>NC_142287.1:14473901-14797979 GCF_965620075.1 Prunus avium
ATCATAATAATGCTTCTATCATGTGTTGTACATATTTAGTATCTACAATATGCTTTTAGAGGGGAAGGCATTGAAGCATCCTTGAACAAAGTACTAACAGTTGGACTATATGCGTTTTTTTTACAGTGTTGCTGGAAACTTGAACTCCTAAATCTAGTTTTTCAATTTAGAATCAAGTTAAAGTGACCTAGTAATTTTATTTTGTATATTACAGGACAATTGGAAAATTGACTTGAATACATGTTAGGGGCCTTCCTGCTATGGTACTGATATGCAGGCTTGTTTTCTTTTCATGTGACAGTCGATGCTTGTTTTCTTCCATCCCATCAAGTTTGGAATTACATTCACACTGGGAAATCTTCTTTCACTTGGGAGGTTTGTGTTAGATTTGCTTCTCATGTGATCCATAAGTGGTTTAAAATGTGATTGTCTTTTTTGTTGCAAATTTTGGTAAGGTAGCAATTGATGTCAGTCAACATGAAACAACTTGTGTGCTTAACCAAATAAATAGTAGTAATTGGTTAATTTACAAAAAGGTTTAAGTTTTTGTTTTTGTTTTTGTTTTTTTTTCAGTTGCTCTCTTGGAAATATCTGTGGAGCCTTGAGGCGTCCTAATGTGTGACATTAAAATTTCAGAATCTCTTCCTGGCTTTAGTTTAGTGGCCCAGTGTATTTGCCCCTTTTTTCTTTTTTTTTCTGTTTTTCTTTTTGGCTAGCCAACTCGGAAGTAGGTCGGTTTTACTATCCGAATGTCCCATAGAACAAGTATATTTGCTCCCTTCTTGTGCATTCAAATTATTGTATTATCCCTCAATGTTTTTTCCTCTTTTTTTATTTTTATTTTTTATTTTTTGGGTCTGAAGTTCTCAATGTATTTCTCGTTTTTAAAAAACATTGACAGCTTGAGACCAAAGTGTCGAGATATATTATCCATCTCTCCAGGAAAATGGATATCTCCAGAAAAGATTTTTAGTTCAATTCTTTATTTCTCTCCATTAAAAAAAAATATAAAAAAGGGAAATTGAGAGCTAATACAACAATCTGAATTCGTAAGAAGGGAGCAAATGTACTCGTTATGTGGGACAGTTTGGTAGAAACTTGTTTCAATGTTTTTCTGGTTCTAAATTTTTTTCAGTAACTCTGTTCCTTAAAGGAAAAAAAAGACGCATTATTATTATTTTTCCTTTTATAAATTGGCTAGTGAAAATTTTACTCCACTTCAGATTTTAAGTTGGATTCTTTGGTCTGGCAGCACAGCATTCCTCATTGGCCCTAAACGGCAAGTGACAATGATGCTTGACCCTGTCCGTATTTATGCAACAGCCATATACCTTGCAAGTATAATAATTGCCTTGTTTTGTGCTCTTTACGTAAGTTTCACACTGGCTTTCCCCTTTGGTTCACTTTCTTTTTCTTAAGCATATTTTGAATAGTGTTATTTTCCTTCGAATAATTTTAGCATTTGATGCTATCTAATTTTCTTTTGCATTGAGCAGGTTCATAACAAGTTATTGACACTTTTGGCGATACTTTTAGAGTTTGGTGCATTGATTTGGTATGTGCCAGCATTTGCGTACTTTCTTGTTGTGGCCATTTACTGTCAATCTCATTCATATGTTATTGAGGAGTTGAGATCCACCTTCTTTTTAAGGGAAAAATTAACATATACCCCTGAACTTCAACTTGTTTGGCACTTTTTTTCTGAAGAATTGTCTTGGTTTCAACAGCCCTGAAACTAAAATATGTGGGAATTGTCAGGCTTTCCATCAAATACGTCCAATTTTCTGTTAAATTGGACATGTGATACACACATAACCTTTTTACAGGTATTTTGTCTCTTTCTTCTCTTCTCCTTCTCTCTCCTTTCTCTCTCATCTCTCTCTATCTCAACTTGTCATTGAAGACATATATAGCAAAACAAAGCACTAGCACTTCTCATCTACTCAAATTAGTCAGCATCTGAGGTCAAATTGGACAAAGAAATTCCAATTACCTGAATCAATGAACATCTAGAAAACCCCAACTATCCCTGCTACGAAATTCCTAGCTGTGAGGTTGTACCACTGGATTTTCGAGTACATGTCTTCAATGAATTGGGTTTCTGCAAGAACAAGAAAATCCATTTATGGGTCACAACCATTGAGTAGCTAGAGGCCTATAAAATCAACATCTAATATTGGTACGAATAAGCTACACCTGTGGGTGCATTTAATATCTAGTGGGTCAAGGTCATACATGATTTAGAGGAAAGATCATTAGAGAATACATATTTCTGGAAACTCTGGATGCTCACCGATTCTGGTATTGGAATTTCATTTTCTGATTTGAATCAAGATGTTCACCTGTTTTAGTACATGAGAAGTGTTAGGGCTTTGTTTTGCTTTGTAGGTTTGGAATGGCAAACTGGGATAGAGAGCCAAGAGAGAGGAGAAAGAATGAAAGGGGAAGAAAGGAACGGAAATGTCCCCAAAAAAAGAAGTCGCATGTGCTTCGCATGTCAAAGGTTAAGAGAATTTGGCAGAATTAACGACATGCTTGCCATTGCAAAAGAATCATAGTTAGGGCGTATTTAAAACATAGTTTTTGTTCTTCCAATGGCAAAGTGCCAAACGAGCCAAACTTCATGGGGTATAGGTGAATTTTTCCCGACTCTTAATGTTGCATGTCATTTGTTTTCCTTTGGATAACTAAAGTCTCATTATAATTTATATATTATATATAGTGGGATCTTCTTTCTAGGATGGACTTTAGTTAAAGGACGAACATATCAATAACATCTCGATAATATATCAATAACATATCGATAACATGTCAATAATGTGTTGATAGATTTTAATAGGAAATAATTAAAGGACAGACGTCCTGCAGAGAGAATAAATATTTATGTGGAACATTAAAAAATTTAAAATGCATGAGTATTACGGGATTTTTGAAGTAACTTGTATGCTTAGGTGTCACATAAGTGTAAACTTACATTAGCTTTTAGCGAAGAAGAGCAAAGTGGATGAGGAGCAAAAGACAAGTCATAGATAAGAATTTAAAAGAGGAAGATAAAATTAGGGGTACCAATTTTGGAAATGACATGATAACATGCCATGAAATAACAGAAAATTAGAACAAAATTGACATGAATTATCATATTTGTAGTGTCAGGAAGTTTTTGGCACGATATTTTCATGTTAGTAGTTAAGCACAACATTGACAGGAAATAACTGTACGTTACAAAATAACCCTCCCGATAAAGTAAATGTGTTACTTGTGTTCTGGCTTGCCATCTATCTTAGTGTCAGGAAACATGTCATGTTCTGTTGTGCCATGTCAGTCAAAAACATGACCCAAAAAGATGATTGCCACCTACTGATAAAATAAAAGTTGGCAGCTTAGAAAAGGAGGCCTGTGCACACTTTAGAAGGCGACCTTGACAACTCCAAAATAGATTGCTAGTCCACTTAAAAACCCTAAACCCTCCCCTTAACTCATATAGGACCTGTTCACTGCCAACCTTTCCCAAACAATGAAATTATGTCAAAATTTTATATGATAAATTTCGATTCATCAAGGCACCATAGAATGATTTCATCTAGAGAACATGAACGTTTGTTTTTATTGCTATGGATTAGAAGTCCACTGCTTATTTGATGCAGTGGATTGGGATTAAAAGCAGAATCAGTCCACTGGCCAAAGTTTCCCCAGATTTCTGCCCTACGGCCTTGATTTTTCAACTCACAGTAATATCGCTTTTCAAGCAAGCAAAGCACATCATACTCATCTTTATTTGTTTGAGTTCAAAGTTTTGGGTATACTTGTCTATTTGCTTAATGCCCCCCTTTTTTCAGTAGCAGGAATTTAGATCAAGAACAGGAATTTTTTCCCATTCTATCCATATATTATGTTAGTCTAGTTTTGGAATGGAAACATAACTAAGGAATTTACCTAAGTTGACTGGAGTCAATTCCACTTAAGACCCGGAATGGAGATACAGAGGGTGGTATTTCTATGCCATAGAACTAGGAATGTAAAATCACTGCAAATGCCCTTTCATTATTTGGTTGTATTAAAATTAGAAACTTTCATTAATTGGCTGTATTAAAATGAAATACATTCCTATTCCAATTGCGTATTCCAGTCAAACAAACGGGGCCTAAGTTTCAAGTGGTTGATAGTGAATGGGACTAATGTGACAGGTTTACTAAAGCAATGTCGTTAAAAAAAATATAATTTTTTTTTGTTGAAGTTTGAGAATGTTCTTGCTTATATATATATATATACCCGATGTTGTATTGGAATCAGATGTATTACAATGTCTAATAACTAGTCTTCATGAATCTATAGTGTCCCTCATTTTGTGTTTCTCTATTGGTATGGTAGTATTCATTTATTTCGCATTGGTGTTTTGAGTAACAGGTATAGCTTGAGCTACATCCCTTTTGCTAGGGCCATGTTATCCAAGATCATGGTAGCTTGTTTTGACACTGATTTTTAGGCTGATATTCACCGAGGAAACGGCTTGGGACTCATCCATCGGAGTAGATATTTCCCAATATAAGTTTTTGTTTTGTGGCCTTGCACACAGATTCCAACCTAAAAGCACCACGAGATCGAAATGTAGTGTATGTGTATGGATTGAGATTGTAATTTCTACCGTTGTTGTTTATCCTCATCTCCATAGAAGGAAGATACTTCATTTCATTACCGTGCTCATAGAATGTGATCTATTTTTATGTCACGCCCCGAATTTTCAACAACAATTTGCAAATTTAAACAGAACAACCAACAATCCAGGATGCGAAGTTCAGAACCTTCAACAAAAGTACCTAGAAATTTAAATTTTTCTTTCTTGATACAACACCACAGTTTCGAACCACAATATCAATAATGACTCAACTCTTCTGAGTCAAATATTACATTACAAACTTACATAATGAAATGAACAATCATCATATTACATAATCTGCTCCTTAGAGCTCATTTCACACAGCGGAAGACTAACACTCACCAACACTCTCACACCACACTTTGCACTATGTGGAACCACTAACGAGCCTCCTGCTCCTCACCTTAATTCTCCTGCTCTCGGTCTCTACCACCTGCAGGATTTTTCCCTACACCATCGAATAGTGCACCGGGTTCACCACAGAACAACCCGGTAAGCTTTATAAAGCTTGTATGAGTAAACCACGTTCACAGTATAATATGTCAACTTACACATAAAATACAAACACATGCACTTTCATTAGCACACCACAATCCTTGTATAACCAAGGTAATCATAATCATCAATATCATCACAATCACAATTCTTTTATTTTAAATAAATAAAGAACTGTTTCGATCACCACCTGTGACCACACCAAAACTCTTTTATTTCAAAGTAGTTTTAACACGTCATTTATTTGACAGATAGAAGAGAGAATACTATGAACCTCTAATCTATAACACTACAAAACTTCAAGGTAGTGTTCACTCATGATTACACTCCAGTCATGAGTACTAGATGACGCCAGACTAGAGCTTTAACTGTTCTTGGGTCTTGCTCCCTAGGGTAATTTATCCCTCATTATTTGCCACGAGAATGCCCACCTGACAAACTCAGAAGGGATTCAAGGTATTCTCACCTAAATCCATCAACACCAAAACACCAACGCCAAAACAATATAAAATGTAGTTTCACATTAAACATTGTTTTATAGCCAAATACACCAATCACAGCAATATATATTTATTATATATATTTATGTGGTTATTCACGAATGAATTTCCACCATACATCCACAACATATGTTATATGGTTCAACACCAAAATCTCTAATAAAAAGAATTAATTCAAAACAAAATAGGTTTCACTTACCTCATGAACCGTTGATGAACAAGTTCATGTGTTTTAAATCAATTAAAACATTTTACAAAATCACAACCAACATGTTAATTATAGCCATTAACATTATCCAAGGTCACCTTATAATAAATATAATAATTCGTGATTTTACTCACGATTTGGATGGTTTTACTCACCTCTCGTCCAAGCTGCGTCTTCAACAACTTAACGAATCCTCAATCCCAAACTTCAACGAGCAACTCAAACTCCAACAGTACCTAAGCAAAGGACATAACTCAACTTAGCGCAAAACTCCAAAATCCAAGATTTCGTATCTAATGACGAAATTGCCCTTTGGACCAACCGGGGATCCAAAGCGATCAAATCTCGTCCAACCAACTTCAAAACTGTGACGTACGTGCTGTCGACGTCAAATCATGACCAATGACACCTATTGTCCAAAAGGTCACTATTTGGGTCCCGTGGGTCTCACATGTCTAACCGACACTCCAAAAATCCGTCTTGGGCCCACAATCTCAGATTTCAAATCCGATTGCACCAATAGACTCTAAATAGTCCCGACATCACCCTACGACAATTCGGGCCCAATCCAACGGTCGGATTATTCTACATTACACGATCGAATGGCGATCGCTCGCCTTAACTTTGAAACATGATAACTTAAGATCGGGACGTCCGATCATCAATCTGTCTAAACCTACAAAATCCTCACAACACCAGCTACAACATAATTAAAATTGCACACGATCGAACGGTCCGATCATCTCCAACCAACGGTCCAGATTTGTGAGGCTCCGATCGTCGACTAAACGACGGAATCTCAACAATTTAAACATACTATCATGTTCAGTAACTCCAGGACTACATTCTGTTTCTAAAGCACTAACTCAAAATCCCCACCCTGCGCCGCCACGTGCCGCCACCGCCGGTGGTGGTTCGGGTACTATTTCGGCGACGGACCAACCCTAGAATCGCCGGTCAAGACCTACACCAAAATGTTCATAATACTGAGTAGAACAACTTTAATTCTTACCTCAAGGTCCAATTCGAAGTGTAAGTGGCTCAAACCGCCGGTTGAAGTTGTTGAATTCATTGTTGATGAACCAACTTCACGGTGTCACTGTGCCTTCAACACACCTCCGATGACTCCGATTCTTCTTGGGTTATTCTCACAAGATAGTAGGCTTTCTATCTGGGTTGGTGGTGTCGATCACCTCCACCGTACACCGCTGCAGCAGCCGCCGGAATTCGCCTATCCGACGAGCTCTCAAACCTCCGGGTTCAATTGCAATTTCTGAACCCTCAACAGTGTCCATCTGATGTTTATAGGCAAAGTCTCTGTTTGCAATTAAGTCCCTGAAACTTCAAGCGAGCATAACTTCTTCGTTTCAACTCCGATTCATGAACCGTTTGCTCCTACGCGTTCGTGAGATCAATCTCGATTTTCCAATTCAAAAATCATAATTTTCTCACTTCAATTTCTAGGAAAAATCATAAACTTAATCATAAGGGTATTTTTGTCCCAATTTGATTAAACTCACTTAATTCCAATATTTTTACATCAAACCAAATTCATACAACACCCAAAATAGTTACACGACTTAATAAGATTTTCCACAAAAATAATAAAACCAAATATTATTTTTGAGGTCATTACATTTTACACCAACAACTTTAAAAAAAAAAAAATGAAGTACACGATTTAATTTTTATCACCAATTCCCTCGTACTGTCTAAATCTCAACATTTCATCCAATTTTCTGTTAAATCATTAAAAGAAATTTGGAAAAGATTGAAGAAAAAAATAACAAAAACAAAAAACGAAAAAAAAATCCTAGGGACCCATAGAGCATAGACCCATAACCCAGCTCCCCTACAATGTTTTCTTCTCCCATTCCCATGACCACAACCCACCGCAAGCCAACCTTCCCCCACCCTCCCCCCTTTCGTTTTTTTCACCCCCAGACCATTTACCCCCCTCCCCATCCTCACCCCGATTTCTTCTCCCTCAATTCCCCAATGACTACCACCCCCAAGCTTGAAACCCCAAACGAATCTAGAACCCACAAACCCATTTGAGCTCCCCCCTCCCCTCTGTTATTTTAATTACAACAAAAGGGAAGGCAGATGTGAAGTAGGTGGGCCCCTATGTTTATTAAAATGTTTTTATTTATTAGTTTTGATTTCATATTATTTTGACATATAAAATGACTAATTTGCCCTCATATTTAACGGCAAATTGGATGAAATGTTGTGATTTACACAGTAAGGGGTTAATTGGCAATAAAATTAGTTTGTGTACTTAATTTTCCAAAAAAAAAGTTGAGGGTGCAAATTGAAAGTAGTGTACAAGTTCAGGGGGTAAATCGACAGTTAACCCGTAGCTCAAATGCTTCTTTTGCGAGGTCGGAAAGAGAAATTTTAGAAGAAGTGGGTTGGTATGGTTAAATAAAAATAACAATAGTAAAAATTAGGCAACCCAAGAACAACTACTAATGCATGTTTACTTACTATGAATGGGGAGCCATGAATCTGGGAATTCAAATAAGGGAATCAAGGAATTGGAATCGGATCAACTACTATCGCCTAGTTGATCCCATTCTCGATTTTGAGGTTGTTCGATTACTAATTTTAAGGTGGAACCCATGTAATTTTTTTTATTCCTTATGTGTTAATAAACACAGGGAAATCAGGAACTGGAATCATTCCAATACCTATTCTTGATAAGTAAACATGCCATAAAATATGTTTGACTTGTTAACATCATTTGAGCTAGAAGAATATGACTTATGTTATACCAGTGAATTGTAGAAGTGAAGAAACTACATATCGGAGCTTGTTGCAATGGGCTAAAATGTGAAGACCCGTATTTTAAATAGATAAAAGAAGATATTTATCTTTAGGATAAACTTGGATGATATTATCTTTTTAAGATATTTATCTTTTGGATAAACTTGGATGATCTTATCTTGTTAGGATATTTATCTTTTAGATAAACTTGGATGTTCTTATCCTTTTAATATTGAAGTATATCGTATCCCTGTAAACACTATAAATAGGAGCATATCCTTCTAGTTTCAAAACATGAGAAATTAGAAAGGAGAGAGAGTGGTGATGAAACTCTTGGAGCTTGGTTTGGGTGATAGTACATGAAGATAGGTAGATGGGTTGTCTTGCCAATTTATTTTAAGGGCTCTCATTATCGAAGTCAGTGGTTTATGTAATGTGTTCTAAAAGTTCTTATTTTGTGATAAAATATGAAAATCATAAATTATCGTGGATTTATTCTATTTACAAATATCTCTCCATTTCAAGTCAAGCATGTCTAATTTGGTGCAATCTTTCGCACTATATATATATATTGATTGGAATATTTATGAAGTATGTATTATTTATGGAACATGAGAACTTCAATGTTGGAGTATCCGAGGGATAGATGTACCACACAGGGACATAGGGCAGTGAGGCCAATAGGGGTCACGTGGTTGGGTACATGCTATGGAGGATAACCGACATATGAAGGGATATTGTGATATGATCTGGATTGGTGTATCTTTTCATGATATTTTCTAGAGTGTGTAAAACGACATTGCTTGACTGGCATATTACATAATCTACTCACTGAGCGGTGGTTGCTCATCCCTCACCCTGTTTAATTTTTCAGATGAATTAGTGGGCAAGACAATGACTAAATCGGTTGAGGCTGAATTAGATGAGCGTGATAGGGCTTTATTTATTTATTGTAAAGTTGAAAGATTTTGAATATATTTTTGTAAGAGAAGTTTATTTTAAACCCATATTTCGGCTTCTTTTTATTTTATTTTACTTTCTCATGCACCGGGCACGGGGTTTCAATCGACCCTCGGGTCCGGGGCCTGACAGAATGGTATCAGAGCCCATGAATTAGATACCCTTAGGAACACTGTGGTTTAAACATTTGTGTTAGATAAACTTGAATTCATGTAGTGACAAAGATTTTTAGGAGTAAATTGTCTTGGGTAATATGCTATAAATTTTGAGGACGAAATTTCATTTAAGGAGGATAGATTGTGAAGACCCGTATTTTAAACGGATAAAAGAAAATATTTATCTTTTGGATAAACTTGGACAATAATATCTTTTTAAGATATTTATCTTTGGGATAAACTTGGATGATCTTATCTTGTTAGGATATTTATTTTTTGGAGAAACTTGGATGTTCCTATCCTTTTAATATTGAAGTTTATCCTATCCCTATAAACACTACAAATAGGAGCATAACCTTAGCATGTCTAATTTGGTGCAATCTTTCACACTATATATATATTGATTGGAATATTTATGAAGTATGTATTAATCATGGAACATGAGAACTTCAATGTTGGAGTATCCGAGGGATAGATGTACCACACCAGGGCATAGGGCAGGGAGGCCAATAGGGGTCACGTGGTTGGTTACATGCTATGAGGGATAACCGAGATATGAAGGGATGATGTGATATGATCTGGATTGGTGTATCTTTTCATGATAATTTTTAGAGTGTGTAAAACAGCATTGCTTAACTCGCATATTACATAATCTACTCACTGAGCAATGGTTGCTCATCTCTCACCTTGTTTAATTTTTCAGATGAATTAGTGGGCAAGATAAGGACTAAATCGGTTGAGGCTGAATTAGATGAGAGTGATAGAGCTTTATTTTTTTGTTGTAAAGTTGTAAGATTTTGGATCTTTTTTTGTAAGAGAAGTTTATTTGAAACCCATGTTTCGGCTTCTTTTTATTTTATTTTACTTTCTCACGCACTGGGCGCGGGGTTTCCACCGATCCCAGGGTCCGGGGCCTGACATAAATGGTCAATAGGTTGAACTTATAGGGAAATTGGCAACTTTGCTATTGGCTTACTGTTGCATTCCTAAGAGGACACAAATTAATGTGCAAACAACCAATTAAAAATACCCGCAAGTGCACGAATCTATTGAAGTATAGATTATGTAAGTACGGGGTCGATCCCACGAAGAACTTGTCGGCTTCCTATAAGTTATAATTTGAGTACAAAGAGAACACTTAATTAACACACCACAAATGCACAAATGCAAAATGGAAACTAGAAATGAGTAAAGAAGTGTAAAAGAAATGGAACAACACAAGAAAACTAGAGAAAAACACAAACAACACTTTCTATCACCCTTTTATCACCATTTGGACAGATTCGTTTCTCTATTTTTCCAGTTTCGACCTCTGTCCAGTATTTGACCTATAACTTTCCAACCGTTTATCCAAATTTCACGTTCTTTACACGGTTGGATTCAGCACACAAAAACGAAGAACATAGCGCGGACCAAAAGTCCAAAACAGTTACGAAAATAAACAGAATTCAGTAAACAAGACACACAATGTATCAAACACACAACTCACACACACATTGGGGGGGGGGGGGGGGGGGTTTTGATTTGGTTCAAGTGACCTATTTCTATTGCATGAAAGTAAATGGACTTTGAATTTAAATGAGAATAGCAGAGATGAATTATCAAATTGTGAAATTAAAATGTAACAAACACTAGGGTTTCGGAATCCACCCTAAACAATTCTACCCATGTTCATGAATACTCAAATGATGAACTCTAAACATGTTGATGAAAATGTTCGCAATCAAGACCATGGGTCGTGGATCAAGACGCATTGATCCTCTCTAATATACGTAAAGTGCATGGTTCGTGCTACAATACTTGTGCCCTCCCCATAACCGAACCTAGGTATGGTTCGTACTTCGATTCAATTACAAGGAGAACCCATTAAGTTCAAAGAGAATATGAACATCACAAGAATCCTAATAGCATGGTGTTTACATTAGGTATTCAAGAAACCAATTCACATGGATGATTCTTACTTCATCCATTTATTGCTTAGGAGAACATGAAGATACACATAATCCCAACAATCTCAAGAAGCATGCTTTCAAAGATGGCCAACCAAGGAAAAACACACATCAAGGATAGATTAATTTGGTGAATTGGAATTCATCAACAATATCTAGAAATTCATACACTCAAGCATCAAAACAATAAGGTAATCATGTTTAGGGCTTCAACCTAAGCCCTAGCTATGGAGTTTAGTTGCTCATACTTATTCCAAATACAAATTCAAAATAAAATTAGAAAGAGTTTACAGATTTTGAGAAAATGATGAAAGCTTCAAGGTCATCAATGGTGGAAGCCTTCTTCTCCACTTTGCTTGGCTGCACCTTGGCTTCTCCTATCTCCAAACTCTCCAAAATCTGCTCTCAATGTGTAGAATCATAGAATGAATTGGCTACCCACGTTCAAAACCTCTCCCAAAATCTGATTGCACTTTCCTTTCCATTGCCCATCAATTTCCAGCTCACAAATATAATATAAAACTCATACTTTCCTTAAAGCCTTTGCCCTTGTCCCCTTGCCATGATGAAGCTTTGTCCTCACAAAGATGCCAAAAGCTTCAGAAAATATCTCATTTACAAAGGTAATTCCTTGTTACCAAGAGTTATGGTAACAAGAAATTAAGATGACACAAAGGAGGTAAAAGCTGGCCAAATCCGGATTTCCAGAGCTGTGGTAACATGCTGGATTGGTTGGATAGGCAATACTTGTCCAATGGAGCTCAAATTTGGATATGTTGTAGTTAACATCCATTGGAACAAGTCTCATGAAGATCATGACCTCATCCGAGCACCAGAGCATGTTGATCCCAGGCCAAGAAGTTGACCTACGAAAATGAACAAAAACAGAATTTATAACTAATAATGCACTTTTAGCTCATTTTCATCACAACCAAGGTAAAATCTAAGAAAACACAAAAAAGAAGTAAAAAGCTATAAAATGTCAAGAACTAACTCAAAATAGTGGGTGAATAACATGAAAAATCATGTGTAAAAAATGAACCGAACACTTACATACTTGTTAGAAAAATACCCTGCCTCTGAAAAACTTGCTAAAATGCCCTCTACAAGGCCATCTCCAACCCATGAGGCCAAACCCAAAAAATCCCAAATTATTGCCCAAAACCTCTCCCAACCCAAGAAAATGAAGGGGCCAAAATTTATGAAAACCCAAACTTGGACCCAAATAGCAGTCCAAGTATTGCCTGGACCTAAAAAAAAAATTAGTGGAGCCCACCTGTTGCGTCAGCAGCCCATGTGGAAGATGCTGCCTTTGGCTTGTAGTGATGTTATTGGTTTATTTGTTTATTTTTTTATATTCTAATATTAACTTAGATCAACGATATATATTAAATCTAAGCTATTTTAACGATTAAAAAAAAAAAGATCTAACGGTTGAAATTTAAATCCAAATATCAAAATAATATTTTAACTTAATCTAAATCAGATCCAACATCAAAACTCACCCCAAACTCTATAAATACCCACTCATTTCTGAAATAATCTACCAAAAATATTATATTTGTAGACTTTCAATTTTTTAAGGTCAAATTGTTCAAAAAAATTAAATTATGAAGTTACTTAAAAAGATTAAATGAAGAAAAGTTATCCATAAAAAAAAAATAAAAAAAAATAAAAAAATTGGACTTAAACCATTCTTAAACAATTTAATAAAGTTTCGGACTTAAAATTTGAGTCCGGAGGGTTGGGAGAAAAAACAATTTGAGTCCGAGCAAAACCCAAATAGTTACTTTTTGGAGGGGGGAAATTTGGGGTTAGCCCCAAATGGGTTGATTTGGTCATAAACCCAAATTTCCCCCTCGAAAAAGTAACTATTTGGGTTTTGCCCAAACTCAACCCGTTTTTTCCCCTTCCAAAAAGTATCTATTTGGATTTTACCCGAACTTAACCCGTTTTTTCCTCCAACCCTTCAGATTCAAATTTTAAGTCCGCAAGTTTATTAATTTGTTTAAGATAGTTTAAGTCTAATTTTTTTTTACTTATGGATAACTTTTCTTCATTTAATCTTTTTAAATAACTTCATAATTTAATTTTTTGAACAATTTCACCTAAAAAATTGAAATTCCATAAATATAATTTTATTTGAGAAATAGGTGGGTATTTATAGAGTTTGGAGTGAGTTTTGGGGTTGGATATGATTTAGATTAATTTAAAAT
The DNA here is from genome assembly GCF_965620075.1 of Prunus avium. Taxonomy (NCBI): domain Eukaryota; kingdom Viridiplantae; phylum Streptophyta; class Magnoliopsida; order Rosales; family Rosaceae; genus Prunus; species Prunus avium. The sequence goes on from NC_142287.1 coordinate 14,487,808, forward strand.
ATTATTTTAACAGTTAATTTTTTTTTAAACCGTTAAAATAGCTTGGATTTAATATGGATCATTGATTTGGGTTACTATTAGAATTATAAAAAAAAGTGTTACGACACTAGCGCGAGACACCTGATGCAATACCTTATGCAGCACCAGCAGCGCGGGCCCATTGTCTCCTCCTTGCACATGGGCTGCATCATGGTTGTGTGGGCTCCACCAAAAAAAATTTCAGTCCAGGAAATAGATGGACTGTTAATTGGCCCCCAGTTCGGGTTTTCTCAAATTTTAGCCACTTATTTTTCTTGGCATGTGCAAGGAATTGGGCTAAAATTTAGGATCTTTTGGGTTTGGCCTCATGGGGCCATCTCCAACCCAAGAGGCTAAATATCAAAATTTTAGTTTGGACCCCAAAAACCTTATCTAACTCATGTATTTGTTGGGGCTAAATCCTTGTCGAGCAATTTGTTGGGCTATATATGGGCAGTTATTTAGTGAGAACACCTATATGAGAACACCATTGGATCTAATCTTAAGGCTGCGTGAAAAGCAATTGTAAGTGAAAGTGTTGTATTAGAACGAGGCCTTCTTCTCTCTCCTCCCTCCAAAATGTCCCATCCAAAACAAACCTCCCCTCCAAACTAGCTGTTTGCTTTGTTCAATTAGGAGGACAATTTTTTTATCAGCTTTGATTGAGGAAGAACACTAACACTGAAGAGAGAGAACCCCTGTTATTCCTTATTTGCTTCAAGGAAGAACACTGAAGAGCGCCATCATTTTTCTGGCTTTCTCATTTAGGCGAAACAAAGTGTTCGTCTATTTTATATTTTCATCTTTGTGGTTTGGTTTTTCTGGTCGGAACATTCGTCAATCCTTGAGCAACGTCGAAACTGGCATTGAGTTGGAAACTGGTGACAGCAACTGTTGTGGTTTTGTTCTCTTGGTTTTAAAATCCTTGAGCACGGTCGAAACAAGGGTTGAGGAAGATGAAAAGTGTTTGGGGTTGACGTCTAGATCTAAAAGGGCGACATTGTCATTTGTTGAAATTTTGAAGTTGGAAATCACTTACGAGGTAAGTGATATATTGTATTTGTCAATTTTAGTATATTGGTATCAACATGGGTTACGTTAGTTTGTATGTAGGTCTTTAATGTTTCACCAGAGACTCATTTTCATATAATATGTTAGTTAATATATATTTTAAAGCTCTTTGAAAGCATGTGCCAATGTTGGTATGATGATGGTGAATTCAGGGTTAAATTGCAAGAATTGTGAAATGGAGTGTAAATGACAAGTGACACCAGAAGTAAGTTCGGAGTTGAAACCAAAATTGGTTCTTGATTTTGATTGTTGTGAGGATGTGTTCAATTTCTATAATATGTATGCCGCGAAAGCTAGATTCAGCATTCGGTGTTCTATAACGAGAACGTGCACATTGATAGGGGAGGTAACAAGGAAAGAACACATTGACAAGAGAGGTAACAAGGAAAGAATATGTATTTTGTAAACAAGGGTATTCGTTGACAAGCATTGTTAGTCGTAAGAGAAGATAGCGAGGTTGTACTCAAACTGGTTGCAAGGCTAAACTTGCAATTTTGAAGGTAAAACACAATAATAAGTACATTGTTGTAGGATTCAATGAGGTACACAACCATGACATGACCACAGTTGATAAAGTCCATCTATTGAGATCTCACCGTAACTTAACAGAGTCTAACAAGGTCTATAGTGCACATATGAGCAAAGTTAATATCCTAGTACATAAACAACTAAGCCTTCTTGAGGTGCAAGTAGGGGGATTGGAAAATGTTAGGTTTATTAAGAGAGATGTCTATAATTATGTAAGGGACGTGTATGGAGAGGTGATTGGGCATGATGCAGAGCTGCTTAAGGAGCATTTTTTGGTTGAGTAAGAAAAGAATGAATCCTTTTATTTCAAGATGGAGGTAGATTCGGAAGGATTGATGGGTAATGTTTTCTAGTCAGATGCAAGGTCAAGACGGGCTTATGGGTTTTTTTGAGATGTGTTGGTATTTGATACGATGTTGAACATGAACTGCTATGGGATGGTCTTTGCGCCTTTGTTAGGGTTTAGAATAAACTTCTCTTATAAAAATAGATTCAAAATCTTACAACTTTACAATGAATAAATAAAGCTCTATCACTCTCATCTAATTCATCCTCAACTGGTTTAGTCCTTGTCTTACCCACTAATTCATCTGAAAATTAAACAGAGTGAGGAATGAGCAACCACCGCTCAGTAGGGACATGAGACCTTACCATAGTAGATTGACATAACCAAATTAAGTGACATGCAATCACACAGCCAAATATCACATTATTAATAATAATGCATGAATGAATGCTCTTCATCTACTCCCGTTAATTCATATAACTAGGCAAGCAAACATGCATGTCCCATACCATGCTTATACCACTTGGTCCCGAATGCCCATTTATATGAACTAACACCCATCTCAATTATCCCATAATTTCCCCTTTCGTTAGTCATCTTGTCTAACTTTCTGTCGCCAATCCCTAATCACCCAATAAAAACCATGTGCACTGTGGGATCCCTGAGACCTGGTACCTGCCAAGAGTTAGACTCAATTGCACAAAAGATCCTTCCCATTACCCTCTTTTCCACATACTTTCTTTATCAACCCAAGAATTCCAGCCAATTTCCATCATATGATATAATTATGCCTTTCAAATAATAATATCATGCATAATATAGTGCTCACGAAATTTAATTAGATCAATCCCCGTAAAGGCACCCCAAGAAATTCCTACCTCGATTCCAAAGCATTACTCCAAGTTAAGAAAATACAAGCTAAGCCCCAAATCTCTCCTCCAAGAATCACCTCTCTCTCTCTCTCTCTCTCTCTCTCTCTCTCTCTCTAAATTTCTTTTCTAATTTCTCATGTTTTGAAACTTGGTTATGCTCCTATTTATAGTGTTTATAGGGATATGATAAACTTCGATATTAAAAGGATAAGAACATCCAAGTTTATCCAAAAAATAAATATCTTAAAAAGATAATATCATTCAAGTTTATCCAAAAGATAAATATCTTAAAAAGATAATATCATTCAAGTTTATCCAAAAGATAAATATCTTAAAAAAGATAATATCATCCAAGTTTATCCAAAAGATAAATATCTTAAAAAGATAATATCGTCCAAGTTTATCCAAATAATAAATATTTTCTTTTATCCGTTTAAAATATGGGTCTTCACAATCTATCCTCCTTAAATGAAATTTCGTCCTCGAAATTTATAGCATCTTACCCAAGGCAATCTACTCCTAAAAATCTTTGTCACTACATGAATTCAAGTTTATCTAACACAAATGTTTAAATCACAGTGTTCCCAAGGGTATCTAATTCCTGGGATCTGATACCATTCTGTCACGCCCCGGACCCGGGGGTCGGTGGAAACCCCGTGCCCGGTGCGTGAGAAAATAAAAAGTAAAATAAAATAAAAAGAAAGCCGAAACATGGGTTTAAAATAAACTTCTCTTATAAAAATAGATTCAAAATCTTACAACTTTACAATAAATAAATAAAGCTCTATCACTCTCATCTAATTCATCCTCAACTGGTTTAGTCCTTGTCTTACCCACTGATTTATCTGAAAAATTAAATAGAGTGAGGGATGAGCAACCACCGCTCAGTAGGGACATGAGACCTTACCATAGTAGATTGACATAACCAAATTAAGTGACATGCAATTATACAGCCAAATATCACATATTAATAAGAATGCATAAATGAATGCTCATCATCTACTCCCGTTAATTCATATAACTGGATAAGCAGACCTGCATGTCCCATACCATGCTTATACCACTTGGTCCTGAATGCCCATTTATATGAACTAACACCCATCTCAATCATCCCATAATTTCCCCTTTTGTTAGTCATCTTGTCTAACTCCCTGTCGCCAGTCCCGAATCACCCAATAAAAACCATGTGCACTATGGGATCCCTGAGACCTGGTACCTGCCAAGAGTTAGACTCAACTACACAAAAGATCCTTCCCATTACCCTTTTTTCCATACTTTCTTTATCAACCCAAGAATTCCAGCCAATTTCCATCATATGATATAATTATGCCTTTCAAATAATAATATCATGCATAATATAGTGCTCACGAAATTTAATTAGATCAATCCCCGTAAAGGCACCCCAAGAAATTCCTACCTCGATTCCAAAGCATTACTCCAAGTTAAGAAAATACAAGCTAAGCCCCAAATCTCCTCCAAGAATCACCTCTCTCTCTCTCTCTCTCTAAATTTCTTTTCTAATTTCTCATGTTTTGAAACTATAAGATTATGCTCCTATTTATAGTGTTTATAGGGATAGGATAAACTTCAATATTAAAAGGATAAGAACATCCAAGTTTATCTAAAAGATAAATATCTTAAAAAGATAATATCATTCAAGTTTATCCAAAAGATAAATATCTTAAAAAAGATAATATCATCCAAGTTTATCCAAAAGATAAATATCTTAAAAAGATAATATCGTCCAAGTTTATCCAAATAATAAATATTTTCTTTTATCTGTTTAAAATACGGGTCTTCACAAGGTGAGCCACCCAAAATTATCATCACTGATCAAGATGCAACCATGTCAAAGACAATTGTTGTAGCTCTCCCGACAACATTCCATAGATATTGTATATGACATATCTCTTAAATAAGTTTATGGCGAAACTCGGCATTGGAGAATGTTTTTTTGGAAATGTGCAAATGCATATGGGGTATGGACACGAAAGAAGAATTTGATGCGAAATGGGACGAAATCATCACAAACAATGGGCTGAAAGACCATCCGTGGCTGATCTCAATTCATGCTTTGTGGGAGAATTGGGTTCCATTATATGTAAAACATGTGTTTTCGGCTAGGATGTCAAGTAGTCAATGGGCTGAAAGCTGTCATTCATTTTTCAAACAATATATTAACCGAAAAAACACATTGATGGAATTCATTGTACATTTTGAAAGAGCTCTCTGTTCACAGAGGCACAAAGAGTTAATGGCTGATCATGTTGATAACAATGAAAAACCTCCACTGCTATTTCGAACACCAATGCAACATCAGATGACACGCATTTACACTCGGGCAATTCTTGAAATGTTTGAGAGGGAAGACTTCAGAAGCCTTTTATGCTTGTTCGAACTTGTAGAGCAAGATGAAACTCACTGTAGGTACAAAGTAAGTGTGCGGGTAAATCCGGGGGTGACACGGATGAAGGAGCTTGTGCATGATAAAGATGCCGATAAAGCTTATTGCAGCTGCAAAAGATTTGAATTTTGGGGTATTCCGTGCCGACACATCCTAGTATTTTTAAGAATGAAGCAGGTTGAGCACTTTCCAGACAAGTATATATTGAAACGATGGCTTCAAAGTGCAAAATGTGGTGTAGTATATGATAAGAATGACAAAGAAGTTAAAGATTGTGTTAATAGTTTGCTTTTGGTTAAGAGATTGAAAGTTTGCAAAGTTGTGGGTGAATTGATTGATTCGGCTTTGTTGTGTGATGAAGGTTTTGAGTTGCTGGAAAAATCATTTGATGACATTCGTGGGAAGCTTACAAGGTTGGTGTCATCAAGAGCTCATGTCGAAGAAGAACCCAATGCAGAGGTCAGAATTAGTTCTCCCCAAGTGATAATGAAAGATCCACATCAAGTCAAAGCAAAAGGTCGTGCAAAAAGAGTTAAAGGACAAAAAGAGAAGGCAGTGGAACGACATAAACGTCGGTGCACTGAATGTAGGAAGACTGATCATGATAGACAGAGTTGTCCAAAACTTGCGAGCCCGTAAGTGAATATGTCATATATTGTGCTTTGAATTTTATGTCATTCTTGTTTATTATTATTTTTTCGATGTGGCAACTCTTCATCTTCCGACGTAGAAGTTGGTGCTCCAGTTGCTGAGAATTTGTAGCCCACTCAGAGTATGCAGGACAGTGAACCTACTATGACAGAGTCATTTATGCAAGAGTTTGATTTCATTTATAGTCCCGGAGTTTGAACATTTTTTGATACCTATTTGCGTCGTTTTTAAAAGTATCTGGAAGCGTTAGTGAATCTTAGGTAAATGCCTCATGAAGTGTCACACACATATTGCATGACTTACATTCGGAGATACAAAAAAAATACTACATTAAAGTCAACAATAAGTTACTTGAAGAGCTACTTAGTTCTCAGCATTAGATTCATCACTTGACTTAAAGCATCCACGTTCCTCCCAATCTAGAATGAGTTTGTCATTGTAGCAATCCTAGCACCACTCTAAGTTTCGGGGTTTACACTTGCAAACAATGGGAGATGGGGGCTTTGGGGGAGAAGGGGTTGGGGACCGATAGTATTGAACATTGTTTGGACCTACCGCGAATAGATTCCTGCACCTCCCACAAGGACGGTCATGAACGACACCATGCTTGCAATAATTAGGCGTAACTCAAACTTTCGGATCCATCTTTGGTTGAAGGTGGATGTCCCGGATGTCCTATGGGGCTTTGGGGTTTTCAGAACCTGAAGCCATTGTTTGAAGGAGAATGAGTTGAGGGAATCATGCGATGTGGGTTTTATACACAAATTCCCAACGGTTGCAATGAATATCAAAATTTATGTGTGAGGGAATTTGAAACCATCATTATGTGTCAATAAGGGAATCTTGAAACCATCACTATGTGTCAGTAATGTGTCAAAAAACCGAATATCTGTGTCAGAGAATCTTGAAACAAATTGTCTCCCCACCGACAATGAATTAAACAAAAAATTTGAGCACTATTAGTAAATGAACTCTGCTAATCCAGAAGTTAGTGATCGAATTGTGATTGAACTCTGGTAAAAACATAGAACCTAAGGCTCTGATAGCATATGTAAAACCAAATAAGCTGCACGTAACCAAGATCGGGCATTAACAAAAAACAAACAACTAAATAATGATTGCCTAGGGATTGATATGGCTATCACCAGTCATTATCGTTGCCTTTTGCTGGTTGGTTGCCTTGCTCTGTTGGGTGTACACCACCGGAGATGATTTCTTGCCGACACACTTTTGAGGAGGAGATGTGTTCCAGTTTGTTCTTCATATAATTTATTTCCACATCAGGATCATCGGAGTCCCCCTCGCTTGCAGAGAAGGTTGAAAGAGGCAGAGGTGGTGGGGGGGACCTTGGATAATCGGGGGCATATTCCTATGACCTATCGGAGTCCCCCTGATTTGCATTGGTGCTTGAACTAGCGGACATGTTGAAAAAATCTTTGGATTGAGGGATTCGGCTGAAGGTTTGTATACAAAAAAGACAACTCCAAAGAAGGATTCAATGGCAGAAAATTAAATCCAATGGTCACAATAATATTATTAACTCATCTAAATTAAATCCAACCTCAAAACACATTCCAAACTCTACGAAAAATAACTTTTTTATTTTCTACTTTGTTAATTGTGAATTTTGAAAAAAAATTTAGGTTAAAATGTTCAGAAAAATAAATTGCTAAGGTATAAATAAAAATTAACCACAAAAAATAGAGTTAAATAATTTAATAAAGTTGCATACTCAAAGTTGGAGGAAAAAATTATTTGAGTCCGCACAATACATGAATAGTTGTATTTTGGAGGGTGGAAATTTAAGTTTAGCCCATTTATAGTTGGAGATGGCCTAAATACATCATATTGCACACTTAGCACCTTTTCTTCACTTTGAATATTACCTGGAATTACTAATGTGATTTAAATATTACTTAAGCTTAATAATAAATTTGGATATAAATAATAACTAAACTTAACATAACCTATCCAATTCGGTTTGGATTGATTTTTTTCAAGGCAAGAACCAAGACGGGAACATATTCAAAATGATGTAGTTCGATTTTTTGAGCCTAAGTTGTTTTATTTTTATTTTTTATCAACAACTATTTTTTTTTCGATTCGGTTTGGCTTGGTCTACCAATTTACGGGTTCGAATGCCCACCTTTATTGTCTAAGGTTGAGTTGGGCCATAGCCCCGCGCAAGACCTTCGCCCTCGTTCTTTTTGGCTTTCTTCCCGTTATCAACTATGTTGCCAAAGGACCAGATTACCCATTTGGTTTTACGTATTACTAATTCCTTTATCATATTTCTCAAATAGATGTCTCATTTATCAATATCCAAGCTCATTATTAGTTTTTCTTGTTAGTGTATGTGGCTTGATGCATACCATGATATGTAAATTCCACATCGGAAAATACAACAATGATCTACAATTTGAATATAGGTGGTCCATTACCAATAACACTGAAGTTTTTTTAGTTAAAACCTCATTTCTAGAGGTCCATTAGACCTAACCCCACACAAGGTGTTGGGCCTACATGGTTAAATTGAGGGCAATATCGGTGCACGGTTTGGAACATTACTAATTTTACAATTAAGGAACTAATCTAATAACAAGTTATGATCAAAATTCTTATCACCAAACTATCATGGGCAATTATCTAAATACGTCTCTAGTTTTCCCACCATGAATATGAGTGTTAACAAGCCGAGTACTACGGTGCTCAAGCTCAGTTTGTCAAAAATTTATTAAGTTTGTGCAAGTCAAGCTCAAGCTATGTCGAGCTGATTTATAGTAATAAGTTGGACTCGTTTGTAATTAAAGTAATAAGTTATATCGGATCCATTTACTGTAATAAGTTTGCACAATTTAATAATAAATAATTAAAAAGGAATAATAATTTAGAAATAACAAAAAAAGTCACCAACATATAATATTCAAATAGTACTTTTCCAACATAAACTTCAAAAATGAAACTTTGAGAAACATTTAACTCAAACGAATTGTTCACGAGTTTTACGAGCCAAAACTATAAAGCTCAAATTTAGCTGATTTCCTAAACAAACCGAATTTAAATGAGTCAAAAACAAGCTGAATTACCAAGAATTACAAGGTCGACTTGGCTTTAAAAAGGCAATTTTCAAATAACAAAAGGATATTCTAACAATAAAAAATCCATTATACCTAATATTTAAAAATAAAAAAAAAAATTATATTATCTTTTATTGCTAATATTACATGAATGAATATTGCACGTAGAATTTATGAGTGATCCTATTTACACTACTTTTCTACTACGAGTCGGTCACACATACATTGACGAGACCCGCATTTATTAAAGAGATGATCATTAAACTGGTCAATAAATATGATAAAAATGATATTATTGAATTTAAATCATTCGATAAAACTATACATATGTTGTACATATTCAAAAGGATAAAGACAGATCAAGCTTTCTACACAATTACGCATTAGTATATATTGTTTTTCTTCTAATAATAAATTATTGAAACCACCGTTTAGAGGCAACATTTTGTTTAGAAAAATGTTGAAGGACAACCAAAGATGCAACAAAGAAAAACTAAGGTAATTAGGATCCGTTTAGTTATGTTTGTTTCTGTTTCTGTTTTTCCAATCCCAAAGTAAGTGTAAAATGTGTTTGGTAGTATATTTTTTAAAATTAAAAAACAATCATGTATTTTCGTACCAACTTACCAAAGTTATCACCAGCACCACCCGTCCCACCACATAGCCGCAACCACTACCACTATCTCATCCTCACCATTCCCCATTATTGCCAACCCCCCGCTCCCCCACACACACACCCACCACCACCACTACCATTGCCACCGTCACCAACCCCAGCTCTACCACTTTCACAATCTTCGATATCATCACCTCCGCCATCCTCACCACAATCATCGCCACCAGCATCGCCATCACCAGTCCCACTGCAGCCGCGACAACCCTCACTACCATCGAGACCACCACCACGCCTGAGTTGTTATTGTTAAAAGTTAATACACACTTGTGTGATAAAACTAGAAAAATCTACAACAATTGAAAGAAGTTCACAAATTAAAGTTATCTGATCTTTCCTATAACCATTCTAATAATTATCTATTGTAATTATAACTAGATAATTCTAAAATTATAGGAAAAGTTGTGGCTGGAAAGACTTTAGATAGTCGGTTGTTTTCTTACTATAAACCAGCTACTTGTCCCACTCATTTGCCGACTTAGGTAGTCGGTTTAGCTAGCCTATAAACATGCATGCGGCACTTTAGCTGAAACTATATATCTTGCCGACTTCAATCAAATCAAAATTTTGTTTCTACTCCAAAGTTTTCCAATCTAAGTCCTCGTCCTTCTAATTCCTAATACACCAACACTAATATATCACTTTTTATCACTCAATGATGTCCTTCAAAAAATATACGACTTTTTGAATACATCTAAATTTTATTCAACTTTTTTATAAGTACACTTATATTTATATGGACTTTTAAAAGTTTATATAAATCTGAATTGAATACACATAATCTTGTAGAACTTCTTTTAAAGTCTGTATAAATTCAAATTAAATACACTTGGATTTTTAAAATCCTTTTAAACGCTCTAGGATTCTAATTGAATACGCTCTTCAAAATATAGGGTCAATAAAGAAAAGTAGGAGGTTTAACAGAAAAACTCTACAACAAATTGTCAAAAGGATTGTCTAAAAAAACAAAAAACCTATCAAAAGGAGATTTCAATTAAGAGATTTTCTATTTAAACCCCACACTTCTCTTAGTTTACCCCATGTTCTAAGTTCACCCCATCTTTTAATTTAAATTTTCACAATTTCTAAGAAAACCCCACTATCTTCCCAAACTACCCTTAAATACACCCCAAAATGAAAAAAATAAGAAATAAAATAGATTTTCTATTTAAACCCCACAATTTTCTCTGTTCCCAGTGAAAAAAAAACAAACAAATGGAACCCCAAACCCGAAATTTAATACTTTGTAGAGAAAGAGAACAATTTTACCTGTCTCCGAGTAGAGGAGTTTATAGAGGAGTTTGTAGAAGAGTTTGTCCTAATCTGATCCAATTTATACTTTACCTTTTTTGTCGTTTTTCACAGTAATAAAACTTACATTTTAATGATTTAAATATTGAGATGAACAAAGAGAAATGCGGGTTTAAATAGAAAATCTCTTCAATTAACGAGATTTCATAATAAGGCTTTACTCGGAATAAAAGGCATGGTCTCTCCGAAAACTTGTTTTCCATGCCTTTCTTCTCGTTTTCACTCTCACTCTCACTCTTACTCTCACTCTCACTCGCACTCGCACTCTGTTGGCGAGCGCGTGATTCTCAGTCGCCTGCGCCATCATTTGCGACGAACCCCTCCGTTTTCGGCGTACAGTAGTCATTCTCCGACAACGATCGGCTCTGTCCCTCAGGTAATCTCTCTTGAAGCTTGTATTAGGGTTCTCTCTCTCTCTCTCTCTAAAACCCTTTTTGAACCTCCTCTCTCTAGAATATTAGATCCGTCAGTGACGGATAAAATGGGAATAGAAGTTTTGCCATTGCACAATAGCTTGAGTGGAGAGAGCAATGGAGGCTTTTGGTGAGAGAGAGCGAGAAAATGAAGAGCTCTGGTCATAGAGAGAAGACAGAGAAAAGAAAGAGGAAAAAAATAAAATTAAAAATGAACATTGAATGCTGATGGGGTAAAGCATGAAAGTACAAAGTTAGTGTAATCCAAAGTTTCATTGGAATTCTTGGGGAAAAAAAAAGTTTCGTTGGAATTATAAAGCTATGTGAAAGAGTTTAATTTCTCAACGGCAACTGAGAATAGCAATAAAAGTTGGAAACAACTTTGGGGCCCCCCTTGGTCTGAGACCCACCGCGGTCGCCCTCCGTGCCCAGGCTCAGGGCTGGCCCTGTCCGTCACATTTCTGTGCATGGAAACTTTGTGAAAATTTTAGGGCTTTTTTATGTTTGTCTAACAACCTTCTTTTTGCGCTCTGTTTTGTTTCTAAGAAAATAAGGTAAAGAAAAATAAAATGGACCTGTGTTTCCTGATATTTGTTTGAGGAGGTATTGTGGTGGCAAATATTTCTAAAGAAAAGAGGGTGCCGAGTTAAAGATTGTCGGTTAAGATTCTATGTCGAAGGAAGAAAATCTGTAACTGGAAAACAAACTGTTGAATTTGTATGATCGTCCAACAGTTTATGAAAATATTTTATTTCGTGGAAAATTACTTGGCTGCTTATCATGCATGTTGCCTTGTATATGGCATCAAAGTTGAAAATTTTCATGTTGGAGAATGAATGATGCGTGTTCTATAACTCATTCTATCTAATTAATGAATTGAATGATTTGTTCAGTTAATGGGTATTGTGATTTGAAGTTGGTAAATTAGCTCTGAAAGGTTGTACAAGTAAACAATTTTATTTCTGGGAATATGTTTTGTGCATATCTTGACATATTTTTGAATCTTGATGTGTGAAGTGGAAAAGAAACTAATCAAATGTAAGATTTTTGGTTTTGTGCGATTAGTCGGGCAGTTTATGTTGATTCCTGCTTTTTGGTCAATGGAAAGGATTTCAAGTGTATTTTGGAAAATTGTGATTTCCATGTTTAAATGAACTCTCTCTCTCTCTCTCTCTCTCTCTCTCTCTCTCTCTCTCTCATTTACTCACTTTCTATGCATGCGTTTTCCTATGTTGCCTATTAGTTTACTTCATTATAAAGTACAAAAAATGGAAGCAAAAAACCAGTTTTTGTACTTCTAGCAACAGATATGTTATATATTTTTGGGGCATTAGAATTTTCATTTGTAACGGATTCTTACAAAATTGTTTAGAAGGTGCATTAAGTTCAAGACTGGCTCAATAAATTGAATGATGTGCTTGTCTTCGAATATTTGTGATCTTCTAGCTGTATCATTTACCATATAAATGTATACCATCATCTTATGATTCGACACTTAATATTGATATTTTAATTAATGTGCAAGTACATCATTTTGTTGTTTGTTGTATCATTTACCATATAAATGTATACCATCATCTTATGATTCGACACTTAATATTGATATTTTAATGAAAGTGCACGTACATCATTTTGTTATTGTCTACAAAAGCGAAAATTGCAATGTCCCTGATCCTATAAGATAATTTATGCTTAAACTTTTTAATGTTTTTGTTGTGATTTTTTGTTTAAAAACTGATCCAAAGAAGGTATTATTCTTTAGGATGAGTGTGAGAAGAAATGAAGGAAATCCCAAAGGAAAAGATGTCTTGGAAGTCAATAGTCCCAAGGTTGAGCAGTTAACTCATGGTGTAGCAGGCATTAGCCTGGACTCGGCCCAAGATGACGGAGAGTGGGAGGTAATTTCCAGGAAATCAAAGAACAGAGCTGGAAGCGGTACTGCAAAACAATGGGGTCCTCAGAATTCAAATTCTAAAGCTTGGGCACAGTTTGATGTTCAGAAGCCAAGTATGAGGAATAGTGGTGGACCAGGAAGGGCTCCTGGGAACTTCTGGCCGTCACAAACTCCTGATTCTAGAAAACCAGCTGGAAGAGGAAATGTAAGGCAGCAGTCTTCTGCTAGAGTTTCTGAAAACAACTATGCGGCTCCACAACAAGTAGTTCACCCTCCACAGGACCACGGATGGAACTGGCAATCCAGAGCGGGTTTCACTCAACCCAAGGGTTCAGAAGATGGCCAGGGAAAATATGACAAGGACGGCGATGTGGCTGCTGCTACGGCCAATGATGATGATGGCAACTCTGATGCTGTGGGTGATAGTGACGATGAGCTATTTAGTGATGAGTTTGATTCGGATTCAAGTGAAAAGAGTCATGAAACTCGAAAGAGTAGCAGATGGTTCAAGAAATTCTTTGAGATTTTGGATAGTTTAACTGTTGATGAGATTAATGATCCTGCCAGGCAGTGGCACTGTCCTGCATGCCAAGGTGGTCCTGGTGCCATTGACTGGTACCGAGGCCTGCAACCCCTAATGACACATGCCAAAACAAAAGGATCAAAGAGGGTGATGCTCCATAGAGAGCTTGCGGAGCTTTTGGATGAGGAGTTGCAGAGGAAGGGAACTACAGTTATACCTGCCGGTGAAGCATTCGGTAAGTGGAAAGGTTTTAAAGATGAGGAAAAGGATCATGAAATTGTGTGGCCTCCAATGGTTGTCATCATGAACACTAGACTTGAGCAGGATGAGAATGAAAGGGTATGAATGAAGTTTTTCTTGCTTGAAAGTATTTTATGTAACCAAATTACTATGTCAAATATAGGTGCACATTGTCATGATTATTGCTAAAGGTTCCTTGTCTTGGTATCGTTCCACTCCTTATTTTCTGTTGCTTTTGAATTTCAGTGGATTGGTATGGGAAATCAGGAGCTTCTTGAACCTTCAGCTCTTATGCGGCTGTGAGGGCTCGGCACTCATATGGTCCACAAGAACACTGTGGGATGAGTATTTTGATCTTTGAAGCGTCTGCGAGGGGTTATTTAGAGGCTGAGCGTCTGCACAAGCATTTTACAGAGCAAGGAACAGACAGAGATGGTTGGGATCATTGTCGTGTCTTATTTCATTCAGGTGGGAAGCAACAGCTTTATGGGTACATGGCGGTGAAAGAAGACTTGGACATATTTAACCAGCATTCCCAAGGTCTCTCTCTCTCTCTCTCTCTCTCTCTCTCTCTCTCTCTCTCTCCACCCATGCCACGCTCTATGTTTGTGTCTGTTTTGGGTGGTATCTTGCGTACAAAACGATGAGCTTTCACTAAAATCCTTTAAGTTCACGTGCTAGCTTTGGTACATTGGTCTCTCTGCTATTAAGATCTGTGCTAATGTTATATATGGATGTCTTACATGTTTCTATCACTAATTAGGTAAATTGAAGCGGAAATTTGAGATGAGATCGTACCAGGAGATGGTTGTGAACTGAATCAGGCAAATGGGTGAGGACAACCAACAGCTTAATTGGTTTAAGAACAGGGTTGCTAAGGAACAGAGGCATGCCAAAGCACTTGAAGAATCTCTTGGTATAGTTAGTGAGAAGCTCAGGAAAACAACGGAGGAAAATCGTATTGTAAGACACAGGACCAAAATGCAGCACGAAGAGAACAAGGAAGAGGTATTATTCCCTGTTCAGATATATATATATGATTGAAACTCGTGTTGTGGGGTAAGCAGCAGTTGGTAGACCCTGCTTTTATATTCTGGTGGGGACATTTATGGATGTCCATGCTGGTATTGTTTTTTTAAGTTACAACTATAGTACAAGTCTGAATCAAGAGCCTGCGGTTAGGAGGATTATGATTTTTTCTGAGGGTGGGCAGGTTTGGCTTGATGTGCAGTTGTTATTTTAAGTGTGTTGTGTGGTTTACCATGTTTTTGTTTTTCCATGTGGCTTCTAAATGCTTTATTGTAATCTGTATTTCTTGTTCATTTTGGCAGATGTACTTGCTCTTTTATTTAATTTTTCTTGCTTAATCATCTATTTATTTATTTTTGGGTGTGAAAAGATGTATCTGCAAGAACAATTTTTCAAAGACCAAATCAAAATAATTCATGAATCAAGGGATGCAAAGGAAGAAAGCTTTGAGAGGCTGCAGCAGGAAGAACGTGACAAGGTGAAGCAGTCGTATGTCAATCCTTCAAATGGAGAGGAAAAGAAATACAGGTAAGTAGTGTGTTAAAGAATATGTATCGACTAGAGAAGGTTAGGACCCCAATGCATGTCCTAAAGCAGTGCTTCTGGTTTTGTTTGATTTTTATTTCTTTCGTACTCCTGGCTTTAGGTCGGCGGAAATTGATAACTTCATCAAGTCTCAAGAAAAAGAGATGGAAGAATTTGTGGAAGAGAGGGATATGGTGATAAAAGCTCATGAAGATAATAAATCTGTGATGAAGTGGAGGCATTGGGAGGAAGAGGTAGAACTGGAGAAGGATTTTGATGTCAAATTAACCCAGCTCATGGAGAAGTATTCCCCGCATCGTGCCTGAAGAAACCGCCCATGTCCTTTGAAGGCGAGAGATTTTAGGTGGAAAGACTAGCTATGAGTCACTAAGAAAGTTTAGGGCATTTAGAAATCTGAATGGCATACTCTGAATAACATAATGAATGCTAGATAAGCACAAAGTTTAGAAAATCCTTAACATGGTCGGGACTAGTGCTGGGCACTGGCAATTAAGATAATCTCATGCCCCATTATGGATTCTCTTGGTAGACTGACATTGTTTTGTAGGATGGAAATAGAATGGCCATACTCGGAGTAAGTTAGGCCATCTCCAGCCATAGGGCTAAATGTAGTCCAGGGCTAAAAATTTAGCCCCCCAAAATATTAATTTTTTAAAGAATAGTGCAGGGCTAAATTTTTCCATCTCCAGCTATGCAGGGCTATATTTTAGGATCCTTCATATTTTATTATTTTGAGAAAAACTATGGTACAATACTCATACATTCCACACTATATATTGTTTAATTTAATTAAACTACTATTTAGAGACAATATTCCATAATTTTTTGGACTATGATTTTCGAGTGACACGTGTCGGTCCGGGAACAACTATCCAGATTTCATATTAGATTTTTGTCAACGTGGCACCTCTTATCTTCATCTTCAAATGTCAATAAATGGAGTGTTTTCGATTCAATATCTCACAACATCATCTCATTCCTTTGTAATTCCTATATTCTTCTACACTTTTTCAACCAATTCTACAATGGATTCCAACTGGGGTTCAAGTTCCAACTTGGATTCTGAATGGGAGGAGCGTAGACGCCAAATGATGGAAGAAAATAAATTTGTAGGAAATGAGTGTAGAAAATATTTGACAACAAGAAAGAGTGGAAAATTGTGAATAAGTAGAGAATGTGATAGAATTTGTAAGAAATGTGGAATGAAATGAGTGGGAGAGGTATTTATAGACAAATTTTAGGTTTTTAAAATTTAAAAATTAATAAAAATAAAGCCAACAAAGGCAATTATATTAATAAAATTAAAAAAAAAATGGAATGGTTTCAAGGGTCTGACCTCCAACGGTCATGAACCAAAATTTTTTATAATTTTTTTAAACAACACCAAACATCTAAAAACATGAAGACATTTGAAAAAAAAAAAAAAAAAAAAAGGATGGGTTCAATGTTTCAGCTCCAACGGTCATCAATAAAAAAAATTTATAATTTTTTTTCAAACACTTGAAAGATTTGAGGGTCTAACCACATTTATTATTATTTTTTTTTTTTTTAAAAAAAAAAGGAGTGGGGTAGGTTTGACCAACGGTCATTTACCAACATTTTTTTATAATTTGTTTCTCACACAATATGAAGTGATTCAAAATGGTGAGGGTCTGACCACATTTATTATTATTATTATTATTTTTTTTTTAAAAAGCAAGTGGGTAGGTCTGACCCAACAATCATTTACCAACAATTTTTATACATTATTTCTCATACAATACGAATTAGACATTCAAAATGATCCAGCATTATTTAATTGGGTTCTTGAAAAGCACTTGTGTGGGTCCCATTAGAAATTTGGCCTAGCCCAAAACTGGGCTATATGTGGCCTGGTTAGAGGGCTATAAGGCCAAATTTGGCCAAACTTTTGTTTAGCCCACGACTGGAGATGGTTTTTGTATTATTTTATGGCCAAATTTGGGATATAGCCCATGGCTGGAGATGGCCTTAGGCCATCTCCAGTCATAGGGCTAAATGTAGTCCAGGGCTAAAAATTTAGCCCTTCAAAATATTAATTTTTTGAAGAATAGTTCAGGGCTAAATTTTTCCATCTCCAGCCATGCAGGGCTATATTTTAGGATCCTTCATATTTTATTATATATATCCACCTATGACATCAACTTACTTTACTTTTGGCTTTTAAAAAGCAAATGCATGGGCCCACAAAAATTTGGCCTAGACTAAAGGTGGGCTATATGTGGCCTGGTTGGAGGGCTAAAGGGCCAAATGTGGCCCTCCAAATTTGGCCAAAATTTTATTTAGCCCATGGCTGGAGATGGATTTTGCATTATTTTAGAGCTATATTTGGCATATAGCCCATGGCTGGAGATGGCCTTATATCCTACCATGCCCTAAATGCCAAGCGAGAATTAAGGGTTATTGATCTAAATGGTCCCCCAACTTTTGCTATAGTCTCATTTTGATCCACCAACTAAAATTTTCATTTCAATAGTCCTCCAACTCTCCATTT
The DNA here is from genome assembly GCF_965620075.1 of Prunus avium. Lineage (NCBI taxonomy): Eukaryota > Viridiplantae > Streptophyta > Magnoliopsida > Rosales > Rosaceae > Prunus > Prunus avium. The sequence continues at coordinate 14,505,856 of NC_142287.1, forward strand.
TGTATCGAAATGGTCCTACCGTCTAAGTTTGTTAATTTTGCAATTAAAGTCAGGGGTAAAATTGTCCACATGTTAAAGCTCCTCCAAATTAAAACTCTAGCTCCGTATGTCTAGAGGTGGGCTTCACGTGTTTCTCAAAACATTCTTCTTTTACCACTTTGAGTTTCTCTCTCTCAAATTGATTTTTCTATCCGATCCAAACACTCATAAGAAGAAAAATATATATCCTTCTTCTATCAAAACCAACCAACCCTTGTGAAATATCAATAAGACAGATTTTTAATCCCAAATTTTTCTACAAGAGAGTTTTTCTTTTGTGATAGAAGGGTGGTGGGGTTTTGGGGAGGAGAGAGAGAGGTGGTCATAATGCACTGTGGGGTTTTTGGTCATAGGGCCGGTGAAATGCCTGTACTTGTAGAAAAATTTGGAAGAGGGTGGTGAAAGTTAAGCCTGGGGAAGGTGTGCATATAAATGAAGTGCAGGCAGATTGAGTGATATAGTGCGCAGGGGATGTTGAGGTTAGCGGAGTTTGTTCAAATGTATTTTTTCTTTGTTAGTGGTTTTATTGCAAAAGTTATTTGAAAAAAAAAAAAAATTATTTTAGGGACATATTTTTTAATTTTGAAATGTTTATTTAATTAAATTTTTGTTAGTGTTTATTATGTATGGACGATTTTACCCCTATATTTAATGGCAAAATAGATAGACTTTGACGGTAGGACCAATTTGAGTCTAAATAGAGAGTTGGAGGACTATTGAAATGAAAATTTTAGTTGGTGGACTAAAATGAGATTGGAGTAAAAGTTGGAGGACCATTTCGGTCAACAACCCGAGAATTAATTTAACCAGACCAAATGCGAAAAAAGCTAAAGGTGCATCAAGAACAAGTGAAATTCCTATTGTGCTGTGCTAAAAGTACACTAAAGCTAAAGGCGCCTTAAGACTGAGAAATGAGATGATGATGCCATTGATGGTTTCAACAAAATTATATGAGTTCTCTCAAGAAACTAGAAACCTTTAGAATCAGTAGAGAGAAAAGTCAAGTAGCGAAATCAAACTTAGTAGGAGGAGGCCTCATCTGTTATGCAGGATTGTCTTGGCATAGACTTTGCATAAGGATTATTTTGAATTTTCTTTGGCTTGACCTAAGCTGAATAAGACTTGTTCTGCATTTAGTATAATGTTGGACTGGGACTGGGACTTAAATAAAAATTTATTTATTTAATTAATTTAAAAATATAAAAATATAAAAAACTAATAAAAATTAAGGTTAGTTGTTTTATTAGTCCCTGAATTTAGACCCGATTTGCATTTGAGCCCCTTAATTTCCAAAATTGTTCCCGTGGTCCATCAACTTCAGTCTCGTTAGGACAAATGGTCATGCTGTCAATTTTGTTAACTTTTCTGTTAAATGCAGGGGCAAAATGGTATTTTTGTATTAAATTGATTAAAATATGAATAAAAAATTAAAAAACTAAAAAAAATTAAAATTAAACTCTCTCTCTTCCCCTCTATCCCAATTTCTACTCCCCCCAAATTCTATTGACATTTTCAGCAAACTGCGCGCTGGTTGCGGGCATGCTGCATACAAGCCATGGCAAGATACGGTTTGAAAAATTTTGTTGACATTTTCAGCAGGCTATGCGCATGATGTCCGTAGGCTGTGTGCAAGTTAATGTAAGGCAAGGCAAAGCAGAGCAAGTCACGCCATCGCAAGCCTCCAATAGCCTCACTTTCTCGGAATGCCTTGAATGGGGTGCAATGCCAAGGCTAAGGCAAGACAACACACTGTCACGCCCCAATACATGAATTTACGTAACCTTGGGTTAAGACGTGATTCACACCTTAATTATAGAATTTAATAAAAATTATAACTAAAATTTGAAGAAACATTTAAATAAATAAAATAAATATTTCACATAGAATATTAAGCAGAAACGACAACATCTGAAATCTTAAAATTTTTACATTATTTAACAAGTTAGAACTACTCAAGAGTTCACTGAAAGAGTAGCTCATTATTCATCCACAAGCTATGTACACAATACACTCTATAGATATGCCAAAATCATCACAAGCTCTAGATTTCAGGTTAAGTACCTGCAAAATTTGTTAGGGGGTGAGCGAAACCATAGCTCAGTAGGAACATAAACCTTTTTATAAGAAATTGATATAACTAAATTAAGTGACATACAATCACACAACCAACTATCACATTAATATGAATGCACTTCATCTAATCCCGTTAATTCATATAACTGGACAAGCAGACCTACACGTCCCAAACCATGCTTATACCAATTGGTCTTGAATGCCCATTTATATAAACTAACCCTCATCTCAAATATCCCATAAATCCCCTTTTGTTAGTCATCTTGTCTAACTCCCTGTCGCAAGTCTCGAATCACCTAATAAAAATCATGTGCACTGTGGGATTGTTGCGTCGATTCAGCTGCACCAAAATGGATTCAGCTGCATCCTCAACTTGTGATACTCGCAAGTGCACGAGCCGTTTTGTAATATAGCATATGTAAGTGCGAGGTCGATCCCACGAGGATTGGTGATTGAATGATCCAATTCATTTCCCCTACACAAAACAGAAATGAAAAAGAAAATAAATAAAACAAGAAAAAAAAGAAATAACTCAAGCAAATAAGTTCCCAAGTTCAATTAGATTAACGGATTGATTCTAGCTAAAGTATGATTAAGCCATGGTGTTTGGTCATAACCTTGTGTTCCTAATTCCCTAATTTGATCATTTATTGTCTAACCTAAAATTAAGCATTAGGAACCCATTAAGCATAGAAGAACAATTTAAACAACCAAGCATGTATCTAATCCCTGTTGTCGAATGTCCATACATACTCTTCATATTCATAGTTCAATTCGAATTAAAGTATGGTGTCTACTCTTAATTCAAACCAAGATAGTTAACATGCAAGCCTAAATGGTGATCAATCATTCAAACTAGCATATTAACTTATAAGAATAATGAATAAGAACAAAAATCATAATTGAAACTTGGAAACTAATTAAACTTGAATACTTAAGAAAGAATGTACATTACAAATAAAAGTAAAGTGGAACTAAGAAAACTTGAAGGAAAATTTAGTAAAATCATTTTGTTACAACAATTGACAACTTGAAAGGAAACTAAGAGAATTTGAGGGAGAGAAAGGAAGGGAGCTCTAAAGAAGTGTTTGAGAGCTCCCCCCCTTGGGGTGTGTTTTGAAGCTTGAATACTTCTCTATTTATAGGGCTAAGAGGGAGGAACATCATGATGAATTCCAACACCACAATTCCTCTTTTAATACAACCCATAACTCTCACTTCATCTTGTCTATGTTAGTGTGGTTGGAATCAATTCCATCCCATACTTCTTTTGCTGCTCTTGAAGCTTTCTTCACATGAGTTTTCAAAGGTGTTCAATTGTGGCTGCCTTTTGCTGCCAACCCATGTGGTTTTCTTTTGGTTGCTGAAAAGAAATGATTCTTCTGAACCAGACTTGGTGTAGAAAGGCCAGAGGTTTCAAAACGTATCCAATGGGGCTCAAATTTGGATATGTTATAGTAGACACCCATTGGAACAACTTCTATGAAGAAAGTATTCCCATCGGAGCAGTAGAAGTGTGCGTTTTGGGCCTTGCAAGTTGGCTACCGAACAGATATTGGAATTGACTTCATTTCATTTCATTTCTTTCTTTTTGCTTCACATGCATGCACATGCTTCTCTTTAATAGCTCCAGCATGTACCAACTTGCTCTTTTAGATTTTCATAGCTGGAATGCCTCCCTACTTCACTTATTATGTTGGGTACAAAGTCAGTTATGGCTAAAAGGAGGCACATGGCTAAAAGCTGGCAGCTGCAAATCCTCCTGAGTAGGGTTCAGTGTTGGATGGGCTAAGGACTCCAGACATGTTCAATTGGGCTGAAATTTGGATATGTTATAGTACACACCCATTGGAACAACTTTTATGAAGATCTTCATCTCATCCGAGCCCCAGAGCATGCTGATCCAAGGCCAAGAAGTTGACCTACGAAACTGGGCTGGCAAGGGTTTGTAGCCAAAATTAGTTTGTCTTTAAGCTCTTCTTCCATTCACCCAAATCAGGCCTTAAAATGCATGGATTGCATCATTTCCTATCCAAAGCCATCATTGTTACCTAAAGCTCAATAAACTGAAAGATAAACACAAAAAAGATTAAAAGCACAAGTTTAACTAAAAAACATAACCAAATCATAAGCTAGAAGGGTATAAAATGATATACAATTATGAACCGATCAGGGATCCCTGAGATCTGGTACTTGCCAAGAGTTAGACTCAACTACACAAAAGATCATTTTCATTTCCCTCTTTTTCCATCATTATTTTCTCAACCCAACAATTCCAGCCAATTTCCATGACATGATATAATTATGCCTTTCACATATCCTATATATCTCATAACAATGTAACCATTTAAAATATCACCAATGTATATATAATTATACCAACATTGTTCAAATAGTTAACAACACGTAAACACCCAACATGAAGAATATCTATATAATATATAGAACATCCATCAAATTATAATATCACGCATAATATAGTACTCACGAAATTTAATTAAATCAATCTCTGAAAAAGCCCCCTAAGAAACCGCATACTTGGATACCAAAGCTTTTGCTAGAACTGTAAGAAGATTTCCTCTTTTCCACAGCATTCACAAACTCAGTTTCCCACTCTATTTCTCCCTAATATTTCTCTCTACCTTCTTTTCTTTTTGTTTCCTTTCCATGCATGTTTCTTTAAAATTGTTTAGAAGGTTTCCTGTTTATACCACAAAAGAGGAGGAAACTAAATGGTTTCCTATTGATTGGGGTTGCAGAGCTTATAAATTTGTGCTTCAAGTTTTGAATAACTATTCATTGTAATTGGCGGCAAGATAAAAGATAATGACTCAAATACTTACTATCCAAGTAAAGCCTAGATAACTCTCAAGTCTATTATTGACCAAGCAATTGTTGCCATCTACAAGGAAAAATAGCATAAGGTGTTCTCATGCTATGCCATAGGTTGACAACAGACCAAATCTAGTGCCCTTAGCTAGTAAGTGGACGTATCTCAAACTAATGACTAACTCTTTTGGCTTTATCAATTTTTCATGCATGTGAGATGGTAAACAAATTTAAGTTTTAACAAAATAAGATTTAGTTTAATGAAATTAAGCTTCTATCCTATCATTTAGTTGATAATAGTGGCTATGATTAAAACATATAAAATACCATGGCAATCCTTTGCTTGGAGGAGTTGTCCATGTTTACTTGTCCAAGAAGGTAAGAATAGACTAGCTAAATAATAAACCAACACAAATACTTATCATCATAAATTGAAACATCTAGATATTATTATAATATTTATTTTATAAGATAATTGAGATAAACATAAAAATTGAAGAAACTTAAAAAAAAAAAAAGTTTTATCATATATAAATTTTTAGTATAATAATAATGTTTTAATTATTTTAATGTACTCATATATATTTTAAATACAAGTTCTCACACACACCATCCCAAGTTTCCAATAGCCTCATTTTCTCGGAATGCCTTGAATGGGAGCAATTCTAAGGCCACGGCATGCCAAGGCAAGGCAAGCCAAAACCATGGCATGCCAAGGCCAAGGCAACTCATACCTTGGACGGCTTGGTCTAGGCCATATCCTAGGCACGGCATGCCAAGGCAAGGCAAGCCATGCCATCCCAAGCCTCCAATAGCCTCACTTTCTCACAATGCCTTGAATGAGGCGCAATGCCAAGGCCAAGGCAATGCATGCATTGAATGGCTTGGTCAAGGCCACATCATGGGCACGGCATGCCAAGGCAAGGCAAGCCATGCCATCCCAAGCCTCCAATAGCCTCACTTTCTTGGAATGCCTTGAATGGGGCGCAATGCCAAGGCCAAGGCAACGCATGCCTTGAATGGCTTGGTCTAGGGCACATCATGGGTATGGCATGCCAAGGCAAGGCAAGCCACACCATCCCAAGCCTCTAATAGCCTCACTTTCTCAGAATGCCTTGAATGGGGTGTAATGCCTAGGCCAAGGTAATGCATGGCTTGAATGGTTTGGTCCTTGCCACATCTTGGGCACGACATGACAAGGCAAGGCAAGGCAAGTCATGCCCTCCCACGGCTCTAATAGGGGGTCATGCCCTCCCACTTTCTCAAAATGCCTTAAATGGGGGGCAATGTTAAGGCAAGGCAAGCCACACAGCTTGTATGCTGCACACACCGTGCTTGCATGCTGCGTGAACCCTGTTAAGCTCATAATTTCATACATATACATGCCCAATTTACTTACTTCTTTTGCTTAGTTCCTATAATTCTAAGTTATGTCCCTCCCTTTGTGTGTTTTGTAGGCCAATAGAGCAAGAGAGCATAATTCATGCAATTCAAGCATGTTAAGGCCTAATTTGGATGAATGGAAGAAGAGCTTAAAGACAAACTCATTTTTCCTACAGCCTCTTGCCAGTCCAGTTTCGTGGGTCATATTGCAAGCTTTGTTTCAGCAACCTACACAGCTCGGATGAGGCCGCATTCTTCATGAAAGTTGTTCCAATGGGTGTGTACTATAACATATCCAAATTTCAGCCCCATTGGATAAATATGGAGTCTGTTACCTAGCAAACACAGAGCCATGCTCAGGATGGATTTTATCAGCGCGCAAAATGAGTTAGCAATTTTGTTTGGCCTTAACTTCCTCCTCCGACCTTGGATTGGCCCAAATGATATATGGCTGGAAAGAAGACATTCTGAACTTCAAGTTTGAGTGCTTAAAGTCTTAATTTGCTTAAGGGAAGCCCAATTCGTAAGCCCTTGAAGTTGCTGGTCATGCTGACCTCAGGATGAGCTATTGTTTCTGGTTGGAAGCTTGGTCATGGTGAGCTAGGCATGAGCTATTGAGCTTGTTGGAAGCTTGGTCATGGAGACATGAAGATGAGCTAGGGCTGCTGGTGGGATTTATTAGTGAAGTGCATCAACCAATTCAGATTTTATAATGCAAGTGTTGTATGCATTAGTGAAGTGCATCAACCAATTTAGATTGTATAATGCAAGTGTTGAATGCATTAGCCATATTGAATTCAGATTTATCACTCCCCTCTCCCTATAAATACCACATCCATTCCACATTCAAGACACAACAAATCTTGGGATTCACAACCCCACAATTCACTCCAACCATCCTCAAACACTCTCACAATCCCAAACACTCCAACAATCACCAAAACAACTCCAGCAAACTTCTCTTCCATTTCCCTACGAATTTCATCTTCCTTAGCCATCACCACTCACTCAAACTCATCCCAAATCACCTCCATATCCTTCATACATCTTTCTAGAAGTGGGGAAGCTCTTGGAGAAGCATTAGAAGTGGAGAAGCACTTGGAGAAGCCTTGGACACCACAAGAACTTCAGAAAAAGGGTTTTTCTACTCTTATTGCATTCATTATGTTTTCTCATTTCTGTTCAAGTCTCTTTTCCATTATGAGTAGCTAAATCCATAACTAGGGCTTCGATGTAACCTAACATGAATATTCTGGGTTTATAAGTTTGGAGTTTCAAGTTTGATTCATGATTCATGTTCTTATTCATTATGCTTATAAGTTAACATGCTTGTTTGAATGATTGATCACCATTAGAACTTGTTTGTTAACTATCTTGGTTTGAATTAAGAGTATACACCATGCTTTAATTCGAATTGAACTATGAATAGGAAGAGTATGTATGGACATTCGACAACAGGGATTAGATACATACTTGGTTGTTTAAAATGTTCTTCTATGCTTAATGGGTTCCTAATGCTTAATTTTAGGTTAGACAACAAATGATCAAATTAGGGAATTAGGAACACAAGGTTAGGACCAAACACCATGGCCTAATCATACTTTAGCTAGAATCAATCTTTGAATCTGAATTAGACTTGTTACTTGAATCTTTATAACCCAGAATTGAATTGTTATGGTGATTCGAATGCCCTAGTCTCAAAATCTGTTTTCCAACTCTTAAAACCACTCTTTGTTACATTTGTTTACTTGTTTTTGTTTGCAATTTCATTTTGCTTCTTTTGTTCAACAATCACAACCACTCTTGTTCTAAATTCTGTTTTAGACATAACCTCCTACTTTCTTGAATTTGGTAATCTAAGTATATAACTAGTTTTAACTTCTCAGTCTTCGTGGGTACGACCTCGTACTTGTCTTGCTATACTACTAATTGCCCCGTACAATTGCGAGTTAACATAATATTAACAACAAACCCCGCCTACTGTGTGAACCCTGCCTCAATGTTGCGCGCACCCTGTCTACATGCTGTGCGCAAGCTACAGTGGTAATCTCGGCAGGAGTAAAGGATGAAGACTCTCCAACCTAACAAAAGGGTATGAGGGTTAAAATAATGGCACATATATTTGAAATAAGCATGAAAGTGTCGAGGCTTACCTCTAGTTGGAGTTCGGACGGAATAGCGTCGACCACCAAGGCAGAAGCTACCGATGTCAGCATAAGGATGGGCTCAGGTGGTGCACTTCCGTCGGTGGGAAAAATGGGCTGAAATTCGGCCTCAATGGCCGCGGTGTCGGCCGAAGAATACTACGTTCGTTAGTACAAACATTTCAACGTCTTAAATACATACAACGGTGGTTAGCTTACAAAATTTGACGTTGTACACATAAATAACGGCGGCAACGACTTTAGCAAAGACGTTGTAAATATAACCCACGTCGGTTATTCAGAACAAGCTGACGTCGCAACATATGAACCACGTCAGTGCTTGCTTTTCGACGTCTCATATGATCTAGGACGACGTTATGTGTTGTTTAACGTCGTTGTAAAGGGATCCAACGTCGGTTATGTACATTTGTCATTTCATTTTAATATGATTTTTATATTTTATTTAATTCCTAATATTCATAATAAATTCAAAACAAATTCCAAAAAATAAACTGACAACTACCATGCACTCATTGAAAGATTGTCTCTCCCCTAAATCTTTAAAAAATGTAATTTTAAAAATATTTTTTTATTGTATTTAATTACTAATATTCATAATATATTTAAAAAAAATCCGAAAAATAAACCGACAAATTCTATGCACTCATTGAGACAATATCTTGCCCATAAAGGCTTGAAAAATGTAATTTTAGTTTTCAAAATTACAAGTGTTAACAAAAGTAAAAAAAAAATTTAGAGACAAAGCACAATAGTCCTTATATTTTTCATAACATAACCCTAAGGTTTATGTGATCCATTGGTGGCTATAAATTCAAAATTATGAAATCCAGATTTTAGCCTACTAATATAGAAGGCATTGTTGTAAGGAGTCCGTAGAAATCTTCGGTTCATTTTTCTCATACTTGTGTATTTTTTTTTTATAATTATTCTAAAATTTAGGGTTTAGGGTTTATTGAAACGACGCCAGTTTTCGCTCGAGTTGCCCAGATGCATCCATCATCATATGATGATGGCAATTGCCCCTACGGCAATCAAGCGAAAGCCCCAATCTTTGACGATCACAACCACAAAAATAGTAAAAAAAACCAAAACCAGATGCACGATTAGCTTCAATTGAAAGGGCATCTTTACTTTTCGGAAAGAAACCCAAACGATGGTAATTTATTACTGACGTTTGAAAGAATTTACTACGTCAGTATTTTCTTTAAACCGTCGTCTTAATTGAAATACCACGTCGTTTGGGTTTTTATTTAAGGATGTTTTAATTTTTTCTGTTCAACTTTCAATTACAAACAACTTTTTGTTATACGACGTTTTTCCTCGTTATCAACTTTAAATTAAATACTACGTCATTTTTAAATAAATAAAAATCCGTCGTCTTCACTGATTTACCACAACAGTTAATATTTTTGAGATGTGTGGTTCGTATTGTGGTGTTGGGATTTGCTAAAGCAACGACTTGTGAGTGGTGAATTGGTAGTATGCACCGGTAGGTTCTTTGCTCTGGCATCGAACCGTTGTCTCATACCCCTCGTCATTAATGCTTCAAGATTGGCTTATACTAGTTAATGAGTGCTTGTTTTGGATACTTATTGTTAAGGAATGGTGCCTCTCATTGTCCCTTTACTCCTCTTGCCCTTCATGGGCAGCAGGAGGATGTCGTAGTAGTGCTTGTGTCCTGATCAAACCACGCATCATCGTGAGATTGCGAAGGTCCACAAGTTTTTGCTTGCGAACTGCATTTGAACTGGAATTGTCCAATTTCTTACACCTATTGAATTCGAATCGAGCCCAAAAGTTGGGCAACATCATAATATGGTGGGAAGAGTCATTTGGTGAGTTTTGAGTGAAATCCAATCGCTAGAACTATGAAATACACCAACCACTCCAATTTGGAACGAGTAGTTCGTTCCAAATTGGAGTGGTTGGTCTATTGCATAATTCAAGTGATTGGATTTCACTGAAAACTCACCAAATGACTCCTCCCAGCATATTATGTTGTTGCCCAAGTTTTGGGCTCGATCCGATATCAATAGGTGTAAGAAATTGGACAATTCAATTTGGAAGGCAATTCGTTCCAAATTGGAGTGGTTGGTCTATTGCATAGTTGAAGCGATTGGATTTCACTCAAAACTCACCAAATGACTCCTCCCACCATATTATGATGTTGCCCAAGTTTTGGGCTCGTTGTTTGGGATTTTGTTTTACTTTAGGAGAGTTTTTCCATAAATTTTAAAAGTAGGGTTTAGTTGTTTTACACTATATATGTCACCCTAAGATCTCTTCATACCATCATCTTCCCATATACAACTATCATACACTCAAAGAAATATCAGAGAGAGCCAAGAATTTGTTGTTGCACTACTTGAGGAGCTTTCGAAGGTGTTCTTGTGGAGATTTCGAAGATCAAGTCCATTGGCCAAATCGGTTTTATGGCAATAATTCTCTTGTTTATATTTTCTTTTGTCATGAACTAATTTTCCTTGCTAGGGCTATGATGTAGCCTAACCATGAATACTTAATTTTTATAGTTATATTAATTTCTGATTATTATCCCATGTTAAGTATTTGTTACTATTCTTAATGATTTGAATATCTAGCTAATATTTATTTGATGATCCAAGCGGAGACCGAGAGGAGATGTTTGGTGTTTGCTTCTTGTAACAAATACCATGTCTTGAATGAGTGCCCGAGAGTGACTAACATGACTCATGCAGTTTTCTTGCAGGTTCTCATTGAACTTAATGGATTCTTGATTTTCTAAATTTGTTGCTTGAGAGAGAATGGGTTGTTAATTAAGAATACTTTTGGTTTAGCGCGAGAGGGGATATTGAATGAATTAGGAGAAACCAACTGTCAACATGGATAGTAATTAGGGTTAATTGGCTATAAGAATTAAGTGGAATTGGTTATGGTGAAATCGGATGCTCTAGTCTCTCATCAACTTGATTTTTCATCATTAATTAAATTGCTATTTTTCATAATTGTTTTAGTTTACTTAAATCAATCAATCTTCTTAATCAACTATTCAAATAAACTTTTGAATTAATCATAATCGGTAGTTAATAGGAAATTACAGTCTTCATGGGAACGACACTCTACTTATTTCTATATTACTTGTGCAGATTGTGTGCTTGCAATAATTTCACAACACTGGTCATACTACGATTTTTGAAGTTATGGAAGATATAACAATGGGATGTGCAGTGATTACTTTTGTTAGTCTTCTTATTATTTTTATTATTATATATACATGGGTTTGCGGTACCTTAAATATTTGGAAATCGGATTATGAGAATATGATCTTTTATTATATATTAGTTTATGGAAGCATTTTATGGATTGTCGTGCATATTTATATAAATTGTGATTATTTTGATTATTGAGACTAGATATTTTTGGGTCTTTATGGAGATTGTGGTTGAGAAAGGATTCGGAAAATGGAATTGTGAAAGGGGATTTGTTGGAAAAATAGAAATTTTATGACAAGTTTTGGAAAAAGGTTTTCAAACCCACCAAAGGAGTACCCCCCCCCCCCCCCCCCCCCCCCCCCCCCACCCCCAAGTTGCCTTTGGAATAGTTTAGTTATTTATGATAATGCCCCACAAGTCTTAGGGATATCCAGACCGTGAGGAGAGAGGAATGCGGCTCAGGATGACTGAAGTGTCCCTTGATTCTTGCGAGGAATGCGGCTCAGGTTGACTAAGTGTCCCCTGAGTCTTGCGAGGAATGTGGCTCGGGTTGACTTTGTGTTTCCGAGGCTTGCGAGGATGTGTCGCTTATGTGACACACTGGAATTGACAGTATAATGTGGGAAATAAATATAAAATCATGGAATTGACGAATTATGAATGGGGGTACACCTAGATGGAGAGTAATTGAGATGTTTAGACTAAAATTAGTGAATTTATCTTGTTATTTATTGGTAAAAGCTTTAATACATATTTTCCAATGTATGAGACAAGGATTGAGGGTTTTCTAAGTTTTAAAGAGTTTATACAATTCATAACTATTTTCTTGAGTAATGAATTTGTTGTTACATGAGAAAGAGGGAAGCAGGTTTTTATTTAAATTGTTGATATTGACATTTAGGTTTCACGTGGCTAGTGCTATTTTAATAATTTTCTCGTTTCCTACTTATCTATAATAAGTAATTAAATATATATTTGTATATGCTCGTATGGGATGAGTGGAAGATTGTGCTAAAATCAACAACCCTTGCTTGAGTTTCAATGGATTGATTTGCAAATTTCATTGAGAAATAACAATTGATGAAGTTATAAAAGTGAAAATGTGAAAAGTGAAAGAATTACCTACGGCTTGATCCCTCAGAAAGGGTACGTAGCCAACATAGGTTAACCTAAGTGCAGCCGCAAAATAAACGGTTGAGATATGCTTTGGAAATTGTGGCTTTTTGTAAAGTAAGAAACAAATTCGTAGATTACGTTGATATTGCTCTGGTAAGGTTAAATTTGAGTCTAGAGGCCCATATGGTAAATTGTGTGTGTAGCATTGTGCATGCTGAAATTTGAGAATATTAAACTGTGATATTTATAGGTAAAAATAATTTAGTAAACGTCTGTTTTTCAGGGGAGACTCTGCCGATTTTTCGGCAGAAGTCAAACCCTAAAGTAGTTTTTGAACTAGGGCAAGAAGGGTATCTTGGACATTTGTGCTTGACACCGGCTAGGTGTTGAACACGCACAGGGTTCGACACGGATTCCAAAGTGGAATTTGGGTTGGGACCTGTCACTCACACCACTAGATAGGCAAAGCAGGATGACAATCAGGGTCAAAGAAAATAGATAAAGGTTCTTGGAATTTTAAGAAAAGACAAGTAAGAAGTAGAAGTGTTTATACCGGAATCAGCAGGGCACGTGGATAGGATAGGACAGTCATGGTAGCCTTCAGCACCTGGCCTACCGATCCTATGATTAGGGCAAATCTCTTCTCTCGGACATGTGGCACATTCACAGCCAATGTCTACAGTCCCACATCGAAAATCTAAACAATATGCACACCTCCCAAGGCCTATAAAGGAGGACAGCAGTCCCAAAATGGAGGTAATAAGAACTTACGACATAATGCATATTGATCTGTCAGTTTCATTTACTAAATCCGTACTTACTTAAGCATCCGAGAGCCTTCGTCCGGTACCACATCGGTGCCCTAGGTCTTACCGAGCGTTACTCATCTTGCAGGTCACACGCTCTACTGAGGTCCAAAGCATATCGAAGGCCCAACATCACTAAGTTGAGCCCAAAAAGTGTCAAACCACTTTTTCGCATCAACAGTTTGGCACCGTCTGTGGGAAGCGATAAACAATCGACCCTTTATCCCTACCATATGGGGACCACATCAATACCGTGTTCAGACCGCAAGAAGGATTACTGTTCGGTAGGCAAGGCGGAGCTAGCCCAGCGCTACCCCCGTGTACACCTGCAGGCAATTCCGCTATAATCCAAACCACCGTCGAGGCCGAGCTTCTAGCTCAAATCACGGCTCTTCGGCAGGACATGGTTAAATTACAGGAACACAACATTCTTCTCTCGTCCAAAGTAGACGAAACACAACAACTGCTTAATCATCAGCAAACACAAAACATTCAGACAGATCAATCCTCTCAGAGTCTACATACTCTCCATCGGCAGAAGAATGGCAAATAGGGGGCAAAGGCAATGCCTGTGCCCTCCAAACACCTGGTGGTCTCGGCTCCCAGGGATAAGCCCTACGTACCAAAGAAGGTTTATTCTGATTGCCAGCATCGGCTGATAGACCGGGAGGTAGAACGACAGAGATCGCCCATCAGGATCGATGCGCACCTCAACGATTCCCGATTGTGGATTCTGGGGAATAAGTCCCTCATCCGACGGGTACAGGGTTTGGAGCCAACGGCAGAATTGGACCATAAGTATGCTCCCTCTACAAATCAAGCAACTACCTACCGTTCAACAGCACCAACAAGGTACTCTGAAGTTAACCCAGTCAAGTCCCACGACGTTCGGGAAACTATGTAACCGAGGAGATCCCAAGCAGGGACCCTGTCGTCCGTCTCCTCCTTTAGAGGGTACAGAAGATGGAGGATGATAGAACCCGTTCTCTGGAACCCGATTGGGGAAAGCTTCGGCCAGGACCATTCACTGAACGCATAAAGCGCTCACGGCAGGACAGGGACGTGCAGCCCTTACGCATACCGTTCTACACAGGGGGAAAGGACCCCTTGACGCACCTCCACTCTTTTCAATCTACTATAGGGTGCAAGGGGCTCAGAAACGAAGGACAGTGCCTACTGTTCCTGTCCTCACTCACGGAAGCAGCCTTGAATTGGTTCTATTGTTTGGAGCCAGAAACGGTCGATTCCTTTGACTGTATTCTGCCGATGACTTATACACCATTCGGTAGAGGGAAGACAATAGGAATTTACTAAGTGGACTCGTAAAAAAATTGGGCGGGGGGGCAAGTGCACTTACTCTCGGTAGGATCGACAAGGCGGGCCCTAATGAGGTTCTTGGTGAAGAGGAATTCTGGGTATATCCTGTCAACGGTAAGAACCTTCAGCCTCACCTTATCAATCTGCCGAATCTTAGATTGGGTGGGAGTTGGCTGCTTCAATTTACATGCAAAAAACAAGACAAAGGGATTAAAATCAATCGGCCTGATAACCTACTAAACGGCATGCCAATGACCTACCAGCAATCTGAAACATGGTTGGAATGTGGAAATGGACAGGCCTGTCCGATGGCGATTCCCAATCGCCTGACAAGAGCACCCGCCGATTCCTCCACGACTTCTGAGAAGTGGGTACGCTCATGATAAAATGGCCGCGTTCGGAAGCCCGAAGGCAGTTGGCCTATACCCAGCCTCCATGCCCAGCGCACTTGGATTTGGTGACACTGTACAGATAGGAGAACTATTCGTAGGTTGGCTTCCCCTCCTCGGTAATGCCAAAGGCAGCAATCACCCTCATCAAGGCCACCTAGAAGTTGGGATTGTATTGGCCTAGAGCATACCCAAGGTGGGCCAGAATCCTCTGAACTGGAGGCTGCAATGGTAGCTAAATCCCATGTTGGAGGATGTCTGTAAAGAAGACGACCTCACCATTCTCTGGACTGATCAACAATTCAGTAGGGCCAGGGATTCTCATCATTACTGAATCTGGGACCCTATATTCAGAACGGAGTTTGGCCAGCTCCCGTTCGGTAATCTTGTTTGGCTCAAGGTAATCTACGCCAAACAGGTACTCCTTCGGCACCCCTAGAGGAATCCTAAGATTTCCTCAATCAACTATGGTCAACTTCGGTTAAGACAAAGGTTCAGTAGCAACATCCCCACGCCCTGACGTGGAGGTCTCCGATGGGTAACTAGCGTGATGATCCGACACCTGAGTATCCCTCATCAGGAACTCGTAGTACTGGTTCGGATCGGCACATCCAACGCCACAATGCACCACAGCCAACGGTATTGGCTGGCCCGTCATGAACCCTTTACCCTTGCCTTGCGTTGGAAGGGAGCTAACCCCCTCACCGATTATTTCAATATCGGTATCTTCACCACTCTCGGCATCAAAACTTAAAGTCTCACTACTAGAATCCCCCCGATCGTCTAATGACTCCCCATCAAACGTGTTGGGTTCTCTCTCGAACGAAGACTCGCGATCGGACATCTACAAACAAAAAAGAAACGAAACTAAGGGTCATGCAGAAGGCTTGTCTACTGATACCTACAACGTCACTGCCTATGGCAACTAGACTACCGAACAAAACCCCACTTGTAAAAGTTCAGTCTAGTTCATGCCAAGGAGGGACATCTAAAGGTAAACAATATATATATATATATATATATATATATATATATGATTAGATACTGAAAGTACCTTGTCTAAAATTGTAGACGAAGAGAAATCACCTCGGTTACCGATTGGTCTCTCCGGAAATCGCTTTGCTTGCCGATTTGTTTCGCCGGAAATCGCCTTGTTTGCCAATCGCTCTCGCCTAGACAGAGCTCTCAATTCTCTCACAAACACAAAGTGAGCTTCTCATCCGGAGTCACCCCTATTTATACCAGAATCAGCATCCACTAAGAGCAGGGCACGTGGACAGGGTAGGACAGTCATGGTAGCCTTCGGCACCTGGCCTACCGATCCTATGATTAGGGCAAATCCCTTCTCTTGGACACGTGGCACGTTCACAGCCAATGTCTACAGTCCCACATCGAAAATCAAAACAATATGCACACCTCCCAAGGCCTAATAAAGGAGGACAATAATCTCAAAATGGAGGTAATCAGAAATTACGGCATACTACCTACTGATCTATCAGTTTCATTTACTAAATCCGTACTTACTTAAGCATCGGAGAGCCTTCGGCCGGTACCACACCGGTGCCCTAGGTCTTACCGAGCATTACTCATCTTGCAAGTCACATGCTCTACCGAGGCCCAACATCACTAAGTTGAGCCCAAAAAGTATCGGACCACTTTTTCGCATCAACAATAAGCAAAGCAAAGCAGCAACTACAAATCTTGAGGGATCTATGATGCAGATTAACTAGGAAGAAGCAACAACTGTGAATCTACACTTCAATAAATTTAAACAACAGCAAACCTTAATATAGAGTTACTATGCTTAACATGTTGAACTAGTTGAAAAATGCATGAAAGTTCAAATAATGCATAGTAGAGAAACAAAAATTTTAAAAAATTCAACCCCAACCAAAATCATAATGCCTACACACTAACAAATTAGAAACTAGAAAACACAACACACAAAGCAACTGAAGCCAATTTATATTTTTGCAAACACAACTAGTACCGAGAAAGAGTAGTCTTACCCAGAAAATCAAAGCCTTAAAATCCTAAATCCAGAAAATCAAAGCCTTAAAATCCTTTAAAAAAAAATTAAACATTAAGTAAATGCAATAGAAAATGCAAACCTTAATATCAAAGAGAGAGAGAGAGAGAGAGAGAGAGGGAATTTGAGAGAACCATATTGATTCTGACCAAAGAAAATAGAAGATTGTATTGAGAGAGGATAATCTTTTTGAGATGACTAAGAGGGAGTCTTAAAAAAATGAATTCAGAGGATGGGGGATTAGGCAGGATTGGAAAAAGCACAGCAGGACACGTGGGCTAAGGGGAAAGTGCTTTGTACTCGTTTGTATTGTAAGCTTGCTTTTTCTCCTCAGCCGTCCAGATGGCTTTGCATGGCTGAGATTGATTCTCATATAATGTTCTCATTTTACCGTTCTCACCTGATCCGAGCCCCAACTTTAATTGCATTGTGGGCTTGTGTTGCATATAATGTGCATCAATAGACACAAGGTCGAAACTACTATATAAGTTACGGTCGGATGAAGTCCAGGAAGGCTTTTGGATGAAATGAAAAATCAATACAGTAGTGACATTTTAATCCAATGCCCTAAAAGTCACTTTTGGTCCTTGTAGTTTGGCACTTTAACCACTTTTAACCCTGTAGTTTAAATTCCGTCAATTTTGACCCTGTAGTTTCATATTTATAGCAAGTCAAGGACAAAAAGTTAGTATTCATGTCAATTTCTTTGATGGTGCAAGGAACAATTTGGTCAACCCAAAACCCTTGAGCGTAAAAGCTCGTATTAAACTCTCCCCATTTCATATTAAGGCTTGAAATTGGCCATTTGAGTAAAGGGTTCGTCAAAAATTGGGATTAGTGGTTGAATTTTGAGCCCTAATATGAAATTGGCCATTTGAGTTGACGTAATTGCCCCTTACACCATCAAAGAAATTGACAAGAATACTAACTTGTTCTTGAATTGTTACAAATACAAAACTACAATGAGAAAATTAACGGAACAAGGGACCAAATGTGGTTGAAGTGCCAAACTATAGGGACCAAAAGTGACTTTTGGCCTATAGTTTTCTATTGACTTCTTATCATGTTCATATTGATTCAAAATGAGGCATGTATCTGAAGAATGATTTGTAATTAAATCACATGTTCAAACTTGGCAAGATGCATACCAATATAACATACAGCAAACATCGATGATCAAACTTGCTCATTGATATTGCAATACAAACTTAATGATAGTTGTTGCAAAGAAGTGACAATTTCTAATACAAGATGCCCCTGGAACCAAATTTCAAGCTATAAAAGGGACACTGAAGCTGCTACAATGTAGCACAACTTTTTGGGTCTCACTGGTAGAGTACAAGTTGCTCTAAATATTCACGGCTTGTAAATCTAGAAGGAAGTATTAACGAGATACACAAGACTTCTACAATCAGCTAACCCAAAAGTGACTGAATCCTTTTTCTTTCTTTTTTCACAAAGAAAGGACTAATGAGATGTCAAGAATCTTGTACAATGAGCTAGCTAACCTACAAAGTGATGGACAAGAAAATACAATTATATGCATCCCAAGGTGAGAACAGGAGAAGAAATCATCAATTGAATTACTGGCATCACCTTAAAAATATAATATAATAATAATAATTGCTGAGAGACAGAATATGTGAAGTATACGATCATATCATGGTGTGCAGCAACTGGAAGAAAAGATAAGCTACAGTCAAAATTCCAAAATAACATTAAAGGCAAAAACAACAAAACATAAATATTGACTTCGAAGAAACGACTAATCACCACAACACACCATCTCCGTAGAATCTAACTTCATGCTCAAAAGCGGAACTTTGTAAACAGAACAAAATCAGTTCATATTAATACAGGAAAGAGCTTAATTCCTCCCACAATGTATCAAGCTCCCAGCACCTAAGAAAAGACCAAACAGAGCTGCACTTGAAAGCGTTGTTTGTCCAACGTGCCTGATCTTCAGAAGCCCTGGCATCTGCATCAGCCAGAAGATATTTATGTCTAATTTCTCATTTGGCCAAGCATATATAGTACAATAAGCTCAATCATTATAGAGCTATGAGAACTACAACCAGTAACAGCTTAGTTAGAAAAGATATATACCCTTTCAAACTGATTGGCAAAGTTTGCCAACGAGGCCTAGGATATTTCTTTTCTAACCAAGCTATTCCTGCTGCATCAGTAGGGAAGTTGGCCCCAAGGGGTTGAAGAGAGTCAAACAGAGGACCTTTGTTTCCCGAGGTACAACACTTTACCAATTGAGCTACCCCTTAGGGTTAAAGTTTTCTTATACATTCTTTTTGTTTTTAAGAAAAAGTTTTCTGATACTATTGACAGATTATTTTTTGAAGAATCAAAACCATGAAATTTCCAAACCTTGTGAAGACATTTAACAAATACTCCAAGGATTAATAAACTTTTTCTAACTAAACTCCATTATATTGGAGAGAACAATCGTTCTAAGGTCACTTCGGCAGACCTTCTGGAGCACCATTAAAACCATTTCAGAATCAGAAAGCACTTTAGATAAATTTTTCTATTATTTGACTGTTCTCTTAAAGATTTTTATGCTTTCGCCAAAGAAAAAGATGCAGAATATTGGAGAAGCATAAAAAAATTTATTCTCCAAAAGAGACTCTTTGCAAAGGTGTACTTGTGGCTGCTATGCCAAATGGACTCTAGCTTAAAAAATTTACATTGATCAACCAAGGAATCCAATTTGTTTGAACCAAACTAAAAAAACAAAAATAATTTTGAGACCTTAAGAAAAAGAACATAAATCCTTCATCTAGGTCTTCTTATATATAAATAAAAAAAGACAAAAGATGATAATGACTACAAGCTCTTGAGTGGAACTTCAGCATGAGATCCGAGAATGTACCTTAAACCTTATAGCCTCATATGTCCCATACACCGAACCTGTACATACACATAAAAATATGACTATGTAACATTATGCAAACGACAAGGGTTAGACTTTCAAATCATGAACTAGTGATACAAGAAAAAACAAACATAGGTTAACCCCTTTTTTCTCGAGCTAGCTGGCTAATTTATCTTAAGTGATTTCCATCCTAGTTTTCATGGAATCGTGGCCAGAAAAGCTCTAGGAATTTTACTAGAGGCAAAAATAATCGTGGTCAGAAAATATCATCTTCTAATTAAGTATCAAGCTCAACATAAAACATTACAACAACAAAGTGCTTTAACAAGAGCCCACCTACCATATACATATGCGTCACGACGACACGGGAACTTAACAAAATAGACTGAGCTATATCTATACAACAAGAATGTGCGCATATTTTAAGAGTACAACTTTACCTAGTGACTGAAAACCCCCCAAAAACAAGTGTCAGAAAAAACCCCAATTTACAATAAAAACTAGAATGCCTCTAAATCGCTTTAATTTCCTCAGGCACATCAAAACAAACATAAGAAAAAGCATTTACATGTTCCAAAAACATTCTTACAAATAAAATCCCAAGTGCCCAGATGAACAAAAAAGAAACTTGTAAAAGAGAAAAAGCACGATTCCACAAACCAAGATATGCAACAGACCAAAACAGAAAGAAAAAAACACACAAATTAGGAAACATTTACATGTTCCTAAACCCTAACGCTAGAACAAATGCAAGGGTTTCGAATAAAATTTGAAAAGGGATTTTAGAGAATTACCGACGGCACCACCGATGGCTCCACCGATTGCAGCTCCGGTTGCCACGCGTGTCAAGCAGCTATTTTCCTTAGCCATATCTGTCTGTGTCTCAAGCCTTTTGAGAATGCGTTTAAGCTTCTTTTGACTGAAGATTGATGACGATATGGAGAGAGAAAGTGGGTTTAGGGTTTTATTTATGGTTGATTTGGAGGAGAGGAGAGGAGGGAGGACGGGGAGTGGGGCTCAAGTTGCTTGGCCAGCACACACGCAGCACGCAGCAGAACTTCCTTAACTTGGACTTGGCGTCGTATCTGCTGTATTTGGATAAATCTTAAACACTTTAACTGAAAACCCTATTTTATTTATTTTTGGACCGAAATTTTTTTTTTAATTTATGAGAAAATTTGGAAATTGAAAATGAAATCGAACCAAAACAGAAAGAAAAAAAGTTAAAAAATTCCGTTGCCGGGAATCGAACCCGGGTCTCCTGGGTGAAAGCCAGATATCCTAACCGCTGGACGACAACGGATTTCTGTTCATTGCTGCAAACATTATATATATATTCTTTGTTTCTTCCAAGATAGGAACCTTTTTTTTTAGGTTGTTAAATTGCAGGTCCTAATCATACATGTCCATTTCGTCATCATCTAGAATACAATTCAAAGAGAAGGGCTTAAGTGGTTAAGAGTATTTATCCTTATACTCGTGGTCTTAAGTTCGATTCCTCCCTTCCCCAATGTCACTTATATATAAAAAATAAAAATACAGTTCGCAGAGACTAGAGCATTTTTAGAAACAATGCTGAGTTTAACTCTAGGAAAGAGGACTCCAATGTAGCTTAATAACCCTAAGAAATGAATAAGTTCTTGAGAAAACTTAAAATAAGAATGAACAATAAAAACAAACCGTATTAATTGAAGAAAGAAATAAACAGCTTCGTTGTTGAGATCGAACTCCAGTCTCCCGGGTGAAAGCCAGTAATCCTAACCGCTGGACGACAACGGATTCTGGACTAATCATTCAAGAATTCTTTGTTTGAAACGGTTGCATAATCAAAACACTTTATTCTTCAAATAACGTAACGCATTGTTAAAAATTTACATGGAATCCTTTGATATGTGCAGCCCTACAAAGAATTTAACATAACAAAAACTTGTACGGCATTCCAGAAAGGAGTGAATTTCTTTTCTCCCTTCAGTCCAGTATTTGGATGATTCCAACTTCTATAAGAGCGAGAGAAGATGTGTTATATTTTCCTGTCATATCTGCATCAAGTTGCCGATTATACTTGAAAACAGTGGTCGGCCATTCATCTTAAGCCCCAAGGATAACATCCTTGTTTCAGCACAGCTGCCATTAGCAAAGATGTCACCTCCACCTTTGAATTAGCCCACAACCAAATCTGCTATAAATCAAAGAACCAAAGTTCATATCATATCTCCTTGCCCTCTGAAGGAACACAAAGTTCTATGGATCCTATACGAGGGATTCTTACCATATCCGTTTATTCTCCAGTGAAGTACACAAGTAACTGCTTCTATATAGTATAACCTATGCCTGCTGCTCAGTTTGAAAGCAGCTCATCTCTCTCCATGTGACTGGCAAGAAATGTGAGACATTCACATACCATTTCTGATTGTGGGTGGGACTTGTCTCCGACAAAGAAGGGGTGGATCTTCTTGTTAATCTCAACCCAGCTACACCCCGGATTTTTCCTTAATCCCAATTCTTTCATCTTCAATCTCACCTTCTTTACCTCATCCCATTTTTTGACAGAAGCATAAGTATTTGATAACATGATATAAGTTGAATGATCATCAGGATTCTTCTCAATTAGCAATCTTGCAATTTTCACACCCAAATCTAGATCTCTGTGCAAACGACATGCGGAAAATAGCGTGCTTAACAAGTCAACATCCTCCCTAATTTCTGAAGTTCTCTGGAGAATTTCGTAAGCATCATTCAATCTTCCAGCACGTCCAAGAAGATCTATCAAGCAAGAGTAATGTTCTATTCTAGGTTTAATTCCATAGTTGGTGATCATTTGATTGAAATAGTGACAACCTTCATCAACTAGCCCCACATGGCTACAAGCAGATAGAACTGCAAGAAGAGTAACTCCATCAGGTTTTGCATTGGATTGCTGCATTTCACCAAAAAGCTTTAAAGCTTCTAAAGCTTGACCATGAGATCCATAAGCAGTGATCATGGAGGTCCATGAAACGAGATCTCTATCTGGTAATCTATTAAAAACATTAAGTGCTTCATCCACCGCACCACATTTAGCATACATGTCAAGGAGAGCCCCCATCATTATTTCATTGGTTTCAAACTCACTATCAATTACAGTTCTGTGAATCTCCTTACCCTTTTCTAGTGCTGCTAGTTGTGAACAAGCCGATAAGATACTAGTTACTGTGATGGCATTTGGCCTTACACCAGCTTCTTTCATGTCATCATATATGGCCAGAGCCCCAAAATAATCACCCACTTTCACATATCCAGAAATCATAACATTCCAGGAAACTGTATTTGTCTTGGGCATCTTTTCAAAAACATTTTTAGCTGATGACACACTTCCAGACACGAAATAGAGATCAATAAGTGAGCTGTAAATGTAGATATCAGCCTCTATAATGTTTCTTATCATGAATGCATGTATGAATTTTCCGTGAAGCAGTTGGGCTGACCTTGAACAGGCCAACAATATGCTGCTAAAAGTAGTTAAAGTGGGACTCGTTCCTTCATGATTCATCCTTCTAAAAAGTTGGATACAAGATATAATGTCGCCAGTTACACTGTATGCTGCGATCATAGAATTCCAAGCAACCACATTCTTTATTGGGATTTGCTCAAAAACCTCTTTAGCCATATCTAAACATCCGCATTTTCCATACATGTCCACAAGAGCAGAAGTGACAAAAGAATCCAAAACCAACCGATCTTTTATCAACTCCTTGTGAATCTTCATACCTCTCTCCAAATCGAAAAGTCTTGCACATGATGAAATAACAGTTGTCAGCGTTACTGAATTAGGCGTAAAGCCAGAGTTCCTCATCTTTTCAAATAATTCCATTGCCTTTTGAGCTTGCCCATCTTGATAATAACAAGAAATTACAGTATTCCAACATGCCACATCTCTCTCAGGCATTTCATCAAACAGCCGTATAGCACAGTCAAACACGTTGCATTTAGCATACATGCACACAAGAGAGCTCGCAACCACAATATCTGATATGAAACCAGTCTTTATCAAATGGTTATGGATCATTTTCCCAAAACCAACTTGACCCAATGCACCACAGGCCTTAAGAACACTTGGATAAGTGTAACTATCAGGACCAATATAAGGGTAACGCAGCAAACTTTCAAAGAGCTCAAGAGCTTCAACAAACATGTGATTCTTCGTGAAACCTGTCATGACGCCATTCCACAAGGAAATACTGGATGGGTTTTCGATGGATTGGAAAACAAGCTTTGCACTGTCACAAAAATGGCAAGAGAAGTAAAAGTTTATGAGGTTTTTGCAGAGGGCAGGGTCGTTCTGTAAGCCCAGAGTGAGCATCTTTTGGTGGATGAGCTTGCCTTGCTTCAGCGACTTGGAAATGATACATGTCCTTAAGAGACTTAATAATTTTGCGGCGTCCATTGAAGATGTAGCAGAAAAAGGCCGACGAGAATGACGGAGAATATTCTTCCGAGTGCAAACCTCATAAGTTGAAGTTCAGCCCAAGATCAGATAATGCACCTTTTAATGTAAGCGTGTGTGTGTGTGTTTTGTTGGTGGACGAAGAAATGGGGATGAAGTGGTCACTAATTTTGTGAAATAGCCGGGAGGGAGGACTGAAGAGTTAAATGTGATTGTTGTGAATTGTAATAATTGAGTCTGTTTTCTGTATTTCTTCAGTATACAAAACGATATTGCGTGAGCAGGGAATGGAGCACAAAGCACTTATGTATGGATAAATGCTCTTTGTGTTATAAATGCATGAGTTAGTGGATGACCACCATACCTCTTACCATTCACCCTTTCTAATTCTGTGTAACCTATATACTAAATACCATAGTTATGGGCTTGTAATTTATGAGTTGTCAATGTCTTCTTATCACTGTAAGCCTATAAATAAGATTTTTTACCAGTATGAGATATACAAGTTGATTGACACAAATTCTATTGTCTTTCTCTACTTCCCAATTCTCTCTATAATTTTCCCTTAGTTATATAACACGTTATGACAGGACCTGACCTAAATTCCACTTTGGAATCTGAGCCGAACCCTGGTGCGTATCCGACGCTTGGCAGGTGCCTGACACTTTTGACCAAAAAACCCAACTAAGTTTCCCAAAATTCGTTTTCACAAGTTTGACTCCTGTCGAAAATTCGGCAAAGTCTCTCTTGTAATTCACTCGTTTCCCAAAATTTTCCACCTGTAAATAACAAAATTCTAAAATCCCAAACATTCAGCATGCACAAGTTAACCTTAAAGCAGTTTACAAACTAGGCTTTTGGCCTTCAATAATTT
The DNA here is from genome assembly GCF_965620075.1 of Prunus avium. NCBI lineage: Eukaryota > Viridiplantae > Streptophyta > Magnoliopsida > Rosales > Rosaceae > Prunus > Prunus avium. Next base: position 14,531,377 of record NC_142287.1, read on the forward strand.
CAAACGGAACCACCAGTGAAGCTATTAAGTTAAATACTGAGATTATCACAGCAATTTAATGAACTCACACTAAATTATGCATGCCCACCATAGTTAACATAAAATAACTTCTCAATTCTCATCAAGCGATGTTTAACAACCCAACACAATCATAAGTAGTTTAAGCACTCGGCCCAATTCATACAACAATCCAAAACGGTTTCAAACCTGTCTTGACCACAATCACAGTTTAACAACGCTCACTCAGTCCAACGAAAAAAAAAAGAGTATTCATTTAATCAAACCTCGTTTTCAATCAAGCTTTAAAACCACCGACAAGGTCAACACCAAACTCATTCAAAAACCAAAGAAGTGATACTAAATCCAAACGACTAAATTAAAGTTCCAGAAATAACTTTAGTTCGCGGCTGCACCCGGGTTGGACTCCGAGCTACCTACGTACCCTTACTGAGGGATCAAGCCACCTGTAGTTCTTCCTCTTTTTATCTTGCACTTGTATATAGTCAATTGTTATCTTATGTTGTGATAACAAATCAATCTTAGTTCTCATGTTAGTGATATGCTCAACAACATTCATAATCTCTACAGTAATACTTTCCAACTTTCCCAAGTCTCAAAACAGTTCATACTTGCTCTTACATGGCTACTCACTGAATTTCCTCTAATTCATTAAGCAGTTTATAAATTACTTGCTTAAGATATATATATATATATGATTAACTTATTACATATAAATAAGAAAATGAGAAATTTATTGAACTAGCGTTAACCACGTGAAATTTGAATGTCAACATCTACAATTTAAATAGATTATATTCCATTTGTTTCCCACATTAAACCGTCAATTCCTTGTGTCTCATAATGTGACACATCCTCGTAGGCCTTGGTAACACAAAGTCAACCCGAGCCGCATTCCTCGCAGGCCTCGGCGACACAAGGTCAACTCAAGCCACATTCCTCGCAGAACTCAGGGGACATGTAGTTAGCCCGAGAATGCATATCCTCGCACTACACGGTTCAGGCGTCCCCGAAACTCGTGGGCCATTATCATAAATAAAAACTGTTTCAAAGCAACTGGGGGTGGGGTGTGGTGGGTTTGAAACCATATTCCAAAAGTTATCATCAAATTACCCTTATTCCATAAATACCTTTCCTCATCTTCCCAAAATCAGTTCGTACATGGGTAGCCAAAATCCCTTCCCAATTATAAAGTTCATAAAAGTCCAATAATATTCACAAACCTCAATACCAAGTTAAAGTTCGATAAACTCATAACATAACTTCGTAATCCTATCAAGACCCCAAAGTAATTCAATAGAATCACCACTGGTTTACATATAATACCCATAAAATACTATATTCCGTAATTAAAACAATAGACCTTCGTAAATAACCCGATATCACCCAAACCATATAATTTAATAACAATCATATTAATATTTATTAATGATAAATAAGAATCTTTAGAGATCCCCTATTCTCATTCACCATACACTACTACAATAAAGTTAATAGACAATAGTTTTTAGCCGTTGTTGAAAGTCTTCTAAAACCGTTGAGGTTAAGAGTGTCGTCTTTTCTACCTATTTATGACAACGGTCAAAAACCGTTGTAATATGTCACTTTCAACAACGGTTTTTAAGAAAACCCGTTGTAAATTCTCACAAATAAAACATGTATACAAAAGCGACCGTTGTAATATGACCCTTTCAACAACGGTTATTGAGAAAAACCGTTGTAGTAAGTCACTTTCAACAACGGTTTTGTTCAATAACCATTGTAATATGGTTCTTTCCACAACGGTTATTGATAACTTTACACAACGGTTTTCAGAATAACCGTTGTAAATGTTCTTATTATACAATGGATGTTGGTTCTAACCGTTGTAATAAGAGGATTTCTACAACAGTTTGAATGGGTAACCGTTGTAGTTAATGATATTCCTTCAGTACTGAATATGATTTAAAAATTAATTAATATTGTTGCATTCCAAAATTAACGAACATAGGTAGAACAATGATGTATTCATATTTCAATATGAAAAGTATCCGAACCTGTTCAATTACAACAATTTGAGGTCTACATGCAATCTAAAGCTTTGAATTTAGTACATACATCCCAAAGCTACCAACCACAGAATCTAAAACTTTGTACATTCTATGTGAAAATTCTACCATTCACAAAATGACAATCAAAGTGATTGCCACGTAATCATGTTCAAAAGAAACCAAAACAGTGGTTGATAACCTTGTCCACTATTCTAAGCCAAAAAACCTTGTCCACTTTGAGGTCTGAGCTACACATAATTGGTCATCACACAATCTGCCCACTCATGCCATACTTCATCAATTTGATTTTGTGTATCTGTACAATAATTTGTTTTACTCCGCTGTAACAAGATATCAAAAATAAGACTTAATGATTAAATAGATAAAATAATTTCATAAAACTTTCAATTGAAGTCGAATTAAATAGAAGAGAGATAAGAGATATGACTACCAGTTCAAACTGGTACTCAGAGTATCAACTACACAGCATTCAAACTGGTAACCAAGCTTGCCAATTGAATGCCTGCCATTTGCTGGGACATGTAGAACCATAATCTGTAATAGATAGAATACTTTTAGTAGATATAGCCAACAATGCTTTTAGCAGATATAGCCAACATTGAATAGAGTTCTAGTGTATGCATTTAAAGCTGCTTTTCAGACTGAGTAGAGTGGAATAAACTGATGGATGAGTTGGTGCTCCTAAAAGTTACAAAAATTAATTCGAATTTTATTGTAAAAAATTCTCTAGATGCAAATACTAACCTGCATTTCTTCAATAGGTATATACTTTATAAGTCCACACACATAGGGCCGGCCCTTGGCCAGGGCAACCAGGGCCACCGCCCGGGGCCCACGATTGAGAAGGGCACAAAAAAAAAATTATATTAGCTTATATATATGTATATGATCAGACAAAAAAATATATATCTATATGCAAAACAAAATTATAATTGATCATAAAAAAAAAAAAATAACTAAAAGTAATGGGTATGGCTACATTATATTGCCCCTATGCTCAACTGGTGTACATATTACCTTATTTCCATTTTCAACATTTAAGTAAATGTCTTTGTCCAATATAAAAATAAATGAAAGTAAAAGGACAAAGACATTTACTTAAGTTTACAATGTAAATAAGGAAGTACCCCCCATTTGGATTCAAATAAAAATACTAGAAAATCAAATTCCCACCAAATAAAAATATGAAAAATCGGTTTTAGTGCAAAATACGATTTATGCTAAAAATGATGGCTCATTAAGTCAATATATACTTCATACTAAAATTCCATAAAATCAAGTTTTCTTATTTGATGTGTAAGGAATAAAAACCGCCAAAAATTATCTTGAGAAAATGATTATTCCGAAAAACTATTTTTCATACTTAGTCAATATTGCACCTCCACTAAAAAAATTATGGGTCCGCCAATGGTGGCAGGCATAAGAATTCTCTCTCTCTCTCTCTCTCTCACCCAAAGCACGCATCTCCTCCCTAGGTTTCTCTAAACAAGGATTTTCTTAACAGGCTTTTGGTTTTTGTCTTAAATGGTGAGGAAGGCTATTTCAATCGATTCTCATACTTGCAAATTGCAATACACTAGTTAATGAGTTTTGTCAAATTGGGTCGGTAATTATTTAGAATGGGTTATGGATAATTTGATTTGATGGGGATTAGGTGTCTTGAGAGCTAGCTGGGTGGGTGGGTGCTATTCGGCTTGTGGTAGATGGTGGTTGCTAGGTGGCTGGTGGTGTTTGGGTGGTGGCTTGTTTGGTGCAGCCTGGGAAGGAAGTGATGAAGTTTTTCATGTTTTTTTAATATTCTAAAATAATTTTTTAAAATTGTTAACATCCATGCTGGATTTACACTTAAGATGAGTTACATAAGTCCTTATAAATTATTTTACAAAAAGATAAACTTGTCTTTAAAATTTTAAAGATATGGTGGGTGGGAAAATAGGACAAGATGATGAAAATAGCAGCACTCAATTAATTATTTGATTAAAAAAAAAATTTATGAATAAAGGGCACACTCTTAGAGTTTTGCCCTGGGCCTTCAGTCACCCAGGGCCGGCCCTGCACACACAACTGTTCTAGTGAATCAACATCAGGATGGTTCTGAGCTTTCGTAATGAGGCCAACACGAATATCAAGTCTAGAAATCTCTGCTTCAGCTGCAGATTTTGTGGCATGTTGCTTTTTCTTTCCACTGCTGTCTGTTACAAAAATGGATTATTAGAATAGATATATATTTATGTTAGCAATAAATATGAATTACAAACAACAATGTGTCTAATAATGTGTCTAACACCTATTTAATCAAAAAACAAAATATTAAAATGGGTAAACAAAGATACAAAGAAAGAAGGATATGAATTACAAACCATCACCAAAAAAATAAAAAGGAGTCAAGAAAAAAACTCTAACTATCATACAACAAAAAACTAAACAGCCAATACAATAAAGCTCTAACATACAACAAAAAACTAAACAACTCTCTTAGAGTTGCCGGTCATTTGACCGGAAAAAAAAAAAAGAGTCGCCGGTCATGACAGTTACTATCCAAACAAGTGTGATAGTGTACAAAACTGCACCAGTGATGACCTTGCAAAGAAAATGAGAAAAAGAACCACTGCTGAGAAAATCGAGTACCTGAAGGGTCATGAAGATTTGCTTGACTCAACAAATCCACTGCTGAGAAGCCTCTCCACATACTTGCTGAGTATATCAACTTCCAAATTCACCTTTTGCCCAACCTCATTAAGCAAGAAATTCCATATTCAGAGAACGAAGTACACTTAAAAACAACATCCATTTATTTACTAATAATCATAGCTGAGATCCAAGATTCGATTTCAATACCCATCGATCAGGTATCTCCTACTCAACCATTCCGTTACTTCATTTATCAACTAATTCTCCAAGACTTTTCATACAAAAAAATAAAACAATCACAAAATCGTTAGTCAACATTACTCAAATACATTCAAGACTAGTTAATAAGGTTGTTCTAGTGCTCCTCGAAGGATGAAACTAGTTCGGAAGACTCACAGTCGACCGAGGGTCAAACTGTTCAAACTTGGTCAACCGGGCCCGCAGGACTGATCGGTGCATAATTACATGTCATTTTGTATCCTTCTAACTTATAATTTGGTTATGTTTTTGAGTTAAACTTGTGCTTTTAATAAGTTTTGTGTTTGTTTAAGTGTAATAAGCTTGAGACTTATTAAATGCATTTTGGAGACAAGTTGGCTCATCGGTGTCTGCAGATCAGTCAACTTCATGAATTTGACTGTACTTGCTCAAGAAGAACCAGATAACGACCCATACATCATTGGAAAGATACGGAAGTCTAGTTTCTGGAGAATTTTACGGTTCATGATTCCGAGTCTTTTAGAGAAAGTTATACAAGTTTTGGCAACTTAAGGTCAAATTCGGCAGCATCTGCGTTACTGGGCCAAATATCACATTTGAAGGGCTTTCCGATTTTTCCTTGAGCTGGGCTGCATATTCTTGGAAAGATAATTCAAAGAGCTTCAAGATCCAGATTTTTCCAGATTTTGTAGGAGGGAAGATCAAGCCCAAAACAAGCCCACAAGCTGACTGCAATGAAGTCAATTCCAGTCTATTTTCGGCAGTCAACTTGCATGGCCCAAAACGTACACTTGTACTGCTCAGATGGGAATACATTCTTCATAAAGGAATGGGTGTCTATTATGACATATCCAAATTGGAGCCCCATTGGATATATATTGAAACCTCAGGCCTTCCTAAACCAAGCCTGGTTCAAAAGAATTCGTTTTTCCAGCAACACATGTGCAACAGCAAAAGAACTTTATTAGCCAGAAACAAAGACTAGCAGCACATGGGTTGGCAGAAAATAAAGAGCTAGACCTCCATGCTAAAAGAAGAAACCAGCAAACCCATGTGAAGAAAGCTTGAGGTGCAACAAAAGAAGTATGGTATGGAATTGATTCCAACCACACTAACATAGACAAGATGAAGTGGGAGTTATGGATTGTATTAAATGAGGAATGGTGGTGTTAGAATTCATCATGACGTTCCTCCCTCTTACCCCTATAAATAGAGAAGTCTTCAAGCTTCAAAACACACACCCCCAAGGGGGGGAGCTCTCAAACACTTCTCTAGAGCTCCCCTCCCTTCTCTCCCTCAAATTCTCTTAGTTTTGCTTTCTAGTTCTCAATTCTAGCTTTCCTTTTGCTTCTTAGTTGTAATTTATTTTTCTTTGTAATGTAAATTCTTTTCTTAAGTTTTCAAGTTTAATTAGTTTCCAAGTTTCAATTATGATTTTTGTTCTTATTCATTATGCTTATAAGTTAATATGCTAGTTTGAATGATTGATCACCATTTAGGCTTGCATGTTAGCTATCTTGGTTTGAATTAAGAGTAGACACCATGCTTTAATTCGAATTGAACTATGAATAGGAAGAGTATGTATGGACATTTGACAACAGGTATTAGATACATACTTGGTTGTTTAAAATGTTCTTCTATGCTTAATGGATTCCTAATGCTTAGTTTAGGTTAGACAATAGATGATCAAATTAGGGAATTAGGAATACAAGGTTAGGACCAGACACCATGGCTTAATCATACTTTAGCTAGAATCAATCCGTTAACCTAAATTGAACTTGGGAACTTATCTGCTTGAGTTATTTTCTTTTCTTTCTTTCTTGTTTTATTTATCTTCTTTCTTGTTTTTCTGTTTTGTGTAGGAAAATTGAATTAAATTATTCAATCACCAATCCCCGTGGAATCGACCTCGCACTTACATATGCTATATTACCGAACTCGTGCACTTGCGAGTATCACAAGTTGAGGATGCAGCTGAATCCATTTTGGTGCAACTGAATCGACGCAACAAGGACCCACGACCTCCGATCACCAATCCAGGAGTTCCTGTAGGTTCAACACACTTTTCTAAACCTACCCTGCAAGTTTGGTCCAAATCGAACAATCAAATCGCTCGTGATCGTACGATCGGACGGTTATCGTAAAATGCAAACTTTAACTAATTGAATCGGAACATCCGGGGCTCCGATTCACGATCCGCGAAATCCTACACGGTCCTAGGAACGCCTAGATCAACATATTTTAAATTGGAGTCGATCCAACGGCCCGAATATATCAAACCCGGATAACGCCTAATATGCGATAACTGATTAACGATCAAATGATATCCAAATTTATATCCGAGCATACCGTCGTGCTCAGGACGACATGAGGATGATTTTAGGACTCAAGGATTGGCCCAAAAGTGGCCCACATGCCACCACACGCGTGGATGTCCAAAGCAATTTCGGCGATAAAAAAATCTCCAAACCGCCAATCAAGACTTATACCTACATGATCACCACATAGAGTGGAGCAACTTTTTTTCTTGGACCTACCCCAAAAAGTTGACGGAAGTGGCCGGAATCACCCTTTCTAATTCTATGTAACCTATACACTAAATACCATAATTATGTGTTTGTAATTTATGAGTTGTTAATGTCTTCTTATCACTGTAAACCTATAGATAAGAGGTCTTACCAGGATGAGATATACAAGTTGATTGACACAAATTCTATTGTCTTTCTCTACTTTCCAATTCTCTCTACAATTTTCCCTTAGTTATATAACACTTAGCACTTTTTGTTAAGGGGGTGTATTCAATTAGGATTTTAATGTTAAATTTAGAGAGACGGGCCAATGGCCCACTACTAACAACACTGATATTGTCCCCAACTTCACCACCTACAAAACCCAGTAGGTGTGGGGTTTTATCACAAAAGGTCTCGGTGATATTAGTAGTGGAACCATTTATTATATATTTTATTTTATTTAGTTAAGTTTCCGATGTGGGACTTATATTCTTCAACACGCCCCCTCACATGGGACCACCACATAGTGGGCCACACATGGAGCCAAGTCCACATCGGAGTCAATCATTTAAGCCCAACATATGAACACCCCGTATTGGGTAAGGGGTAGGGGTAAACATTCAAGCTCAACATGTGAACACCACATATTGGGTAAGGGTAAAGGCACAATTTAGGCCATGTCAATCAACCCGCACTGATACCATGTTAAATTCAGAGAGACGGGTTAGGGGCCCACTACTAACAACACCGATATTGTCCCAAACTTAACCACCTACAAAGCCCAATAGGTGTATGGTTTTATCACAAAAGGCATCGGTGATATTAGTAGTAGAACCATTCATTATATATTATATTTTATTTAGTTAAGTTTCCGATGTGGGACTTACATTCTTCAACACACCCCCTCACATAGGACCACCACATAGTGGGCCACACGGGGAGCCAAGTCCACATTGGAGTCAATCATTTAAGCCCAGCACATGAACACCACGTATTGGGTAAGAAGTAGGGGTAAACATTCAAGTTCAACATGTGAACACTACATATTGGGTAAGGGTAAATGTGACCGGACCCGCCCTGAATTCCTCAGAATCAGTGACGGATCCTGTGATTTTTCCGACATCAACTTGATGCCGGGCCCACTTACTAACATTATATCCTCTTTTCCAAATTAAGGAAAATAGGAACGAGACTTTCTGCCAAAATTTTGGCAGAGTCTCCCCTGAAAACGAACATTTCCAAAAAAATTTAAACCTACCAAAAACACAATAATATAGTCCTAATAGTAGCATGCACATGGTAATAACATGCAATTTACATAATAAGCCTCCGGCCTTACATCTAACCCTAGTGTTAGCCACCCGAAGGTGCATGTTTTAAATTTATAAAACTCGCAAGCGCACGAATCGTTTGTAGAATAAGTGTGTGTAAGTGCGAGGTCGTACCCACAGGGAGTGCGTGAAAAATATGGAAAACTAACCCAACCCAAGTTAATTCAAAGTTGAAAAAGAAAAACAAATAAAGCAAAGAATTGAAAATGCAAATAAACTAAAATAGGGAAAAACTAAGGTTTTAGATTCCATACCATTATTCCATAAAGTCTAACAATTCCCACAGAGTAGCAATCTAGAAATCAATCTACTAACTACTTTCTCAAGATATATCAATTAAGCATGCATTTTTATGAATCTTATGTAAATTCCCATTCCCTTCATAATTACAAATTGTAAGACATCCTATGTGAAAAATATTATTTAACTACAAAGGATCAAAGAAAATTGTATATTAGTAATACAAAATCAAGGATGCATTAATAGATTAACTTGTATTCCTAACTACCACAAATACATGATAGAAGTGGTGAAAAGAAAATTAACCTATTAATCATGTGAAGGTGAAATTATAAACATTGAAGAATATAATAGTTGGGAATTGAAAGTTAAGAACTAGAACTTCATTTCATAATGGTATTTCATCATTAAAAAAAGTTTAACTAGACATAAATAAAATAACAATACAAGATAAAAATGAAGAACAAAGAGGAGAAGGAAAAATTGCATCATCAACCCCTTGGTTCCTTGCCTCATGGCTCCCCAAGGTTCTCTCCAATTATATTGCCATTTTTCCTCTCCCTTTGGTGCCTAAGAATTGCACAAAATCTGCACTCTATTCTACTAAAATCTGCTCTACAATTCTCCTCCCATTCTCTTTGCATTACCTTCTATTTATAGAGGAAGGAAAGCAACTAAAGCATCAACATAATCATCATCTCCACATGGTGGCAGCTGCACACATGGTGTTGCCCATTCTTCTTTTAGCATGGAGGTCTGACTCTTCATCTGCTGCCAACCCATGTGCTCCCGTCCAAAGTTGCTGACTGCTAAAGTTCTTTTGCTGCTGCACATGTGTTGCTGGAAAAACGAATTATTCTGCACCAGGCTTGGTGTAGGAAGGCCTGAGGTTTCAATATATATCCAATGGGGCTCAAATTTGGATATGTTATAATAGACACCCATTGGAACAACTTTCATGAAGAATGTATTCCCATCTGAGCAGTGCAAGTATATGTTTTGGGTATTGCAAGCTGACTGCCGAAAATGAACTGGAGTTTGGGCTTCATTTCTTTTATCTCCTTGGGCTGCTGCACAAGAAAGAGCCACCAATTAGAGAAACCAATTGAATTAGCCTTTATTTCAATGAAGTGCAATTAGATTTGTAAAATGCAAGGTAACATTCTAATTGGTTCAAAATTCAGTGAAACAAAGTATTAACAAATATAGATTAGGGATAGAAATTGTAATAATTATGTGTTTATCACCTAGTATGGGCGATCACAGTGCAATCTAAAGAGTTTCAGTTTATAAGCAAAATATAAAGTTCAACAAAAATAAAACGAGTAAAAGATTGTCCTACGGAAGCTCGAGGCTCGGAAGTTAAGTTCTCGGCTCAGCCGCTCGGTTCAAGTCAATCTACTGCCTAGGGGGCGCAAAGCAGAAAATTGTGAGTGGACAAAAACAAAGTTTTGTTACGTTTAAAAACAATATATAATAACCCCACCGTTTGGAAAACGATACAGAAAACTTGCATTCATAACTGATATAGATACATATAGCTAAGTCAAAACCAAGGAGAAATCATATCTCGTAATGATATACTAATACCCATCACATTCAAACCTTTCTCATTTTCCCCATACTACTCTCTCGAAACACGTGTCTGTTGGCACAGCGAGCGAGGAATGATCATCATCGACAAATAAGAATGAATATATAAGTATGTATATATATATATATATAACCACTACCAAACTTGTATCGAGGAAACAATCCAACCAAGGGATTGTTTGACTAGACCACATGGAAGAATCCTCAATTAACCATGTGGATAGGGAATGAGTCATCCAACCAAGGGACTGGGCTCACCAGCATGTATAGCAGAATCCTCAATACTTGTACGCCTGTGACAAGTCCTACATGCGCAGACTAACCCCGCTAAGGGTCTACGAAACACTCCGTCAACGGTGCCCGAGTTCTGACATATCCAAGTATCCTAACATTCCAAGTATCCAAATCCAATTATTCAGAGTCGGGGAGGTACATAGAGTAGTGCTAATAGCACTCAAAAACTGACTTAAACCACAAAGCCCATTTTACATCCATAAACCCTTTCCAACAGTCCCTTGACCCAACACATATTCAAGTATAAATAGTAACCCCCAAAGATAGCATACATCAATACAAAATAATTCTCAATCTATAAGTATCCGAATATACTTCCAATACTTTCATAACAATATTATATTCAAACATTTAAAATAATATAATAAACTCAATAATCAAGTAACTCAATGGATCAGATTCTACAAGATCAAACCTATGGGACTTAAGGAATGATGGAAGGGAATAAAAAAAGAAATAAAAAAAGAAAAGAGAGGAAAAGATAATTAAAAAAAAATAAGTAAATAAAAATGAAGTAGAAGACCCCAGATTCCAAATGAATGAAACTATTTTTGGTTTTGGATCTTCCAAATCATTATCGCAGGAGGTTCGAACCCATTTTTTTTCTAATCTAGCTTCCCTTCTTTGAAAATCATGATTATAATTTAAAACAAAGTCCACTCACAACTAATCCCACGCTGCTTGACCCTGAGAGGGTTCTGCCAGCTAAGTACGCTGAGCTGAAGTACCTATTTAAAAATACGATGACTAGATTAAACATAAAGCGCTTCGAGCGATAACTTTAAAATAAATTCCTAATTTTCCTGGGAGTCAAAGTGTGTGTACTACGAACGGGAAGTTTCGAAGGTTCGACTACATGTTTCAAATGGTGGAATAACCTCGGAAGACGCTCAATCAACTGAGTGCTCAAACTTCCCAAATTTGGCCAATTGGGCCCGCGGGACCCACTACCTCCAATTTCTGACCAAAAAGTTCCTACGGGTTCAACAGAGTTTACTAAACATGTCCTGCAAGTTTGGTCCAGATCAAGCGATCGGATCGCTCGCGATCACACGATCGAACGATCACCGTTTTACGCAAACTTTGATTCATTGAATCGGAGTATCCGAGACTCCGATTCTCAATCCACGAATTCCTACATGATCCTAGAGGCACAGAGATCAACATATTTGAAAATGGAATCGATCCAACGGTCCAAACATATCGTGCCCGGATAACGCCTAATATGTGTAAACCTGATCGACCGCCAAACGATAACCAAATTCAAATCGGAGCATACCGTCATGCTCAGGGTGACATGGGGAATAGAACTAAATGGGCCACCCAAACATGGACCACGCGACGCCACACGCGTCGATAGTGCATGGGTGGCTTGAGAAAATTCTGGCGACAGAAAAATTCTCAAAACACCCATCAATACCTATACCTACGTGATCAGGAGAACTAGTGGAGAAACTTGTTCTTGGACCATGGCCAAAAAGTGGCCAAAACTTGCTTGAAATTCAAGCCAAAACTGGCCAAAACTTTGGATTGTAAAACGAGTTTCAAAACTTCAAAATCAATCCTAACCAATCCAACCATCAGTTAGATCATGTTGAGAGGATGAGAAAGCATACTTGTATCGACAAAAATGGTGGCCGGAATCATCGAAAATGACTTCTGAAGTTTTGGGTAAAAAGCAACGGTTTTTCACGTTTTCCACCTACGGGAGCTGCCGGTTGCAGCGGGGATTGAGCGGGACGAAGAGAGGAAGTCGTAGGGATGACAATTTTCCCCGCAGGTAAGGGTCTTTGTGGGGATTCGACCCTAATGGGTTGAGTACGAAGGACAAAAAACGGGTATGGGAATGGGTAAGGGGAACTTTTTGGGTATGGTGCTCGGGGAGGGGCGGGGATGGTATTTTAATCCCCAACCCAAATCCTCCCCGTTTAGAATATATATTATGGTATATATAAATATGCTATCAAAGTGATTGTACCGATTAAGTTTGATATTTTATATTATTATATTATATCTTATAAAATTTATACAAATCTTAAGTCATTTTAAGTTCGGGAAAAAATTTGGAAATTTCAATTGGATCGTTGCGCAGAGCACATCGAAACGAGTCCGTAGACACGTAGTGGGCTAGAATCCGAGTTGTAACGAAGTTATGGCGATCAAAAATAGTGCAGGGGCAAAATTGTAACTTTTGTAATCTGATGTTTTAAAAACTCTCTCTCTCTCTCTCTCCCCCGCGAGGAGAACCCCAAACCCCCCTTTTGTTTCTTCCAGTCGGTGGCTTCTCCAAGCCACCACTGCCACTGCAGGCCGTCTTCGGCCAAGGGACCGGTCCCAAAAGGACCGTGGCCTCGCCCTCTTCTAGCCCCTGGTCCTTGCAGCCACGAGATCACCAGAGGCCGTCGGAAAAGCCATAAAAACCGGTCGGTTCTCTTCCAAACTTCCAGCTGCTCGTTCTCCTTCCTTTGACCACCGTTTCAAACGAGTAAGGTATGGTTTTCCACCTATTTTTCATGCGCTAGCTAATGGTTGGGTAGGATTGCACCAATTTCTAGCATAGGCAATCCAATTTTTGAATTGAAATTTGGCCAGTTTTCAAACCGAGATTCCGGCCACTTCCAGCCTTTTTTCGGGGTAGGTCCAAGAACAAAAGTGTCTCCAATCGATGTTTTGATCTTGGCCCTCAATTTTGAGGTTTTTCCTGCAGCTGTTATCACTTAGAATACTGTAGCAAAGGGGCATTGTGTCCCGATTTGATCCGCTAGTTGTCACGAGTGCGTGGGTGTTCTCGGATTCCAATTCGGATAACGTTTGAACTCCAAACGGATCTCGCCTATTGTGTGATTTCCAGGTTCGATATGTTCGAACCGTTGGATCGCTTCCAATTTAATATATGTTGATCTAGATACTCCGAGGATAGTGTAGGATTTCGCGGATCGTGAATCGGAGTCCCGGATACTCTGATTCAATATTTTTCAAAGTTAATAAAATAATAACCATACGATCGTGCGATTGTGATTAATCTGACCGTTTGATCGAGACCAAACCTTTGGGGCGTGACTAGTTGACTTCTTTGGGCTTTTAGGAACATTTGGATCGAAATGTGAGGCCGTGGGTCCTGTTGACTAAGTGTCCTTTGAGACCGTCTTGTCTCTTGGGGATATTGAAGTAGTTTTGATGACTTAGAAAGGCATGGGGGTCGTAGGATTGCCGGGTTTGGTCTTAGTAAAGACTTGTTTAAAATGTTGAGTATATCGTATATCTTTCATTTATGCTCAATGACTTAGGATTGCTATTTTGAGTATCAGTTCTTAATGGTATTATATGCATTGTTGAAATGGAATTAAGAATGGCTGCTGGAAGTTATAATTGGTTTAATGGAAGGGATATATATATATATATATATATATATAATTTTGGATATTTGATATTTATTTGATCATGTGTTTTAGATCGCTAATTGTATGTATTTTTATTAGTTCGAAATTGAGGTTATATTATAGTGTTTGATGGTGCTTCTAAATGTTATATTTGAAAACTACGCATTAAAGGAAAGAACGGGATCTCTAAGGGCAATGGGTAACTAATTATGTATTTAGTTATTTATTTATTTATTTATTTACTTATTTACTCATTTACTTACTTATTTAGTTATTCTTTTATTTATTTATTCATCTACTTACTTATTTAGTTATCCATTACTATTAAGATTATTATTTTAATTTTAGAATATTTCGTTAATAGGATTTTGCCATAATTAATAAATTAACTAAATATTTATATAGTTTGTGAAATAAGAAGGAATCTCAAGATAAACTTCTGAATATGGTTTTCAAACCGACTTCAGGAGTAACCCCCGCCGCCCCGCCCCGCCCCTCCCCCCCCCCCCCCCCCCCCCCCCCTAGTGAAAAACGGATTTGTCATGTATGTCATTGCCCCACGAGTTTCGGGGATGCCCAAACCGTATGGAGCAAGGAATGCGGCTCAGGCTGACTAATGGTCCCCTGAGGCCTGCGAGGAATGCGGCTCGGTTAACTTTGTGTTCTGAGGCCTGCGAGGATGGAATTGACGGATATATGGAATTGATGGGATATTTGGAATTGACGGATCATGATTGGGGGTACGCCTAGGTGGAGAGGATTTAAGTTTTCAGATGTTGTTAAATTACAATTACGGATTTTATGATGGTATTTTATGGGCAAAGGTTTTAATATTTCTTATCTTGATATTATAAGACAAGGAATAAATGGTTACAAGTTTTAAGGGTTTAATAAAGTTTATTATTATTTTCTTAAGCGATGAGGTTGTTTTATCAGTAAAAGAGAGAGAGAGAGAGAGAGAGAGAGAGAGAGAGAGAGAGAGAGAGAGAGAGAGAGAGAGAGAGAGAGAGAGAGAGAGAAACCCTATTCCCCCTTGTAGTTTAGACTACCACTTGTATTTTTATTTTTTATTTCAAAAGAATAGAGGTTGAGTGAGTAAGTTAAGTTTAAGGATTTGGCATGGTTGATGGTTCCATGGTATTGGGGCATGGTGAGCTATGACTATGCTTAACAACAAATCCTTGGGGTTTTTCCGACCACTTGCTAAGACTGTTTAGAAGGGAACTCAAATGGAAAAGGAATTAGAGTGTGGATGAGTTGCACATTTGTGTCAACATTATTTGTGATAGAAGATTCCTACAAAGCCAATAAGAGGAGCCGGAAGGGGTATCCGTTTCTTCCCCATGCTTCGGACTCAAAATAAGGCTTGGATCCTGGGCTCACCCAAGTGGCTCATAATTGCTATTACTTGATGTCCACGCGTGGGCCTTGAGAATCTCCTAACCTTCCACACCATAATCCACTTGCAAGTCTCAGAGTATGGTTGTGACCCATAATTTTTGGATCGAAATTGAGACCCATTAATTCCTATCAAATATGTCCGAAAATCAAGCCCAGTACTAACAGATCTATCTTGCTAATATTTTCTTTATAAACTGCCCCATGCACACACCATATAGAACGGCCTGTATATGCAGCCCAATTTTTCGTTACTAGTATTATTATTTTTGCTCAAACTAATTTTTCGTTATTGACATGATTTATAGAAGAAATATTATTATTGGTTTGATTTTATACTTACGTTAAAAACTTTATAATAAAAAATGGGTGATCGTCTCAACCCAGCATGGGCGGAACTAGCAACAAGGCTACCATAGGCTCTAGCCCAAGTAGCCTTTAAAAAGTATGAAAAAAAAAATTATATGTTATAAAACTAGATGTAGAAAATATAGAGACAAATGATATGCTAAGGATAAAGTTTCACCATGTTTATTATACTTAATCTTTGGTAGAACCACCTATTTATAGGCTTACAAGATAGGAGATTGAATACAATAATTTACAATATACCTATAGGTTACAAGCACTAATTACAAATACTTAGTGCATAGGTTACATAAAATCCAACAGTGGAATACTCAGAGGTATGGTGGTCATCCACCAAATCATGCATTTATAACACTCCCCCTTGGATGTCCACCATACAATGACATAGTTCCCTCATTAAAAACCTTGCTTGGAAAGCCCAGTGGGACAAAATCGAAGTGAAGGGAAAAAGAGTGAAACTTTCTTTTGGATCATTAATATGGTGTTCGATGCGCTTATGTTGCCTCGTTAAAAACTTGCTAGGAAAAACCCAGTGGGACAAAGACCTAATCGAAGGGAAAAGAGTACAACGTGTTAGATTTCTTTAATACACAATCTAGATCTTTCACACAAATATGTAATACGTATAAAGACATGAAGACATACGTGGAGCCATCTTCCTTGAGTACACAGCCTTTGAACTCATCCAATCCGTAGCAGCAACAATCCTAGCAAGAACAGGAATAACTCAAGACTTCTGCTCTCTCTCAGAATCTGTTTCAGCTCTCTCCTTATGATGAGAATAGGTTTAGAGAACGTCTGATGAGAGCAGGGCCTTAAGCTTATATAGGGCTAGGTCAAGTCGTCTCTACTCATCACCGAGGGCCAACTTGACTACTCTTTCAAGCCCACTTAATCGGTTCACGCATAAATGGAAATAAATAGAACCCCTTAATAGGCCTCAAAACCCTTCCTTATTTCACAAGGTTTTGGGCCTCAAGGTACAACTTAATTTAAACCCTTATCAAACCTGATATAACTTAGTATCTAGTGCACCGATCTAAATAGGAAAACATAACACAATGCGCATATGTGTTGTATGTAGTAGAACTAGGATACTCCCCTTGATTGATGTCTCCCATTGATTTTCAATAACTTTTGGCATATAGATTTCAGAAAAGCTTTTGTAAAAAGGTTCGCCATATTATCTTGTGAACAAATTTGTTTGACTCCAATCTCTAGACTTTTTTCTAAAACTGTCACCCTTGATGAACCCTTCTCTGATTTGAGCAATACAAGCAACATTGTCTTCATTCATGATCGTTTATCACACTATTCGACCTGTTTTTCACTTTTCAAATGATTGAACTCTTTCGTAGCATCAACAACTAATCTAATAGTCAGAATATGTTACAACAATATCAAATTTGAATTCAAAATACTCAAACTCTTAGTGTTAACTCTTAATCAAGAATATCGTGGTACTATATATCCTTCAAGGGGTTGCTTCATGCGATATATCTCAAACATTTCATGAGATTTGAGGATCTCCATGTACCATATAGTCTTAAAAAATATGTATTTAACACATGCTAAAAGTTTCACGTTAAAATAACAAATGTACTTATAGAAATGTGGATGCATCTACGATGAGATGGGAGGCTAAAACCATGTCTCTACCAGGAAACCTTATGTCATATTAGTGATCTTATTTCACTTCACAAACACCAATCCGTAACCTTCATACTTAACATTTGTAATTTGGTGTTTGAGTTATAGGTTCAATATCCAACCTTTCATAATGGAATTGCCTATTTCCATTTTTTGGCCAATCCCTTAACTTGTCGACATTCATAAGGCGAGATTTAATATAATCATAGCCCTTGATGATTGTAGTAGCTACTAATAAACCAAATGTATCATCGATTTGTGATCCCACAATTCTCATATGCATGAGCATGCATAATTTATAAGCATCTCATTGCTTTGGGGTACTAATGCCTCTTCAGGGGCTTATGTTGTCACTTATGGGACATACATCTCTTTTACGATGAATTATTTAGAATATGTGGATCATAACCTCTTATAGAGCGTTATTTTTTTTTATAGGGCATGAATTTTTCAAATAATCTCCACTTTTGAGAGTTAAGTCGTTAGAACCTATATTTCTGTCATGCTCCAAGCATGCATTATATATATAGTCACCATAATGGATTGTGATACGAGAATATCAATCCATGTTAGCATATGTATAACTTATATATGCATTATCCTTTGATGAGACAAAAGCGGACCGATTCAACACTATTTCACGATGTTCTTCAGGAACTGCCATTACTCCCCCTAACGGTGATCGGTGCATATTTATATATCATTTTGTACCATTCTAACTTATGATTTGATTATGTTTTTGAGTTAAACTTGTGCTTTTAATAAATTTTGTGTTTGTTTCAGTGTAATAACCTTGAGACTCATTAAATGCATTTTGGAGACAGGTTAGCTCATCGGCGTCTGCAGATCAGTCAATTTCACGAATTGGACTGTACTTTCTCAAGAAGAACCAGATGATGAGCCATACATCATTGAAAAGATGCGGAAGTCTAGTTTCTGGAGAATTTTACAGTTCATGATTTCGAGTCTTCTAGAGAAAGTTATACAAGTTTTGGCAACTTAAGGTAAAATTCGGCAGCATCTGCGTTACTGGGCCGAATATCACATTTGAAGGGCTTTCTGATTTTGCCTTGAGCTGGGCTGCATATGCTTGGAAAGATAATTCAAAGGGTTTGAAGATCCAGATTTTTCCAGATTTTGTAGGAGGGAAGATCAAGCCCAAAACAATGCATTGTCAATTCCAGTCTATTTTTGGCAGTCAACTTGCAAGGCCCAAAACGTATACTTGTACTGCTCAAATGGGAATACATTCATTATAAACGTTGTTCCAATGGGTGTCTATTATGACATATCCAAATTGGAGCCTCATTGAATACATATTGAAACCTCAGGCTTTCCTACACCAAGCCTGGTTCAGAAGAATCGTTTTTTCCAGCAACCAAAAGAAAACCCACATGGGTTGGCAGCAAAAGGCAGCGACAAATTGAACACCTTTGAATTCCCATGTGAAGAAAGCTTGAGGTGCAGCAAGAGAAGTATGGGATGGGATTGATCCCAACCACACTAACATAGACAAGATGATGTGGGAGTTATGGATTGTATTAAAAGAGGAATGGTGGTGTTGGAATTCGTCATGATGTTCCTCCCTCTTAGCCCTATAAATAGAGAAGTCTTCAAGCTTCATAAAACACCCCCAAGGGGGGGAGCTCTCAAGCACTTCTCTAGAGATCCCCTCCCTTCTCTCCCTCAAATTCTCTTAGTTTCTCTTTCTAGTTTTCAATTGTTGTAATGAAATCTTTGTGCTGAAATTCTTCTTAAGTTTTTCTTAGTTCCACTTTACTTTTCATTGCTATGTAAATTCTTTTCTTTAATTTCAAGTTTGATTAGCTTCCAAGTTTCAATTATGGTTTTTTTCTTATTCATTATGCTTATAAGTTAATATGCTAGTTTGAATGATTGATCACCATTTAGGCTTGCATGTTAGCTATCTTAGTTTGAATTAAGAGTAGACACCATGCTTTAATTCGAATTGAACTATGAATAGGAAGAGTATGTATGGACATTCGACAACAGGGATTAGATACATACTTGGTTGTTTAAAATGTTCTTCTATGTTTAATGGATTCCTAATGCTTAGTTTAGGTTAGACAATAGATGATCAAATTAGGGAATTAGACACCAAGCCTGGTTCAGAAGAATCGTTTTTTCCAAACAACCAAAAGAAAACCCACATGGGTTGGCAGCAAAAGACAGCCATAATTGAACACCTTTGAAACCCATATGAAGAAAGCTTGAGGTGCAGTAGCTAAAGAATTGAAAAGAATGCATGAAGTGCCACACCCATGCCCAAAGAAGAAAGGAAAAAAAGTATGGGATGGAAGCAAACAAAAAAGAATTGATTCCAACCACACTAACTTAGACAAGATGAAGTGGGAGTTATGGATTGTATTGGAATAGGAATGTGGTGTTGGAATTCATCATGATGTTCCTCCTTCTTAGCCCAATAAATAGAGAAGTCTTCAAGCTTCAAAACACACACCAAGCTCACAATCTTCTCTTGAGCTCCCTCTCATTCCTCCAATTCTTCTAGTTTTAATTTGTTTTTAAGTTTTATTTTATGGGAAACTAACTCCCTAGCTAAGGCTATGGGGAAAGCTTTTAATATGAGTATGTAATTTTCATTAGTTTGATCCAAACTTAAGCTTTAATGTGATTTTGTAGTTTTTGTTCAAATGAAATTTGTAGTTTTCTTTTTTAATTAATTGATGAATGTTTGATAATCTATTTCATGGGTTCAATCATGTTTTTCCCATTGTGTAGTAAAAACTTTCATACTTTTAAAAGAGAAGAGAATTACTAAAGATTAATAGAATTTTGATGAAGTTTATTTTTTGATAGTTTGTTGCCAATGGTACAAGTTATGCTTAGAATACTTCTAAAGGAAATTAAAAAGAGCTTTAATTATTTTGAACAACTACATTGGAAAATATTTTGTGGATCAAATTATTAAGAGTTGCATGCTTATGTTAAAAGTGGAACCCCAATGCCTTAGTGTTTTAATCAATTAATTTTTCTTTAAATCAAATCCTGCTTAAATCTACTTCTCAATCACAATTGTTCTTTTTCATCTCTGTTATTTTCTTTACACCACTCTCTGTGGAAACGACACTCAGACTTCCGAGCTACACTACTATACGACACCTTCCCTTGGGTTTTGCAAAGTGGTATTAACATGATCCATAATTAAATGTTGTATAGGCTCACAAATATCCCCTTGAATTATTTAAGGAAAGAGGGCTCAAAGTCAATTTTTGACTGAGATGATCTTATGACAGCTTTATTTGTGAGCATTCTTTGTAATGATATTTATTGGACAAGACAATAGTTTGAGTCTTTAAACGATGTCCTTACAAATTTATAAAAATCTTATGTATCATTGTAGAACATGGATTGCCAAGATAGTCATGCCACAACATAAAAGTTATCCGATCAATGAACTTCTGGTTCATGACATCATAATCTTCAACTACTGTAATAGTTGTGTAATATTAGGGCCTCATGAACTTCTAGTTCATAACATCATAAACTTCCTACCCACAAAAGTAAGTAGGAAGTTTCTCCAATAGACGCATCTGGCTGTCAATATTGGGGCGGTAATACAAAACATTACCATTGTAAAACGAAATTAACAAATAACCCAACATAAATAAAATAAAACAAAATAAAATGAGTAAAATAGTATAAATAAGGAATAAAATAAATAAATTAAAGACTATGAAATTCCAAGATAATTCAATATTAATGTGGATTCAATATGTAGATAAAACTACAAGTTTAAGAATTAGATTTCCAACCAATTCAGGTGCATATAGGCACAAATAAGTAATGAACTTCAGGTTCATATATAGTATTAGGATCCATGAAAAACTATGAACTTCATACTCATATCAACATATATTCGAAACTTCAAGTTCGAATACGTAGATCTAAATAAATTGAATTAATAGTTGTGCTTTAAACTTCATACTCCAATTGATGTATATGCACTCGAAACTTCTGGTTCGGGGTTCTTGACATATGTAGGCTTCATAGAATTCTGATTTTGATTAATACAAAATCAAGGAGTTTCATGTCCTTATGTGCTCTTTAAATTCGCTGAACTTCATGCCCTCAATTATTTGGAATCAAAGAACTTCAAGTTCCGATTCAATCAAAAGGACTCGAGGTCCTCATCTAGTTATATAATGAGGATCGAGGAACTTCGGGCCCTGATCTTTTGTATAATACAAACTCATCGTAACATATTGTAATGAATTAAAAACATGCTTAAAATTGGTAAACAAACCAATTAAATAAAATATGCATAAAGGATAAAAATAAATCAAAACATTTATTTATAATTTATACCTGTCAACTACAAATAATAACATGTAATCGATTTTGTTGATTAATCATACACGCATACAAGTAAACTAATATGTAACAACCCGATCCTTAAATAATATTTAATTAATATTTTATTAGAGGAAAAGACAATTATACCCTTAGAATATTTTATTAGGTTTAAAGTTGACTCTTTGATCAAGAATGAATTTGGGAAATCCACTTGTACTGTTGCGTAGGGCGCGACAAAACGAGTCCGTGGACACGTAGTGGACTCGAATCGGACTTGTAACGAAGGAATTACGATCAAAACACTGAGAGGGGCAAAATGGTAAATTTGAGAAATCAGATTTTTAAAAGGGAGTTTCACTAAAATACCCAAAATGGGGGCTGAAATTATAAAAATACCCAACACCCAAAACACTTTATAAACATACCCAAAACTCATCATTACACACACTCAAAACCCATTTATAAACATACCCAAAACCCATCATTACACACATACCCAAAACCCGTTTTGGGTATGTTTCTATGTTTAAATAGTGCTTGGGTATTTTTATAAATACATGTCTAGGATTGGGTATTTTTATAAATATCTATTTTTAAAACTGATTCTCCCTTTCTCTCTCCTCACTCTCTCTTTTTCCTCGCGACACCAAACCCCCACCCCTGTTTTCTTCTTCCTCCAGCCGCACCTCCCTTCACCATAACCCACCACCATCCGACCACCGTAGGACGCCGGACCAGCCGAGAAAGGACCGGCGACATCTCAGCAGCTCAGCCCGACCCTTTCCCCGCCGCCTACCGCCACGAATCGCCGGAGAGAACCAGAAAATCGCATCAATTTTGGCAGAATTTCGTCGGCTCCGTTCGTGGTATCCGGCCACCAAATCGGATGAATTAGGTATGGAAATTCGACTGATTTTCACGTTCTAGCTGATGGTTGGGTAGGTTTTAAGGAATTTTGAGGTTTGAAGGGTTAATTCTTGATTTGAAATTCTGCCAGTTTGAGAGCTCGGGTTCAGTCATTTCCGGCCACTTTTTGGCCATAGTCCAAGAACAAAAGTGGTTCCAAATTAGGTGTTTTACCGACCGCCGGTTTGGAGATTTTCCGGCCGTCGGAATTTACTATGCACACCCACGCGCTGCCGGCGCGTGGGCGGCGCGTGGATCAGGTAACAGGAGCCACTCTTGGTCCTAGAATAATCCTCGTGTCCTCACGAGCGCGTAGGATTTCGCGGATCTCAATTCGGATAACGTTTGAACCCCGAACGGATCTTGCATAGTGTGCGATTTCCGGGTTCAATATGTTCAGACCGTTGGATCATAGCCAAACTGTAGTATGTTGATCTAGGTATTTTAAGGGTCGTATAGGATTTGACGGATTGTTAATCGGAGTCCCGGATACTCCGAAAAGGCCAACCCTAGGGTTAGTATTACGGAAATCGTTCGTTCGTCCGATCGTGCGATCGTGAGTAATCCGACCGTCCGATCGAGACCAAACTTTCAGGACATGTGTCCTAGGCCTATTGGAACCTCTAGGAATGATCGGATTGGAATTCTGAGGTCGTGGACCCCACGGGGTCCCGAATTGACTTTTAGGGACTTTATCGCTTTTGAGTCCCGAGATACTTCTAAAGCGTGTCCACTGAGAGGAAAAGCTAATGTGGGCATAGGAATGCCTTTTAAAGTGATGCACGCACTTTTAGGAGTCGGGGGTCAGGGTTTTTAATTTAATATTATTTTCCTGAGCAGATTTATTAATAAAATATTCATGATGGTTATTCAGGCACCCGGGCACCAGGTGACCCGCAGGAGGGACCTTCAAAGGGTCCAGCTAGCTCAGAGTATCTGTGAGTGGACTTTTTGTTTTATAAATGGTTTATGCAATTTATTTTCATTATTTGATCTTGAATAAGTTTTATTCAACTATTAGAGCTGCATAGTTTTAATATGCGCTTTTAAATACTTTAATTTATTTGCTGCCGAGTGGGATATCCTTAAAGGATATAGGAAAAGGAAATTCTAATTAAATATCAGGATAAATGACGGCAGAGTTTTAAGTTAAACAAGAATTCTTATATTTATTAAATCTTTTTAGAATTTCATATATATATATATATATATATATATATATATATTTAGAAACCACCATAGGTACCCAAGAGTAATTAAGGTTGCCTTCGATAAACATGTTGTCTTCGGATTTAAATGGTTGCCTTCGGTTAAAACGATGTCTACGGACATCCAGTTGCCTTCGGTTATAATGATGTCGACGGACATCCAGTTGCCTTTGGGTAGGTCAGCATGCTTGACACAGCCCCACGAGTCTCGGGGACACTCGAACCGTGTGGTGCTAGGTGTGCAGCTCAGGTGGGCCCAGTGTTTCCTGAGTCTAGCTAGGATTGCGGATCAGGCCGACCAAGTGTCCCCTGAATTCTGCTAGGATTGCGGCTCGGGTGACTTTGTGTTTCTCGAGGTCTGCTAAGACGTGTCACTCTGGTGGCACGATGATGAAATTGACGGAAACTAAAGGAATTGACGGCAATTAAGGGAATTGACGGATTATAAGGAATTGACGAAATAATAAATGGGTACACCTGGTGGTAGAGTAAAAATTGATTTCAATGCTTTCAATGATTTAATGTTTGACCAAGTATGTGATTAATTATATTTATATATAGATATGAATGCAGTGATTCCAGTACGAGTATTTATATCATAAATGATTTAGTTTTTCTAACAGTTTTTATAGTGGGGTTAGTATGTTTTTATGCTATTTTTTTAAAGCTTTGTTTCTGGTCCACTCACCCTTTTAAATGTTTTGCGCCCCCAGGCTGTAAGCGTGCACAGTGAGCCACCACCAGGCCGAGTCCATCATCCGCCACCTTCCTTGACAAAGTAGGGTCTTGTTTAATTATTTTATACTTGTAACCTAATCTGTGTAGAGCTCTGATATTGCCCTAGAACACTTGTCTAATTGTTAGTATGTAAATTTTTGTATGCTGGCAGTTGGTGTATATTTTTATATGCATGTTTGACAGGTGTAATCTTGGGATTGGTCCAATCGCAGGGGAGACTCTGCTGAAATTTTTCGGCAAAAGTCAAACCCCAGTTTTAAGTGAAGCTTGACTAGAAGGGCAATTAGGTCATTTGTGGCCGGCACTTGCCAGGTGTCGGACACGCACAGGGTTCGGCTCAGATTTCAAAGTGGAAATTGGGTCGGGTCCTGTCATAATAGGCCATCATATCTTTTTTATTTAGGGTATACTAGTGATTTGGCCCCTAAACTTGTACCTAATTTTCAATTAGCTCCCTATTCTTTTTTTTTTAGAAAATTAAGGATATGAACTTTTTTTTTTCTCCAATTTCCCCCCTACCGTCTAAATTCCCAACATTTCATCCAATTTTCAGTTAAATCATTTTAAAAAATTATTTTTTAGAAAAAAAAAAATTGAAGAAAAAGAAGAAAATTGACCCCCCCCCCCCTAAAAAAAACATTGAAGCAACAACCCAGGCCGTTGTCTTCAACCTCTCAAGTGGGGTGGTCTGTCAGCTCACAATCATTTATATGTTCAATGGCTCTACCTCGCTGCCCCTTTCTTTCATTGCTACCCAATCTTCAGTCTCTATTGACAGAAGCAAGTTATTTCCAACCATAAGCACCAAGAAATAGGGTGTATCGCCCCCCCAACACCCCCCCCCCCCCCCCTCTCCCCAGTTCTATCTCCTCCCAGCCAGCATCTACAAACCCAGAAACCCAGAAAAATAGGAAAATTGACAACAACAAAAAAAATATAGAAAAATAGGAAAATTAACAACAACAACAACAAAAAGAAAAAAAAAAGAAAAAAAGAAGACACTAAACCAAACCTATCGCCACTCCCCTCCCCCAGCAACCCTATCTCCAACCCCCCTCCCCCATCTACATCTCCTTCAGCAACCCCATCAACCCTAAACCCTAAAACCTCAGCCGAAACCCATCCCCACGCGAGATCCATTCCAAGCCCCAGCCGAAACCCATCCGCAACCCTTGCCCCCAAGTCCCACGGTTTTGGCTCGACGACGGCGGCTGCAAGATCTAGGCTTGACGATGGCGATGACGACTTCACAACTTCACGACTTAATGGCCATAGATGGAAACAGCCACAGAGAAGAAGACAGAGACAGAGGGAAGAGAGAAGAAGAAAAAGAAGAAGAAGAAGAAGAAGGAAAAGAGAGAGAGAGTTTTCAGTTTTTATTTCTATTTTTTATTTTTTATTTTATTTTTCATTATTTATTTATTTTTCACATACAAAATGACTATTTTACCCTCACATTTAATGGCAAATTGGATGAAATGTTGTAGATTTAGACGGAGGGGGGAAATTGGCGAAAAAAAAAATTTCATATCCTTAATTTTCTAAAAAAAAAGGATAGGGGGTTAATTGAAAGCGAGGTACAAGTTCAGGGGGTATTTCACGAGTAAACCCTTTTATTTATATTGTAATTGCCACAAAATTTCCATTAGTATGA
Organism: Prunus avium; assembly: GCF_965620075.1. Taxonomy (NCBI): domain Eukaryota; kingdom Viridiplantae; phylum Streptophyta; class Magnoliopsida; order Rosales; family Rosaceae; genus Prunus; species Prunus avium. Next base: position 14,557,902 of record NC_142287.1, read on the forward strand.
AAGGACAAAAAGAAAAAGGAAAAAGATGAAACAAGCATTGTAGAAAACGTCCGTACATATTTAAAAAATAATAACAATTACTCTTGGCTATATCATGTCAGGTACATGATTCATAAAGTGAACGCCATCATTGAGTTTCTTATATTTGCAATAAAAGAAATTAAAGTGAAAAAAAAAACTTCAATATAATCTATGCTAATTATATGATCTGCACAAGGATTAGCCAAACAAAATTTAACATAGTAAACTAAAGCGTGAAACATATCATGAAACAATAATAAAAATATGTATGTATGATACCCACATCGTACACTGGTATTTTATAGATGCGCAACTGCATCGTCCAAGTTGTACATATCATTGTGGTGTAAGAAATGAGAAAATATTAAGCAGTCATGCTGATAACGTGTTATAAAACTAGATGGAGAAAATATAGAGAGAAATGATATGCTAAGGATAAAGTTTCACTATGTTTATTATACTTAATTTTGGGTAAAACCACCTATTTATAAGCTTACAAGATAGGAGATTGAATATCATAATTTACAATATACATATAGGTTATAAGCACTAATTACAAATACTTAGTGCATATGTTATATAAAATTTAACGGTGGAATACTAAGAGGTAAAGTGATCATCCACCAACTCATGCATTTATAACATTATATGTATTTTAATGTGATTTCACTCTATAAAAGATTAGTAGTTCACCCAAATGTAGCCTAATAACCCATTGTCTAGTCAACCTATAGGCTTATAATCATCCCTCAAGATTGTCTCTTACATGAATCTAACCCGGGTGCACTTGAGGGGTAGGGAGAGAGTTTGGCCCACTTTTCCACTATGGTGTCACCCCATGTGCATGGTTTATATAACTTAATATATACTTTAATTTCTAAAAAAATTCTAGAAATTGTACGTGAAAAAAATATTGAGCACTTGAATTTAAGCTAATAACTTTAGCTAGCCCACTGTTGAAAAATTCATAGTTCCGCCATTGCTACCCAATGCACAACGACTATTCGTTCCTTTAGTTGGAACGTCATTTTATTAATTAGGACTGACCATGGAGGATTAAAGAGATTTGCTCAAACATAGTGGTTAATCAAGATTTGTCTTTCAACATACAGTAATCAAGGAACTTGTAGCTCAAGTGGTTACTTACTCATTAGACCCCCCTTCCCCAATATCATTTATATCAAGAAATAAAAAACCATTGCCTTTCGACATACATTACAAGTTACAGCTGCTTGTATCATTACCTGAACACATTTATAAACCATTGCCGAAACGAAAGAAACAAATCTGCAGATGCACTCGCTTATGGAATTTACATGGCGGCTGCTTTCCACAAAAGCCAGCAACCTAATAGGAATTTACATTTCTCACCCTCAAACCCCCACACAAGGAACATAGGGAAAAAATGGAATACAAACTCAAGGAGAGAAAAAAAAAAAAAAAAAAAAATTAGAGATCAAGGAAAAATGGTAAATTAAAAATTCTTTTAAAAAGAAAAAAAAGAGGCAATCAAACCCATCTAAATTCTCTCTCCTATACCAAGCCTTGCTTCTCTCAATCCTTTATAAGAATAAAAACCAATGCTAATTAACCAGTACGACCTTAGTAACCCAAGCTTGAATCTGAAAAAAGGTCATTTCATGTACAAATGACTTTCACATATCAGCGAGCCAAGTCCTCACTCCCGACGCCTACACTAGACTTGTCTACCATGCGCACATTGTATTGTTCATGCACTCTTGCCCGGTTCTCTGCCCACCAATCTTCTGCTTGTTTCTCACTAAATCGCTTCCGACTGCATTCAACAATGATATAGAGTTGAATACTAAGTATACAGATTTTATGGTAAATTTATATAATGGATCTAAAAGACTCTCAATCTCTCTATATTTACACATACACATATACAGATGGAAATGTTTTCATGCTAGATGATTTTATGTTGGAAAATATTTCTTGCCTGAAAGTGTAGCGCAAATTCATACGTGCCAGTCTGACAAGAAAACATTATCCTTGTACATATGCACTCCCATCAAAAATAAAAATCCAACCACATGCACGCACATATATAGTTATGTAGGTAAGTACGGTATACCTGAAGCGGACTCGCTTGAGATCCTTTGCACCTCCTGGTAGGGAAGTCAGTGTAATATATACACCAGGCTCATCTTGCTCAACCCATTCAGATTCATGACGAGATTCGTTTTCTTTAATTCTGTTCCCGTTTCTAGTTGCTACATCGGGATGGACTTGTTTGCTGTGACCTGAACTGCGGGTACCGGTGGTGCTGGACCCGTTAGAAAGCAACTGGCTATTTGATCCATTGGAGTCTGGTTCTTGGCATGTTACTTGACCATTCAATCGGTCAGTCAAAGGACAAGAAACTTCATTGGAAGGATCAGAACCCAAGGAAGAAGCAAGAGAAGGTGATTTAATATTCCGCACTGCTCCAACAGGCAGCCTTTCAGCCATGTCCTTCAACTGGTCACCATATACGAAACACAAAATGAACCATCAGCAAGACTAGGCCAACCAGAGCATAAGTGAAAATACACAGTAAGCTTTATTACAACGGTCTGACCACTTAATAGATCTCCAGAACTGACTCGGGAAAATTACATTGAACAGTAGATAATTTACAGGTGACAATGAAACATCATCCCATGTGGTTTAACATGTAAAACACATTTGTTATGACGTGAGGTAGAACAACTTGAATATCTAGCAGAGATACTAACCAAGCAGCCACTACATGTCCAATGAAAACCATAAATCAAACTGAGGTGAACCCATTTCTTTACTATTTCCGGTAAAAAAGAACTCTAGCAAGAATTCAATCATATTTTTATCAAGAACAATTATTTATCAATCTAACTAACAGACTACATTTGACACAATGGTTGGAAAATAACAATTATTTGTCAATCTTACTAACAGGCTACATTTGACACAATGGTTGGTGAATTTCAATAACTATTTTACCAACACACGTAAACATCTATCTTACTTGGGCGGTAAGTGACTGGATCACGTCCTTTGCTGCTTTGCATTTTGCAGTCTCTGCACCCGCAATTGCTATTGCTTCCTTCAGCTGCTTAGTTGTTCTTTCCAGCTCAACCTCTTGTAGTTGGGCTTTTCGAGTAAGACTTTCAACCTAAGAGATAAAAACTAGTCAGACATAATGCAAAAAGACAAAACTGAACAGGCCTAATATGAATGTTGGGTCCTATATAATGAATATGAAGGGTACGGGACAGCCCAACAACACTTCTTAGATCAAAGTAGAATCATAAAATCAATTATTTAAGAAAACAGTCATGTTGCTACAAATTGAAAAACTAACATGATTATTTCAATTGCTTAATTTTTCTCTTTCCTTTGTTTTCTCTCTTGCTGTGTTTTTATCTTATCTAAGAATACAATCATTTTTCTATTTGAAAAACTAACATGACTGTTTCACTTTCTAACTTTTGCTCTTTCTTTTTCTTATTGTTAATTGCTTAGTCACTTAAGCACAAAAACTCATGCATCATTGTCTGCCTTTAATTTGAAAATAACAAAATTCAAATTCAATTACCTGTTGATGAATTTTTGTCCAGAAAAATTATGGCTCTTTGCCATCTTGATTTTTTTGAAATTCTATTGCTTATTAAATTATATTTGGCACTCATTTATCAAAAGGCATATTTCATCTTCGTGTCAAGAGACAATTTCTTTTGTTAGGAGGGGAGGGGGACTTTGGTATCTACTATTGCACTGTATATAGTTACTATCATAAATTCAAAAAGTTGGACAGACTTTCTCGTGGTTGCTTGAAATTCTTGCAAGCTAAAATAGCTGACTCATTTACTTCCTAAACCACTTACTTTATGCTTCGCCTAATCGTTCACCAAAGATAGATCATAGGAGGACGCCCTAAAAATCCAGGCCAATCCAACTACAAATACATTAAGTTTAGATGGAACAAGCAAGTCAACCAAAAACCATTTCAGCCTGTTTAAAGTATTTTAAAATCCCTATCAACTCAGACCTGAGGAAATAACTATCGTCATAAAAAATTGGTTAGGTATCAGTGCGAAATTTGGTTTGCATAATGTCAAACCCAAAAGAACATAACTGACTCATGACGGACCTGAAAGAAACTCTTAACCTACGTGGTCCTATGTTAGTACATATGTGACAGTCATATAACACATTTACTGTAAACCACAACACCAAACTAACCACTTTATGCTGGAATTGTTGCTACTGATTTGGAGATAAAAGGATGTTTACCAATCTCTTCCTTCACTGTTATGCATCATTTCAAAGTTTAAGTAGCATACACAGTTGAGAGGCATTTACTTGAGAATTTTAAGCATCAGACCAACGATGAAATATTTAAAAGGCATGCTTGCCAATAGTAATCCACATATTCATCAGGGCACATTGCAAATACTGGATGTTTAAATGTTTAACATTTCTATCCAAAATGAAATATGTTAAGTTGAAATTAAGTGGTACAGAGGTCCATAGACAAATATTTATTTCATCAATAAAAATTGGTGAAAGGAGAGAAAGACAATCAAGTAAACAAGCTCAATTTTCACAAGCAGCTGGCTTACTAGAGTGCCGCACACCTATGCTCTACTTGTGCAAAATAAAATGAAAAGTAGTGGGTACCTGTGATCTCAGTTTGATAACCTCCTGGCTAAGGCTTTCATTTGTCCTTTTAGCATCATCTACAACAATCTTTGGTGATGTAAGTCCACCCAGAGTTGGAGTTGGTGTTGTAGAACGAGGTGGGCTCGGGCGCCTCGAAATTGGGGATGTAGCTCGAGAAACAATTCTTGATCCAGGGACAGAAGCTGAGAAAAACTTCTTCGATGACCCAAATACTGGATTAAAAGATTTAGAAATATTGAGAGCTCCCCACTGTGAACCTCCATTTGGAACAGGTGAGACTCGACTGCTGTTAAATTCTAGTTTTTTATTTTTCTTTGAAGAACGGGTTTCCACATGCTTCAGAGATTCCATCGAAGAAAATCTGGCAAGTTGCGCACGAGATCTGTAGTCCAATTTATCATCTTTATCAATAAGCTCATTTGACCCCTGATTGATACTTCCTCTTCTGCTCATAGAAGTTTGCGAAGAAGTATCAGTTTCAGCAGCTTTTCTCAGTTTATTAAAGCAGTTATCACAGACACGATAAGGTTTGTTGGGGTTTGGTGCCATAGAAGCCTTAAGCGACTTCTTACTGCTGCATGAATGACAAAACACAAGCCCACAGTTATAACAATTATGGCGCTTTCTTTTAAAGTTAAATGGAAGGCGGCAACCCGAACACATTGACTGATCGACTCCTGAAACCCATTTATGAAGGCAGATAGCTGCAGTAAAATTCGCACCACAAGCAATACTTTTGACTTGTTTATCTTTCAGAGCTTCAACCAATGTTGGGGAACTCCGGTCATCTATATTCCCATGACCTAAACGACCATTTGCTCCTTTTCCCCAAGTATAAACTTCAGTTCTTGAAGTTAAAACTGCAACATGATAGGCACCACAAGCAATCTCATCCACACGACTCTTCGAGAGCTTTCCCTCAACTCGAGTGGGGAGCTTTCCATCAGCTTGAGGATTTCCTAACTGACCATAAACAGGACTGCCCATTGTGTAGACATGGCCAGACGTTGTAAGTGCAACTGTCATACTATGTCCACAAGCAACTCGACAAAAGTTGGGTTCTACAAGAGCAGCAACACAGGTAGGCACAAGTTTTGCTTCCTTGTCACCATGCCCAAGCCTACCCTTATCACCATCACCCCAAGTGAACAACTTTCCTAAAGAACAGTTACTGGAACTTGAATTCCCAACCATGACTTCTACAACGGCAGCAGTATGCCAAACACCACAAGCTGCTCGCACAGTGCGAAGGCCCTTCAGGTTTTCCACTTCCCTGGGAATTGAAACACTTTTTCGATCTCCATGGCCTAGAACACCAAAAGTACCATCACCAAAAGTAAACAATTGCCCAGCCGAGGTTACAACAGCCGTGTGCCAGGGTCCACAAGATATTGATGAGACATGTATACCCTCTAAGGGTCCATTCACCTTTTTGGGCACCCAGTGACTCACTTCATTTCCATGTCCAAGTAGACCAAAATTGTAAGTTCCATCACCCCATGTGTACAGATCACCAGAAAGAGTAACAGCACAAGTATGGTACTCACCACAAGCAACAAGATCAATGTTCATACTACTAAGTGCATCAATGAGCTTTGGATGCAAAACGTCAACATCAACACCATGCCCAAGCCTGCCTCCAGATTCCTCTCCCCAAGAGAAAATCTCCCCTTGCTTAGTCACTAAAGCAGCATGTCGTCCACCACAGGCGATGTTTTGGACATCAAGTACAACTGCAGATTCTAAGGCTTTGGGCAACAAAGAATCCATTTTTGCACCATTACTACTTCCAACTCTATGAGAACCACCACCCACAACACCATCTCCTGTGCCTTCTCCCCACATGAAAACATCCCCCAAGGCATCACCATCATCATGTCCAGATCCTTGGCTTGATGAGCTAACAGCACTGGATAGACTAACTCTAAAAGCATCCATTGCCATTGCCTTCATCTGCCCATGTACGCTATCTGAGCCACCAGATGACACAGAATGTACTGAACCGCTGGCTGAATCTGAAGGGAAGAAACCCTTGGGAGGAACAGCATACAGTATAACATCTGATAGTGCCTTATCCAGACCATTTTTAGGAGGACTTTCATATGGACTATGAAGGCGAAGGTGATCTGCACTATCCTGAATTGAACAAAGGACAAAGGATTTAATTCAATTTTCAGCATAAATGAAGAAAAGTACACAAAGGAACATGAAACCATACCTTCTGCAAGCTATCATTACTACCAAATGGAGAATTAAGAGGAGAACTTCTACGCGTGTATGTTCTAGGACTATTTGCTTCAGATGGAATTCCATCACTCCTTGACTCTGTTCTCCATTTTCGATGTTGGCTGCGGGATATCAATGCTTTTAAACCACTAAACCATACGTCAGCTTCATCTTTATCCTTACAAATCTACAGAAGAAACAGATCACTAAATTTAAAAAAACAATAGTAAAAGCTTTCTAATTTGACAGTAGAATAGAAGCTATTATACGAAGACCTGGATATAAGTAGAATAAATCTTACCAAATCTAGTGATCTGTCATTATATATTAAAGAAAATGACTGATACTCCTTCTCAGGGCGTGGATACCTTTGAAAGATTGGCTGGAAGAATGAAAGACCATGTTTGATCAGTACAAAACAGAAAAACTTCTGACTTAACATCAATTATCTTTCTATTGTAAGCAAAACTTAACATCAAGTTACTGCAGATGTATAAACACATGGAGCTTCTGGTTTAAATAAAATGCAAAAAAAATCAATCATGGGAAAAAAAAAATATATGCAGGCATAATCACTGAGATGCGATAGTGATAATGAGAAAGCACGAGTTTTACACGTATCACAAAATTTCAACAAAAAAAAATTACAAAGGAACCATTGTTAGAACACCAACAAATTTAAGGAGAAAGAGCAAGAAACGGCATATGAGCAGCGAAATTCAAGGCTTCCTACGATCCAGAATGACATGATCGAGAGACAAAAGATAGAAAAAACAAAAACAGGTAAACTTGTACCTCATTCTACAAAGTGCAAAGTATGCTTTAACGTAAGCTATAAGCTTCAAGAACAAGGGGAATCACTGGTCAAGCAATTGGTATCAGCACAACTGCATCCTGATTAATGCTAAAGTGCACTAAAGGAGCAAGAAGTTGGCAAGTAGGACAACTAACTGGGGCCCATTACACACAGAACTTATCTAAAAAGAGTAGCCAAAATAAGGTGCCAGGCTGAGGTTAAAACAGATGTAACTGATTCTATCCAACTCCAAATCAGCTTATGCAAGGTTTGGACAAAAATGATGGCAATATGTACTCTAATTCTTGTGAAAACAAAATTTACAAGTAATCGATCAAAATAATAGCAACCTTTTCAGGGTTGCAACCATCTTTCAATCACAAAACTCATCACATTATGTAGCCATGCAACCACATTTTTAATATTCATTAATATATTATCGAACATGTGAAGTACAGATATACAGATATCTTAACAGGGAGACACTTACGGTGCGTTGCCCAGTAATAATTCTAGACACGTGGCTCAGCTTAAGGTGCTTTTCCTCTTTCCCAGAGAACCATATTAGAACTGATTCATCCTGAAAGCAAGAATGCAAAGACAGGTCATGAAACTACTGTATTAAAGAGCGCACAACTTTTAACCACAGTTACATGCCCATGAATAAATATCATATAAGACCTGTAGATAATAAAGGGATACGATGAAAGGGTTGCGGAGGAACCAGCATAGGGTAGCTAATTACTTCAACACGATCTGATTCAGCCTGATTCATTTGTTGCTGAATAGATGTTAATGTAGTTAAATCTTCCTCTGTTCAAAGATGGCACTAAAGCTACTATAACTTTAACTTTCTCAATTTGTTACTTGGCATTTGAGTTGTCACAAATTACAACACTATTATCTCATATGGATATTGAGTGTGTAGAACTCTGTATGACTACTTTTGGAAACAATGAATACAGCTAAAAGCATTGTTGCATACATCTAAAACCAACAACGCTTTAGCTGTCAATAAACCTACTTGCAGAAATTTTATCAGCATGGTTGTTTTTATTATCCAATTCCTTACAATGAGACCTTTTCTGGGTGAGTAAAAGTACTAGGGAGGTGCGTAAAGGTTATATGGCTCTGCATTTCTGAGAGATAAATAGAGTTGCGGAAGAAAAGAATACCATAATGCCCACCAATATGCGGAAAGAGGTTTCAACAATGAGAAAGAACCTAATTACAGAGCTAGAATCTCTGATCATCAGTTCCTGATTCATTTGTTGCTGAATAGATGTTAATGTAGTTAAATCTTCCTCTGTTCAAAGATGGCACTAAAGCTACTATAACTTTAACTTTCTCAATTTGTTACTTGGCATTTGAGTTGTCACAAATTACAACACTATTATCTCATATGGATATTGAGTGTGTAGAACTCTGTATGACTACTTTTGGAAACAATGAATACAGCTAAAAGCATTGTTGCATACATCTAAAACCAACAACGCTTTAGCTGTCAATAAACCTACTTGCAGAAATTTTATCAGCATGGTTGTTTTTATTATCCAATTCCTTACAATGAGACCTTTTCTGGGTGAGTAAAAGTACTAGGGAGGTGCGTAAAGGTTATATGGCTCTGCATTTCTGAGAGATAAATAGAGTTGCGGAAGAAAAGAATACCATAATGCCCACCAATATGCGGAAAGAGGTTTCAACAATGAGAAAGAACCTAATTACAGAGCTAGAATCTCTGATCATCAGTTCCTGATTCATTTGTTGCTGAATAGATGTTAATGTAGTTAAATCTTCCTCTGTTCAAAGATGGCACTAAAGCTACTATAACTTTAACTTTCTCAATTTGTTACTTGGCATTTGAGTTGTCACAAATTACAACACTATTATCTCATATGGATATTGAGTGTGTAGAACTCTGTATGACTACTTTTGGAAACAATGAATACAGCTAAAAGCATTGTTGCATACATCTAAAACCAACAACGCTTTAGCTGTCAATAAACCTACTTGCAGAAATTTTATCAGCATGGTTGTTTTTATTATCCAATTCCTTACAATGAGACCTTTTCTGGGTGAGTAAAAGTACTAGGGAGGTGCGTAAAGGTTATATGGCTCTGCATTTCTGAGAGATAAATAGAGTTGCGGAAGAAAAGAATACCATAATGCCCACCAATATGCGGAAAGAGGTTTCAACAATGAGAAAGAACCTAATTACAGAGCTAGAATCTCTGATCATCAGTTCCTTTGACCTCTAATGTAAAGTTTTGGATTTATCCTTTTAAGGAGAATTTTTTTTTTTCCAATGCATGGTGTCACACATACAAGACAGACCACATTATTCCACACTCCGTCTGTTAAAGCTGTCTTCGATTTGGGACAAGGTTGGGCTAAGAACTTAAGATCCCATAATTATGTATGGGTTTGAGGTGGGCTCCTGGGTCCCAAAACCAACCCATTCTCATACCTTTTGGGGGTGGGAGGCAGAGAAGAAATCTAGTTTCAAATGAACTGATTATCAGAAAGGAAAAACATTCAAATGGGGGAGAAAAGGATGCATATGATACTGTTGCAAGGAAAAGAAAAGAACAATATAGATATGAAGAAAGGCAGACAGACATACCATATTACAATAGTAAATCAGGAAATTCAGGACCAAACTTACATTGGAAAGACGGAAGGGACAAAACTTAGGCTTCCCCCTTCTTCCATACTTGAGCAAGTATGCCCCCTTCTTCAGAGCAGTAATAGCCTGTAGTAAAGAACAATCTAGAATCTAAGTTAAACATAATCAGCACATTTGCATATGGGAAGAAAATACTAAGAAGAAGAACAATAGAGAAGTACAGGAAACGATAAGTAAATTGCATAAGCATTAATCACCTGCATAAGCATTAATCACCTAACTATATAAATTATGAAGAGCAAATAGATATTTTAAGGAAGAAGTGCATAAATATGGAGGAGCAAGAATTCAAAATGAATTCTAGTATTACGATTCCTTTGAAGACTTCATATTGAGTTTCACCATATTTTAATATTTTCCAGAAACCCATAATCTTATATAGCGTAATAATCATGGGATCAGGTAATGTCATGGTTAGGCCGTACTAAATTTCATCGATAAATAATCAAATTGAATTAACTAAAGATGACAGTAACCACTCCCGACAATTCACTCTTTGGGAAGAGTAACACATCGGCAAGGGAGGATTGGGATGAGGGAGAACATTCTGATTCTCCAAATCTTAAAAAATTAATTTGTTTTCATCATCATTCAATTATTGCCACAGATTATCATCAAAGAAAGATCCTATTCCACTAACCCCCTTTCTTCTTCATCTGCTCTTCTTCTTTTCTGTTTTCTGTTTTTGGTTCTTTTATTTTATTTTTTGCTTTGGTATCCCATGGTCGCTAGCCGGCACCTTTTGAATGGATACAATTATACTGAAACCACTTCAAACATCCTTCATGTTCTCCAAATTATGTGCATCAGCCATCATCATTTGCAAGGAACAAATACTGCTGCTGATCCAGTTTCAGTTCCCTGACCTTCTCATATTTGTATACCACTATATAGAGAAAATTCGTTGTCTGTGATAAAACAGTGAACACCATAGAAAAGATTTCAGCAACAGATAGCTGACCAAGACTTACTCAGATTGATGACCAATTTAATTGGTGTTTTGCATTCTTTTATGTACAAGGTAACCGCAACCCCATTGATAGACTCATACAGTAAACTACAGTCTGTCATTGCTGAGCTTAGAGCAACCAAACCCAACCCCCAATCCTATCTCAAAAGGCAGCAAAATGAAAATACCAATAACATGACCGGAAGAAAAAGAAACCAGGCATTGCCTGATTAGCCAACTGTGAACTATGTTTAAAAACAGGAAACACTGAAACAGATAAACCCAATAGTCAACTGTCTGTCATCCCCATTTGAACAACAACCCAAATATCAATGTTAGCAATTACTAAAGTCCATGACTAAATCTAAATGCGCTCCTATAAATTCCATGAGTTACAGTCGCTACAAATGCCATAAGTTACAATCTCCTTCAACAATTTATTTCATGCTAAAAGCAACACAATGCTACTTGATCACATTGAAGAAAACCCGAAACAGCATCATCTTCACCACCAAAATAGCATCCCATACCACAAAACAAACCACTCAACTTGAGGTCAATGATATCTTCAAATTCGTTTAAGCAAATTATTATACACTAGGCATTCAACATTTCAGCTAAACCATTAAAACTGCAGATGATCCAACTGAAACCGCAAAAGAATCGAAAACAATTCGTAGCACAATACCTGCTCGATGTCTCTTTCGACCGGCCCGGTCCTGCTAAGATCGGAAGGCATCCTATCAGTCCGCGACATTTGTTCTTCTCCTCAAAAGCCCTAAACAACTCTAAATTCTAAACCCCAATCCGGGACTCATTCACTCTCAAAACCAAACACTGCCATTGAACGATTCTCAACTCAGTCTCCAAGTCGAACCCCATATCCTCGCTCTCAAACAGCCCCAAATCTCCACCGACACTTACATCTACCATCGTAGCCACTTTACTTCAACTCCAATTTGCTCAGCTTCAGCTGCAGAACTGTACAGAAATCAAAGGCTTGGAGTCTTCGAGTGAAGTCCACAAGCTTCGTCCAGTGTGAACGAAACCAAGAGAGAAATGAGGCGAGAGTTTAGTGTTTCCGAGAATTACGGAATCGGTGACAGGGTGAGTCACAGACTTACTGACTCGAGTCAGTGTGAGAGAGAATCTAGGCGAAAAAGTGAGGGAAAAGGTGAGAAAATCCAGGTGAGTATGATCTGATTTTGATTATGAGTTGCAGAAGAGAGAGAAACAGCTTTAACTCCACACAGAGAGAGAAGAGGGAGGGAGAGAGAGAGAGAGAGGTGGAATTATATTTATTTTTAAATTTTTTTTTACATATGAGAAAGTGTAGGAAAATAATAAAAAGATGCTGATACCTCGAAATAGAAGGGAGAAAAGGTAGAAGGAGGAGGGGATTATCTCAATTTTCTTTTGACACTTGCTTTTTGGTCTTTCTGTCTCTTCATTCTCTCTGTTTTGTTTGAATAATAAAATAGGACCCAAAAATACCCCGTTATCTTTTTTTTTTTTTAAGTACAAAATTATGTCTTCTTATTAAGGGTGAGTGCACTCCAATATGGAATTTTTTTTTTGGGATGAAAAAAGGGGGAAAAAACCCCAAGGAATCACCTACACCAACATATTAGTAGAAACTAGCCGAGTTCTAGTAATTCCTAGCAAATCATCAATCAAACTAGGCCCAACCTCAGTTGGAGCATCAACAAAAAGGGTTAATTATTTTATTAGTCCTTGAATTAGACCCAATTTGCATTTGAGTACCTCAATTTTCAAAATGGTTCTCGTGGTCCTTTAACTTCACTTTCATTAGGACAAATGGTCATGTCATCAATTTTGTTAACTTTTTCTGTTAAATGCAGGGGCAAAACGGTATTTTTATATTAAAACCAAAAAAATGAATAAAAAATCATATCTTTAAAATAACAATAAAAGAAAATCAAATAAAAACCAACAAAAAAAAAGAAAATTTTAGTTTGGGGGGGAGTAGAAATCGGGATAGAGGGGGCGAGAGAGAGAGTTTAATTTTAATTTTTTAGTTTTTTATTCATATTTTAATCAATTTTGATACAAAAATACAATTTTGCCCCTACATTTAACAGAAAAGTTAACAAAATTAACGGCAAAACCATTTGTCCTAACAAAAGTGAAGTTAAAGGACCACGGGAATCATTTTGGAAATTGAGGTACTCAAATGCAAATCGGATCTAAGTTCAGAGACTAATAAAATGATTAACCCTCAACAAATAAAGACCCAAGTCTAAGTTATAGCTCCAATTTGCCAAACAATCAGCAACATCAACACTGCTTTTCTCTCTGTAAACATGATAAACACTGCAGCAATTGATCTTATGCATCAAACCCCAGCAACTAGCAACTAAGGCTGCAAGAGGATGAACATCAGTAAGGCCCTGCTTCTGGATCAATTGGACAGCAAGTGCTGAATCCATTTCAACAAGAAGGTTATTAATCTCTTTGTCCACAGCAAGCTTCAACCCAAAAAATAATCCCCATATTTCTTCCTCAAGAATTTGCCCTTTCCCCATGTTCACAGCAAAAACACTGACCCAATCTCCAGAGGAACTTCTAATAATAACTCCAGCACCAATATGTCCAGAGCCACTCCTCCTTGACCCATCAACATTTAACTTGAACTGGCCAGCAATAGGAGGTTCCCACTTTAGCTCAATATGGACTTTATGATTATGCTTACTCAAGATATGAGAAGCCTCAAACCACTAATGGACAGCACGAACAATAAGCTGTTTAGGATCAAAAGGCACATCTTCATCCCTTTGAAAAACTTGGTGATTTCTCCATTTCCACACATACCAACAAGTAAAGATAAACACCAGACTCTAGGGAATATTACTACACCAAACTGCTTGAGAGAGAAGATTAGTCTGGAACCAAGGCAGAAAATCATTTGAAAGAAATGGCCATGATGGCTAGGCATTAAAATAGAATTCCATATACCTCTAGCCTTATAGCAATCATGAAGAATATGTAATGTAGTTTCAATAGGCCACTCACAAACACCACAAGAAGAATCAAAAGTCAATTGTCTGCAATTTAGGAGGTATCTTTAGTTTCCACAAAGATCTGAAACTATAATCAAGCCATGAGGGACCATTAAAGAATATATTGTAAGCAAGTTTTACATAAAAAAAACTCCATTAGCAATTCCTTTCCAAATCTGGCAATCCTGCAAATTACTAGCAAAACCCACGGGATAGTTAACAATATGTTGAACAAGATCTTCAGTTAAAGCTCTTTGTAATTTATCCAAATCCCACCACTCATCTTTGAAAAAACTGGAAACAGAGCAGTCTATATCCTCAATATGCAAGACCCCATCATGCTTCAACAAAGGCTCATCAATAAGCCAACTGTCTTTCCAAAATTTAGTAGTATCCCCCTTACTAACCCTCCAACCTATTCCTTGCCTTAACAACTCCACCCCATACATAACACCCTTCCAAGTGGTAGAACAATCCTGTCGAAACATCAAAGAAGAATCTAAGATAGATTTCCCCTTAAGATATTTAGACTCATAAATCTTAGCCCATAAGCCCTTGTCCTTTTTATGTAATCTCCACCCAACTTTAGCCAAAAGTGCCTGATTCATGGCAGTAGTTTTTTTAAAACCTAAACCCCCCTTGTTCTTGGGACACAAGCTAAATCCCACTGACAGAGGTGGATCTTATGCTTTTTCTCACTGCCACCCCAAAAGAAATTACGATTTAATTTGTCCAACTCTTGCCCAACAATAATAGGCAACTTGGAGGTTTGCATAGCATAAATAGGAACAACAGAAGTGACAGCTTGTATAAGAGTTGCTCTACCAACTAAAGAAAGAAACTTTCACTTCCAAGAAGCAAGCCGCTTATGCATTTTATCAATTCAACTGCCATAAGTTAATTTAGTAATTCTAGAATGCAACATAGGCATGCCCAGATACTTACCAAGGTCCTTAGTAAGAGGAGAGCCACAAATCAGACTTACCTCCTTAGCTGTCTCCTTACTTGTATTTGGTGAGTAGAAAACAACAGATTTATCATAGTTCACTGTTTGCCCAGAAGCACTGCAGAATCTCTCCAGACAACTCTTTAGCACCCTAGCTTGAGTAGAATTAGCTTTAGGAAAAAGAACCAGGTCATCTGCAAAAAATAAATGAGACACAGCTAGGCCAGATTGTGAAGACTTAACTGGTTTCCAAACTCCCTTTTTAACAAAATCACAAATAAGATGAGATAGTTTCTCAATACACATCACAAAGAGATAAGGAGATAGAGGGTCTGCTTGTCTAATGCCCTTCTTAGGAAGAAACTGATCAGTAAGCTCACCATTCATGCAAATTTGATACCTCATAGTAGAAACACAACTCAAAATCAGTTTAGTGATAGGATAAGGTAATCCCAACTCCACTAACACATACACAATAAACTTCCAATTTAATCTTTCCTTTTCTACTTTTATATATATTCTCTACATTATATTATTATTTTGGCAATGGTTCTGTGACTTGGATACCCATATCTGTCGATGAACATGCTCATAGCGGATCTTGAGTTTGTGTACAAGGGGTCGTATATTGGAGTCTTGTAAACCGTCAGTACTTGCACGTAGGGAGGCTACAAAGGCTTTAGGACAACGTCTTTGACGTGCTTCACCATATCAAACTCACCTTCTTACTTATTATTTATTTTCCTTTTACTTACCTATTATTTTGTTTTCTTCAATTTCATTATACCTTAAAAGCTTTCCTGTTTATTTATATGTTATTTATAATATAATATGTTTTGTGTTTGGCTTTACGGAAAAGGAAAACTATATTTTGTATATTTTTTATAACATTTTCCAAGCCATAAAGCCTTTCTTTCCCTTAGACAGCTTAAATTTATGCATCAACTCCTGAGCAATAAGTATGTTGTCTGTGATTTGCCTACCAGGCACAAAACTTACTTGGTTAGGGCTGATGATATGAGGCAAAATATGTCTTAATCCAGCAACCAAAACTTTGGAGATAACTTTATAAAGGGTAGAGCAAAGGCTTATGGGTCGAAAATGCAACATAGTCTGTGGGTTGTCAACTTTAGGGACCAAAGTGATTAGAGTATAGTTAAGAATCTCTAGGATTCGACACTCCTTAAAAGCATTCACCACCATTTGAAAAATATCACCAGCACATTGATTCCACTGACTCTGATAAAAGCAAGAAGGGAACCCATCTACACCAGGAGCTTTAAGCCCACCAATATTAAAAAGACTAGTCTTAACCTCAACCAGATTAATTGGTTGAACCAAACCATCCAGATTAGCCACATCAATAGGGGAAAAAAGTTAGGGAGATCAATCACATAATCAACAAGAGAAGTAGTAGAAAAGAGAGTGGAAAAATGATCCACAGCCAAGCATTTTAAACCGTTAGCCTCCTCGATCCAAATACCATTAGCAATTTTCAACCTTTCAATCTTATTTCTTCTCCTTCTTATGATAGTAGTAGTGTGGAAAATTTTGGTGTTCCTATCACCATCTTGTAACCAAGTAATTCTTGATTTTTGTTGCCAAAACACAGCTTCTTGCTGAAGAACATTATTAAAATCATCAATCAAAGAGGTTTCCAAATTACTAAGGAACCTATTAGGCCCTTTGCATAAAACTTTCTGGATACCAGCAATTCGAGCCAACAACCAACTTTTTCTCTGGCGCAGATGTCCAAAAACATTAATATTCCAATGTTTAAGAGGCTCAATTAAGGCAAAAGTCTTCTCCACAGCAGTACCATCACCAGGACCCCAAGATTCAGAAATAAAATCATTAAACTTCTTAGGTTGTAGCCACATCGCTTCAAATCTAAAGGGCCTTAAGGCAGGGGAAGTTGAAAAACATGAAGTAAGACAGATCTTAATAGGATTATGATTTGACTTGGTTCTAGGCAAATGTCTCACAGTGGCCTCAGCAAGCAACCCCCTCCACTCCAAATTACATATAGCTCGATCAAGCCTTTCAAAGACTTTCTTATTATTCCAAGTAAATTTGGGGCCTGAGAAACCCAAATCAACCATAGTATTGCAATCAAACCAACTTCTAAAACATTTCAATCTACACACAGGAGCTCCTTCTAACTTATCATTCACATTCAACATTTCATTAAAATCACCAGCAATTAACCAAGGCAAATGTTGACAATCAGTAATAAAACTTAGATACTCTCATAGCTTAGCTCTTTTAATACCACAAGGGCTAGCATACACAGCTGTAAACAACCAAGGAGACTGGCCAGGCCAAGCCACAGAAGCAGAAATAGATTGATTTGAAGTCCCCAAAATATCAACATGGACTTTATGGCATCCCATAGCAACCACAAACGACCAGAAAATCCAGTAGCATCCACAATTTCAAAATTAGAGAAACCTAGGGATTGAGCAATAGAAGCAGCTTTACCACCACTTATACGAGGCTCACAAATGAACAAAATGTCCATATGATGAGTATGGATCAAATCCATCATATTAGTCTTGAACTTTGTGCAAGCAGCACCTCGAACATTCCAGCAGACAATATTCATAAAAACAAGTAGAAAGATAAGAGGACCCCAAGGGCTAAACCCTTTTTTAAACACCAACAGTCATACCTCCACCATTGTTGAAGGTATTGCCTGCCAAGTTCCCACCACATAAATTAGCTTGACCTTCCACAAGATCCATTTTATCAACTTGACACAAGTTGTCAGAAACATTAGAGTTCAATGTATCCTCATCACCCTCTTAATCAGAGCTCCCCACACTACTAGCATCTTTCTCACTTATATTAGGCAGTTGATGACCAAAGATGTATACACCTTTCTCATGGTGACTCTTTTGATTAGTGACCCAACCAGTGATTTGATCATTTACAAGGCTAGAAATATCAAACTTATTTCCCTGAACAACCAGCTTTCCAATACGAGGTACAGTTCCAGCAAACACTTTTGAAGGACCACCACCTTCCTGACACTCTCATCACCAGGGACTTTCCCCTCAAAAGGCTTATTGGAAATATCATTCAAAGCACTTCTAAAAACGGGCTTAGCATTCTTGGTTTTCGTCCATACTTTCTTGCCATGCTCCATATCAGGAAGAAAGGAACTATTAAAATTGGACTTGTCCTGCTCAACAAACACATCACTAACCGCCTCATCTGTTCCAAAATTGTCACTAATGTTCCTGAGCGCATCAAAACATGAGCCCTTAACCTTTGCACCAGAACCCTTACCACCAAAAACTTCAAAATCAAGTTTATGTCGCCTACGAGATTGAACATTCATCCATGGACCTCTTGAACATTCATCATCACCAACTGTACTCTCTGTGTTCACATCAGCAGGCACCTTAACTCACAACTCACAATTTTCTCGTTTATGCCCATATCTTCAACAATGATAACAAATATCAGGCAGACCTTCATACTCAATGTTGTTCCAATTTTGATTGATTTGTACAAAAGCCTCCAAAGGTTTAGTTAAATCTAACTCAACACACAACCTAGCAAACTTACCACAATTCTGTGCAGTGGTCAACGAATCAATTTTTAACAATTTGCCCAGCAAGTTACCAATCTGCTTCAAAGACCAAACGTCAAAACATTCAAGTTAAATAGCCGAAACCCTGAGCCAGGCTGCCATACGGGTAATATGAGTAGTGGCTGGGCAAAAACCCGGATGCCATTTCTGCATTACCAAGTATTGTCCCGCTATAATCCAAGGACCACCAGTTAGAACAAAGTTTAGATCCTCTTTAAGATCAAATTTCACCACATAGTAATCATTAACCAAATCTACCAACTTCCATGCCCCTTTCAAACTCCATTTCTGTTGTAATCTGACAATCAGAGCGTTTCTCCAAGGCTTACATAAACGATCCATAGCCCGATCAGAGAATTGAATACTTGGCCCACGTTCTCCATGAGAAATTTGAACATCTTCATCATCATTTAAATCATCATAATCAGCATCAAGAGAACTGATATCAATTCCCACGTTTTTCTCCAAATTGACCTTATTCATCAATTTGTCACGAAATCTTTCAACTCCAAAAGTTGAATTCGGCACAGGACCTTGTTCAGATTCAGACATCGCATGCTCCATCAGAGAAGGATTGGGCTGAACCTCCATATCGCACTCAGGAGCACAATCATCTCCAACTCGAACTCGCTTCGTTAAACGGTAGGTTTTAAGGAAAACCCCTGGCAATCCTTCCTCCATACTCAAAGAAGGTGCACCCCAAGTAGAAACAGCAACAATTGATTAAGAACAAGACCTGGAAACCACTGTGGAAGGTAGCCTCCAGTACGACGGAATTGAAAATGAAATCGCAGATTTGAAAAACTCAGAAAACTTGACTGCGCGTACCAAAACTGACCCAAATTATTTCCTATTATTTGTCTAACTCCAATATGGATTTGATTTCACCCTCAGACTGCCATTTTATATCAATCAACCGTTAAAGGATGAGTTACGGAATGAAGGGAGAAATCAAAACAAATTAAACAAATGTTAGACGATTTGGTTCAAGCAGTTTAGTGGTTTAAGCATGAACTCATTACTCATTTATTTTAGTGATTTTAGCCTAATTGCAATACAAAGTTTTTTTTTTTTTTTTTTTTACTGTTTGATTTTTCAAAAGTTGATTTTAAACATTTTAAAATCTAATAGTAATGTGAAATGAAATTGGGTAACAAATTCTAAAATTATGCGAGTACACCCTCCTACTACCACAATATTTATTGAAATATTAATTTACCCTAATATAAAATGACCAAAAAGGATATATTGAATTGTGAAACACACGTAATTTTAATAAGTATATCCTATTCATCGTATTGAATTGTTGATTGATCAACTTGTTTCTTAATCTAATAAATTCCTCTTATTCACAAGCCTTCAATATCATCAAATCTATTTCCTGGAATTAGACATCCCAATAAATTTTTTTAAGCATCATTTTTCCCAACTTGGTTTTCCAAATGATTAAATTAGTTTTGGTGATAGTGAATCTCCCAATATATATCATAGTCACATGAATTATAAAGAAAGAATCATATGTGTCCGCTACAACCCGAATTTGGAATAAAACACAAGAAGTTGACAGACCAAACTCATCTCCAAATCGTGCCCGTCTCCATGACTAGTTACATCAAATGTGCACATAACCTATCTGAATCTGCAACAACAATTTCAGTAGTGAAAATTTTGTTACACAACCTCAATCTAACCTAATTCATAACCCAAATACTACCAATGCCAAGACTACAAGGTAAAGTTGAGTCTAATATTTGACAAAACTTGGAAAGAAACACAAATCAATTACATACCTTGAAGTTTTGATCAGCAGCTTTAGTGGGTTAAGCAGCAAGTTCGGCAACAAGGTGGGTTTTGGTGGTCTAATAGTGTTCGGCAGCCAGCTCTTGAATGGGTTTGGTGTTGTTGATAGAGTGTATTAGGGTGTACTATGGGTATTTTTGGTAGTTAAATAGGGTGTACTTAGTTCATTTTACATTTTGATTAAAATATTATGGTGTACTTAGATCATAGGGTGCACTCAGTTAATTTAATGGTTCATTTAACATCACCCATGAAATAAATCAAATACCTTGTCAAGTTATGACCTTGAAGAAAAGTGGGATATGGGTGAGTGGCTATTGTATCTCAGCTATATATCCAACATCAAGTTGAAAAAGTGTTTATGATAACTCAGAACATGGATTGTGCACTTCAATACTAGGTTCAAACAAACCTACTCGTTGATGATAAACGAATGATGACACCATAATTGATTAAGATACTAATGGATTTATTAGAGGCACTGATGCATTTGAGATCAACCTACAACTTTGTTTATCAAGAAGTAGGCTTGGATTCCATCTTATTAGTCAACAGTGAAGTCAAATTAGCAATCTCAAGTTGCTTTTGGGAGAATAAGATATGGGACGGTGATTTGGATATCTATGCATCTTTAATCCAAAATCTTGAATATCATTTTCCTAATAAGCAAAAACCGTTTGATCAAATTCATTTGTGTAAAATTTTAAACTTGAATGTTGAGTTACTCAAACGATTATTATACCATTTTGTATTATTGACCTGGACGCAACAAAACGATTTGGGACAATGGGCTTATTCCAAATTTGTGGAGGAGCCCTCAAACTCAACACTAAGATAATAGAATTGATTTCATTGATTTTATTGTGCGTTTGGATGAGGGAAATAAACTTGGGATTTTGACAAAAGTCAGAATTTCTAAATTGACATGAACCAATTCCCGTGTTTGGATAAAAAAAAACATAAAAATTTAGAAATTCCGCGTGGAAAAAAACATGGAATTTGGATATCATAAATCCCAACTTTAAATTCTATCTAAAAGTCATCATTTCTAAAATCCCAAGAGAGATTGAGTTTTTAAAAAATATAGCTTTACCAATAAAGGTTAAATTTTGTGTTTTAAATCCGTCATCCAAACAAGAAACTTTACAAATTCTATAACATTAATTTCCGTCATTTATGAAATCCCTTGTACTTTGAAATTTCCTCATCCAAACGCATAGTTAAGTTTTGGAATTTTGATTTAAACACCCAAACCCTTGAGATCATGCACTCAGCCTATTTGGACCATTTATAAATTTTCAGATGTAACACATATCTAGGGTTTATGTAAGAATTAAAAGTTTGGAGGTTCTCCTCATTCAAATGTATAGCATTACACATTTAAAGTACTAAAATATGAGAGAATAATGGTTGTGGGAATTTTCTGTGTCTTATTCTCCTTATATAGGAGACCATATTTATAGTACAATAGAGCATTGGAGGCCAAGTATAGTAGGAAATCAGAAATAAAGGGAAATTAATATATGAATCCTTGGCGTGCAAGGGAAGTAAACTGCTAGCCACAAGTCACGCCAACACTCCCCCTCAAGTTGGTGCATAGATGTCGTTGATGCCCAACTTGTCTAGTGAGTTGTGGAACGCCTTACCAGAAATGGCCTTCATTAATATGTCTACCAACTATTCTTCTAACTTAAAAAAAGGAAACTAAATTTCTTTGTCTCGAGCTTCTGCTTGATAAAATGTCAATCTACTTTAACATGTTTAGTGTGATCATGCTGAATTGGATTATATGCAATGGATATTGCGGCCTTGTTGTCACAAAACAAATTCATCCCAAATATAGGTGCATATCAAAGCTCAGTAGTTGAACCATTGAAGAGACTTCAAATTACATAGCACACCTCATAAAACCCAAGATACTTTTATAAGTGATTTTTACAGTAACTTATATCCAATACAACAAATCCAACCAAATGTTCAATTGATGAAGGTACTCATTACCACAATTTTGAACAAATTTGTCATATCTTTCACAAATTCTAAAATATTTTTAACTTTTGAGTGACAAGAAAAACTGAAAAATTAAAGAGAATTCATTTCCACCTCACTTGGGAAGTTGTTAATCAGAGTTGCTTAATTTGCTCCCCCCCCCCCCCCTCCCCCTTCTCCTTTGGCGAACCACGAACTGGTTAGGCTGTTCTGAATCGAGGTGCGTTCGCGACTAAGATTGTAATCAAACCATAGACAGGAAAAGAAGATTGTGTACCTCTATTTGGCAGTGCATCCATGGTTGACGATTTGTCCTAGTGAGATGATAGCCAAGAGTTTTAGTTTGAGATGAACTCTGACTCAAAAAAATACGCCTTCTTGACTTTTAAAAAAAAAAAGAAGACTTACAGGAAATTTGGAAGGGTGGCATTTGGGATGTTGTGCCGGTTTAGAGTTTCAAGGAAAAGTGAATGTGTGGTGGAGAATCGATGCTATGCAAATTAAATAAACCAAGTAAATACAAAAATTAAAATTATGAAATTGTTATAAATGCATGAGTTGGTGGATGACCACCATACCTCTTAGTATTGCACCGTTGGATTTTATGTAACCTATGCAGTATGTATTTGTAATTAGTGCTTATAACCTATAGGTATATTGTAAATGATGGTATTCAATCTCCTATCTTATAAGCCTATAAATAGGTGGTTCTACCAAAGATTAAGTATAATAAACATGGTGAAACTTTATCCTTAGCATATCATTTCTCTCTATATTTTCTCCATCTAGTTTTATAACTCGTTATCAGCACAACTGCTCAATATTTTCTCCTTTCTTACACCACAATGATATGTACAACTTTGACGATGCAGTTGCACATCTATAAAATACCAGTGTACGATGTGGGTATCATATATACATATTTTTATTATTGTTTCATGATATGTTTCACGCTTTAGTTTACTATGTTAAATTTTGTTTGGCTAACCCTTGTGCATATCATATAATTAGCATAGATTATATTGAAGTTTTTTTTTTCATTTTAATTTCTTTTATTGCAAATATAAGAAACTCAATGATGGCATTCACTTTATGAATCATGTACCTGACATGATATAGTCGAGAGTTATTGTTATTATTTTTTTAATATGTACGCACGTTTCCAACAATGCTTGTTTCATCTTTTTTCTTTTTCTTTTTGTCCTTTCATGCTAATGGAAATTTTGTGGCAATTACAATATAAATAAAAAAGATATGATGGCCTATTAATTTACTTGTATGCGTGTATGATTAATCAACAACATCGATTGCATGTTATTATTTGTAGTTAACATGTATAAATTATAAATAAATATTTTAATTTATTTTTATCCTTTATGCATATTTTATTTAATTGGTTTGTTTACCAATTTTAAACATGTTTTTAATTCATTACAATATGTTACGATGAGTTTGTATTATACAAAAGATTAGGGCCCAAAGTTCCTCGATCCTCATCATATAACTAGATGAGGACCTCGAGTCCTTTTGATTGAATCGGAACCTGAAGTTCTTTGATTCCAAATAATTGAGGGCATGAAGTTCAACGAATTTAAAGAGCACATAAGGACATGAAACTCCTAGATTTTGTATTAATCAAAATCAGAATTCTATGAAGCCTACATATGTCAAGAACCCAAACTACAAGTCTCGACTGCATATACATCAATTTGAGTATGAAGTTTAAAGCACAACTATTAATTCAATTTATTTAGATCTACGTATTCGAACCTGAAGTTTCGAATATATGTTGACATGAATATGAAGTTCATAGTTTTTCATGGATCCTAATACTATATATGAACCTGAAGTTCATTACTTATTTGTGTCTATATGAACCTGAATTGGTTGGAAATCCAATTCTTAAACTTGTAGTTTTATCTACATATTGAATCCACATTAATATTGGATTATCTTGGAATTTCATAGTCTTTAATTTATTTATTTTATTCCTCGTTTATACCACTTTACTCATTTTATTTTGTTTTATTTTATTTTATTTTATTTATCTTGGGTTATTAGTTAATTTCGTTTTACAATGGTAATGTCTTGTATTACCGCTCCAATATTGACAGCCAGAGGCGTCTATTGGAGAAACTTCCTACTTACTTTTATGTGTAGGAAGTTTATGATGTCATGAACCAGAAGTTCATGAGGCCCTAATATTACCCAACTATTACAGTAGTTGAAGATTATGATGTCATAAACCAGAAGTTCATTGATCAGATAACTTTTATGTTGTGGCATAACTATCTTGGCAATCCATATTCTACAATTACACATAAGATTTTTATAAATTTGTAAGGACATCGTTTAAAGACTCAAACTATTGTCTTGTCTAACAAATATCATTACAAAGAATGCTTACAAATAAAAGCTATCATAAGATCATCTCAGTCAAAAATTGACTTTAAGCCCTCTTTCCTTAAATAATTCAAGGGGATATTTGTGAGCCTATACAACATTTAATTATGGATCACTTCACCAGTTTTATTGAATGTGCCTACTAAAATGGTCACATATTTGTCTCTTGTCAAAATGATTACGACCACAACTCCAACATTATCCAATCCAGTCAATTTGACTTGATAATGATGATGAGTTTATTTTCCTAAATTTTGAGACAATTTTCCCGCTGTTAGGGGGAGTAATGGCAGCTCTTGAAGAACGTCGTGAAATAGTGTTGAATCGGTCCACTTTTGTCTCATCAAAGGATAAGGTATATATAAGTTATACGTATGCTAACATGGATTGATATTCTCGTATCACAATCCATTAACATGGTGACTATATATATAATGCATGCCTGGAGCATGACAGAAATATAGGTTCTAAAGACTTAACTCTCAGAAGTGGAGATTATTTGACAAATTCATGCCCTATAAAAAATAACGCTCTATAAGAGGTTATGATCCACATATTCTAAATAATTCATCGTAAAAGAGATATTTGTCCCGAAAGTGACAACATAAGCCCCTTAAGAGGCATCGGCACACCAAAACAATGAGATGCTTATAAATTATGCATGTGCATGCACATGAGAATTGTGGGATCATGAATTGATGATACATTTGGTTTATTAGTAGCTACTACAATCATCAAGGGCTATGATTATATTAAATCTCGCCTTATGAATGTTGACAAGTTAAGTAATTGGCAAAAAATGGAAATAGGCAATTCCATTTATCACTAAATATGAAAGGGTGGATATTGAACCTATAACTCAAACACCAAATTACAAATGTTCAGTATGAAGGTTACGGATTGATGTTGGTGAAGTGAAATAAGATCACTAATATGACATAAGTTTCTTGGTAGAGACATGATTTTAGTCTCCCATCTCATCGTAGATGCATCACATTTCTATAAGTACATTTGTTATTTTAACGCGAAACTTATATTATGTGTTAAATGCATATTTATTAAGACTATATGGTACCTGGAGATCATCAAAGCTCATGAAATATTTGAGATATATCGCATGAAGCAACCCCTTGAAGCATATAAAGTACCACGATATTCTTGATTAAGAGTTAACACTAAGAGTTTGAGTATTTTGAATTCAAATTTGATATTGTTGTAACATATTCTAACTATTAGATTACTTGTTGATGCTACTAAAGAGTTCAATCATTTGAAAAGTGAAAAACAGGTCGAATAGTGTGATAAACAATCATGTATGAAGACAATGTTGCTTGTATTGCTCAAATCAGAGAAGGGTTCATCAAGGGTGACAATTTTAGAAAAAAGTCAAGAGATTGGAGTCAAACAAATTTGTTCACAAGATAATATGGTGAACATTTTTACCAAAGCTTTTCCGAAATCTATATGCCAGAAGTTATTGAAAATCAATGGGAGATATCAATCAGGGGGGGTATCCTAGTTCTACTACATACAACACATATGCGCGTTGTACTCTTTTCCCTTCGATTAGGTTTTTGTCCCACTGGGTTTTTCCTAGCAAGGTTTTAACGAGGCAACATAAGCATATCCAACACCATATCAATGATCTAGAAGAAAGTTTTACTCTTTTTCCCTTCACTTCAGTTTTTTCCCACTGGGTTTACCAAGCAAGGTTTTTAATAAGGGAACTATGTCATTGTATGGTGGACATCCAGAGTTATGGGTCATCTCCAAAGAAGGCCAGAAATCTTGCCTTAGCAGGAAACAAGAGAGAGAGGAGAGGCAATGGTGAAGGAAACGAGAGAGAAAGAGGCGTCGGACTCGCATGTTTTATATAGGGTGTGTGTTATTTTGCGAACCCATTTTCAGCCTCACTATATTAGAATAGCGAGTGAAGTGTTTTTTTTACTGTTGTACTATACAATCCCATTTAACTTAGTCCCCCATCTTACCAAACATGGGTTTCAAGTGTTATTTAACCCAGTCCAGTCTAATGAGGCCTACCAAACAAGGCCTGAGGGCACTATACTGTCATGCTGAATTAGGCATAGCTTAAAGGTGCTCATCAGGATTCTCAATAGAGTCATGGAAGCAAATAAATGTACAACAAGGAATCTATATTCTCAGTAAAGAAGAAAGAATACTCCAAGATATGATTGGTCAAATCTCTACGCAGAGTAGTGAATAAGACTTGAAAGAAGAAGTCTTCAAATCTTACCAGGATAATCATATAAAAGGAACGGTTCACATTAGGATATTGACAATTGGATTCCATGATCTAATAATGTGAATAAGAAGTATTGACATAAGAGAAGGATTCAATTGCACGATCATTCCAATTTGAATAGGTTCTTTCACAACGTCTCATTTAGCTCGGATAATAGTGACTTGCTGCTAGGCAAAACCATGGTTTGTGGATGTCCTAAAAGGTTTCAATTAACCTTTATTAATAAGAAGAATTAAATTGTGGAATTTAATTCGGGTATCATCTCTGAGGAGTTGAGTCAACCCACTACCTTGCTAAAGGGAACCTACGGATCTGCACACCCAAAGAATGTGATTAGAGGTACAAATGAGGAGAAATGAAATGAGGAGACACAAGTCAATGGTTGATAATCAAATGTTAAAGTCAACGGTAAAAAGTCAACATGTTGACCGGAGCAATTGACCAAAGTCAAATAGTTTGACCGGGTCAATTAAGTAAGACTATAATTATAATTTAATAGTTAAATTATAATTAAAATATTAATTATGGAACTAATATTGACATAGATAAATATTGGAATGGGCTTTTAAATATGATTTAAAAGGAAATGGACAAAATAGCCCAAAAAGCTATTGGGCCCAAGTGGCATAAGATGACATCACCCATGGACCAAATGGAGCCTCAAATACCCACCCAATTGCCTTTTGTGTTGTCCTATATAAGCTAAGTGTTTGAGAAAACCTACCTAGGGTTTTTGGTTTTCCTACTTTGGTTGATGAGTGATCATCTTTGTATCTCATCTTCCATAAACCAAAAATTGTTTCAATCAAGAAGTAGACTACCATCCATACTTCTTGATTGCCTTCTCTTCATCTATAGGAGCATTTGATGTGGTGAGGTAGAGGACTCCAATCTTGGAGCCTTAAGGTGAAGGAGTCAAATCAAGAGAAAGAAAAAGTTTTTCCAACAAAGGTGTTCATTCTTGAGAAATCAAGAAAATGTCATCAAGGGTAAAGATATATTCCCTTTTTCCTTTTTCTATTTGTGTTCAAACAGACTAGGCTAAGATACTTGGTTTAAAATGAAAAAGGTTTAGCTCAACTAGTATAAACAAAATGAATCCGCCATTTAGAATGTTTTTGTTGTATAGGTTGTGGCTAAAATTCATTTCCTAAGCATTAGATGCATGTTTCCTTCATAAGCCTCCTTTCCCATGAACCAAACAGGGCTTGAAAGTGGAATATCTCAATAGTTAAGAGAGATTTCTGAATAAGAAGATCCAACCCAATTAGGTATCATCATATGGGCCATGTCCCTCATATCAAAGAGGGTGGGCATGAACCCGATAAGCCAAAGCCCGTTCTGGCGTGTACCCAAATTTGCCTATTTTATATTCAAAAATATAATTTGAGAATATTTAGTCTATATTATGCATTATATTTAGTCTAAACGTGCGATATAGTTGAATATATACCCTAGGCTAAGGACTTCCAGCCGCTGCCCCTTTTGGGGGTTGGCAGCTCTCTCCCCCCCGCTTTGTTTGAGTTGGTTTTTTGTTTTTTTGATTTGCAGGTTGGAGTTTCAAAATCTACTTCGAATATGAGTGGTTCACCCCTCCTTGAATTTTACCACGAAGGACTGGTGTTCTGATGTCCTGGATACTTTATTTTCTAGTTTGGTCGTCATCGACGAGTTACGATATGTACTTTTTGGCGGTTTTTAATGGAATCTAATTTGCTCTTTAAAAAAAAAGATTTGTGTTTAAATCATTCATCATCGTAATAAAATGTTGGATTAACTACACTTTAGTCCCTAGAGGTTTAGTGTCAGTATCGAAATGGGCCCCAAGGATTCAATTCAATCAATTTCATACCCGACATTTCAAAGTACTACCAATTTACACCCGCCGTTACATTAACCGTCAAAGTCAGACGTTAAATGCTGACGTGGCAATCGTGGGACCCACCTCATAACCAAACAGCAGTTAGAAAGAGACCAATATAGGACAAATAATATTAAAAAATTCTTTATTTTTAAAGTTAATTAAAATCAATTATTTAAAACCAAAATAAAAAAAACATAATTAAAAACCGGCAACAAAACCAGCTAATTATCTAAGCAGCTAATTAAACAAAACTGAAGAAAATTCCACGAAGGTTCAGTTTTGCTTGTTCATGATCATAATATTAATCAGATCTCCGAGGAATATTAGACTTTTAATCATAAGACTGGATAATGAGTGTATGGGGCTTGCACTTGCAGATCAGAAAGGCACCATCTTTTTGAATCTCGAGCTTCGGAGAGATAACAGGGGAGGCTGTTATGAAACCAACAGCTGCGTTGGGATGCAATTGATTGATTTGGGCACCTTTATATTGGAAAAAAAAAAGTGTTTTTTTCTTAGTTTCCTTTTCTGGGTTTAAGAGAGAGAGAGAGAGAGAGAGAGAGAGAGAGAGAGAGAGAGAGAAAGAGAGAGAGGTTTTGATAACAATGGATTACACACGGTTTCTTTAATTATGTTCTTGACCAAAAAAAACCCATTTCCCAAATTTAATTCCTTTATAAAAAAAATTTATTTCCAAATGTTAAAGCAGCAGTTTTGATTTGGTGAAGGCTAGAAGCAATAATAGGAATCAATGGCTTTTGTCTTTTATAACGGCTAAACAAAAACATATGCAAATAAATAAATAAATAAAGAAGGAAAAAAAAAAAGTTGCTCAGTGTTTTACTGGATTAAGACAGGCTCGCTTGCATTTTGCCATCATTTATGGGGAAACTTCATTTCCATTTGTACTGCCATTGTCATCCAGCTCAGCTGGTGAGGTCAAATACTTATGGCGCATAACTGGATCGAACCAGATGTAAGAGAGAGAGAGAGAGAGAGACTAAGAGGGGCGGAGATATTTCAGAGGAGGAGGGAAAGGGGATGGGGCTAGGGTGGGGCTGCGTGGAGAAGAGGGGCGACGCTGGGCTGAGAAATTTCCGGGTGATCGGGAGGTGCGATGGGCAATCGGGAGGGGCGATGGGTCTTTGTCGACCTCGAAAACCCAGGTGCCGAATCTGCCATACGTCTCCGACGACGCGCAGATCTCCTCCTCAGATCTATTGGCTAGGGCTCTGGTATTGGTTGGGGCTAGGAGGAGAGGACTGAGGGAGAATGAGGTGGTGGGTGAAGAACGAAGGTGGGGATGTTGGAAGAGAAGGAGGAGGAAGAAGAAGGATGGGTGGTGGAGATGCTGGGTTTGGATTTAGGGTTTGATGGGTGGAGAGAAGAAGGAAGAGGAAGAAGGATGGGTGGTGAAGATCTGGGTTTGGATTTAGGTTTGAGGGGTGGGGAGTTTGAAGGGTTTTTTAATTATGTTTTTTTTTTGTTTTAAATAATTGATTTTAATTAACTTTAAAAATAAAGAATTTTTTAATATTATTTGTCCTATATTGGTCTCTGTCTAACTGCTGTTTGGTTATAAGGTGAGTCCCACGACTGCCACGTCAGCATTTAACGTCTGATTTTAACGGTCAATGTAACGGCGGGTGTAAATTGGTAATACTTTGAAATGTCGGGTATGAAATTGATTGAATTGAATCCTTGTGGCCCATTTCGATACTGACACTAAACCTACAAGGACTAAAGTGTAGTTAATCCTAAAATGTTCTTCTAAACTTCTATATATATGGACGTATTGTTCTTTATTTTATATTAGAGGACCATGGTAAACTTTGCCTATTTCTTGAGACATATATTGTAACATCCTATCCCGAAATTAAATTAAATTTTCTAAATTTTAAAGCCAAAGAATGGGTGCACCATTAAGGTTTTGAAGTGGTGTACCATTAGACAAATTGTAGGCTTAAATCGGAGACAAATTGCAGGCTTAAGTAAGTTTAATATTTAATTGATTTCTTCATTAACATTAAATTCCCAAGTTTTTTTTTATTGATTTCTTGATTAACAACTTAAGGGAGGGGTCAATAGGGTCTAACCTAGTGGAAAAGGGTCTTGAGCAGACTAGAGGTTTTATGTTCGAATCTCCACGGCATCATAGTTGTGTGTGTGTGAGAAATCTCCATCCCCTAAAGTTTAGACTATCACTTGTGCTTTTATTTTTTTAATTAAAAAAAAGGAGGTTGCACAATAATATGAATATATGTATGGGAACTTTTCCACCCAGCCAAATCGACATGGAGTGATAACGATAATTGCCAAGTTGAATTTTACCAACAAAAAGAAAAAAGGAAAAGGAAATGATTGCTTTGTTTTAATGTATTAGAGAACTAGTCTGTGTTTAGAACTCTAGGGTTAGCTTATATTTCTGGTTAGACTTCACCTAGCATTGGAAATTTCCAGTGGAGGAGGAAGATATTGGAAGGGGCAGGAGGAGGTCATGTAATATGGTTGATTTTAAATTTTTTTTTAAATTTTTTGTTAGTTATTTTTTCAAGTGTTGTGAATTGACGAAATTCCACTTCAAAATAGTATCACATGTGCATCATGTGACTCGACTTAACGGAAAGTTTAACGGTATTACATGTAGGTGGTAAATTGTTACACTTTACAGAGTTTAGGGGGTCAATAATAAAAATTAAAAATTCAGATGGTAATCGTACACATGCCTAGGCCTATAAGTTCATGTGGTATTTATGCAAATTTCCCTAATATTTATTTTATGTGATTTATACTTTATACTTTATATATATATAGTTATTCTCTCATCTGGATGTTCTCACATTCATTGTAAACAATGAGGAAAGCAGGAAGGGTTAGTAAAAAAATACGTTATGTTCACATGATAATATCTTTTGGATGTTCACATAGGAGAATTTATGTATATATATATATATATGTGAGTTGTTTTAGCAATCATAGTTAAAAATTTAAATTCAAAATTAGGAATAATAAATTAATTAAATCAGTGGGCGAACCGTTCTTGGGAAAGCAATTACTCCAAACCAAGGTCTAAAATATTGATGGTATCGGAAATATGGTTAGTCCAAAAACACGGAAATTTCAATGGAAATATCAGGATATTATTGATATCAATAAAAGTTGAATAAAAACCACGGAAATTGTAAGAAAAACTTGGAAACTTTTATTGAAACTTTGGAGGATGTTTATTTAGTCAATTATCTATTAGTTTATCACCAAAAAAAAATGGAAGGAAATGCATTGCATGATGGGTTTAACTGATTTAAGTTGATTATATAGCGAGCTAATAACACTGTAAGTGTAGAAAATATGTAGTAATTAATGAAAGAAGATTAAACACACCATAACCATTTATATATAATGATTTGCTACAATATTTTACACTTTATACATTGCATGATAAGATACATGAGTAACTTAGTACCACATAGAGTTCCTCTTTGCGTATTATCATAAAAACATAAGCAACATGGTGATTAAGGAGTTGGAGGAGTGAAATGACAGGGGTTCGAATCCCCTTTGTGTGTGTGCTTTGTGTTTTTTTTTCCTTTTTTTCCATTACATCGATATTTTTGATATTTTCAATATTATAGCGATATTTTGACAAAATATTGTTGAAGTGTGAGCAAAATTATCGACATTGATATTTTCCGCTATTATCAATATTTATAAGATATGTGTATGGATACATTCCGAAATATTCGTGATCCAAAAAAACGATAATATCTTCGATATTTCATCGATATTATCGATATTTTAGACTATGCTCCAAACCACTACACTAATGAGTACTTCGCATTGATTAGGCGATTTAGAATAACCAAAAGGAGATGTTTGCTGGAGAATTACTTTTTTTTGGATCAATTACCATGCATAACAAACGTTCATGATGCCCTTCACAAGAGCAGTTGGCTTATTGATTGATACCAACACCATATGGGGGTGCACTTTTTAGAAAAAAAGTGGCTTAGCACAAGTCAGAATTATGGTCCCTTTCTCCCCTGACAGTGGTCCAAGCCTTTCTAATCTCATAGTGGGATGGGGTGCTTATCAATCCATGACCCAAACATTCCTTACCACATATATAAGGCCTACCCTAAGCTTGCCCTACAAATAAAAAATGTGCTGGTTTTTCCACTTTCATTTTATCCATTTACACTTTTTTTTTTTTTTTTTTAAATTACTATAATATACAAGGGAGTGTGACTGTGGCGGAGCTACCTAAGGACTAGTGTGGGCCCAGGCCCTCTCTCATATTTTTATTTTCTCATATTTTTACTTATATGTGTTACTATATGTTGGCTTCCTGAAGTAAAAACTGTAAAAATTCATGTTTTTTCACCTTCTCTTTCTCTTTTGATTAACTTAAGTTTTGTGAATTCCCCTTTCCCCCATTTTACATGTCTAAGTAGGGCATCTTAATATTGGGATTTATGAACATTTTTTATATTTCTTCTCTATGTTGAAGTATAAATTATTAAATTTTGAGTCTTTAATAGTGTAGATGATGAGATTAATATTCAACCGTGTTAAAATATGAAATTCAAGACAATTATGATTGTAATAAATGGATAAATGATTAATCAGTATGAAATGATATTATTAACTTATTAACTCAGATAGCGCTTGAGGGCTCCTATTCGAATTATTTGATTTTTTTTTTTGAAGGGCCCTCTCTAATGTGAAATCCTGGCTCCGCCATTGTGTGAGTAGACAAAGAAGAGTGGGAACATACAATTTTCAACAAAGAAAGTATAAGTGGTCAAATGAGAAGTGGGAAAATCAACTCCCATAAAAAAACTTCATCTCTTATAATTGAAGCTCGATCAGTCCTTGGAAACTTTAATGTTTTTCCAATGTGGGAGAGGCATCCCTCGTTCTATCAGTGTAGGCAGCGCATATTTGGTCATGCCTTTTCAACTTTATTGAACCTGTGGTGAGGCTGAAAGATAAGTGGTCCATAAATAAGGGCAAGCTTTGTGGTTCAAAATAATGAATAGCCAGAAAGGTAACATAACATGAGTAGGGAAGCATGCGGTAATATATTTTGGAAAAAAACTTGACTCCTTAAATCTGTCTTAAAAACAAATAGAATTTTCACACTTGGCAAATTTCTTTTAAAAAAAAATTTCTTTGAATTCCTTTAACCTTTTTTTCTTTTCAACTTTAGTAATAAGTGTCAAAATCTCATTTGTATTGAGGATGTGCTGCTCCTCAATTTTAAGGAACTAAGCCATACTCATATATATATTTTTTTATAATACTAAAGTTTGTTGTTGTTGTTGTTGATGATGAGCGTTATTAGGGGAGGGGGAATTTGAACACAGGACTTTGTATACATGGGTAAATGCTCTTAATCATTTGAGTTAGAAGTCCCTTGCCGATAAAGGTACGTAACGAAAAAATAGAAAGACAACTCTATGTTGTAAATATATTGTCATATATTTTGTTTAATTTTGAATAATGTATGTCATATAGCTTTTGTTAAAATGAAGATTGAAGAAGTTATATATTTCTCCCAATTATAAGGTAAGCTACCTTGGAGGCTACATGCGTGGATCATATATTACAAGTTATTAGAATTGCATTACATATGTTTTGGAATGTTCAAAGAATAAAAACATGAAATATTTCATTGATATAGGGAGTTTCTAAACATGGGATCACGATGAGTTATACACCATGCATTTGTAATAAAGCAGCTCATAGGTTAGCACTATCTGGTTTGAATTATAACGAGAGGCTTGTAGGGGATAGAGGAGGGGCCATCTTGTCTTTTCCCCAACATTCCAAGTTGACGCACATTTTCTCTTATTAATTTAGTTGCCTTCATGACTTTAATTTAAAAATAAAAAGGTTGGATGATTTTGACTTTAGGTTTGTATTAGTTCTTTTAAATTTCATTGACTATCCTCAATTTATAGAAAAACTTTTATTAAATTGCTTTAGATGTATGTGGGTATAATTGGAACTCTCGAAAAAGTGGTTGACAAGCTCTCTTCTCAACAAATATGCATTCATTCTCAACGATCCAATCATACAAACTGTCTATTTTTCAAATCCAGGACATATATCGAAAGGGATATCATTCGTGTGGTGTGGTTTAGGAATTGTCATGGTGGCTAATTGGACGGAATCTGACGGATATGCCCTCCACAGATGAATTATTGATTGATCCTTTAATATATTATTGATTGGAAGTCGGCCTAACCTAAAAGATGGCACCACACTGGACTCTAAGTCAATGGAAGAGAGACATCCCACGTTCCCTCAATCCCAATGTTCATAGCCAAACATAATACGCAAAGCAAAGCACACTCTTTTTCTTCCAACTAAGTTTGAGTTTGATTCCTCAGCTGCTCTGCTGCCTGAATTGTGGTCCGCTAAAAGGAAATGACTAGATACGCATAATTGGGATTATTGCCTGCCCCTTATTAATGGACGGTTTTGCACTCCCAGTCCCACATAAAGTAGAAAGAGAACTAGATCCTAAATCTGTTTAACAAAATTACCAAAATAGACGAATGCTTAACGGAACGCATCAATTTTTGAGTTACCAACTGATGTGAAAATTTCTTATTTTTTGTGAATAAACAACGTAGAGTATATATAAACATAAAACAACGATACACTATCACATTAGTTGGTCTTTCTAGCATTGCTCGTGTTTGATAAAATAATCCATTGACTCTAACTAGCATGGCTCCAAACAAAAGCTCCTTAGTTTAGCACCCCACAAAAACATAGGATATGAATTATTCCAAGTGAAGTCCATTCTAGATAGTACTTATAATTAGTCATGTCCAAGTTAGTTCTGCGTAAGAGACGAGGCCTAAAATTCTCTTTTTAGTAGAAATGAAAATACTAGTTAGTGTTGAATGAGTGGTGTCACGACAAACCCTCATTGCCCTACATTATAACATCTCAATCTAAATTCTAAGAATCTATTCTTTCTATTCAGCGGACGCAATCATTTAAACCCAAACTCCAGTGCATGACACAGACAGTCAAACACAAATGCGTATTACCGGCAGAAACATTATGTTTGAGGGCTACCTCTGCTACCATTTTATCATGAATACTATATCATAATTAATATGTAAAAAGAAACAATTTGAAATTAATTTACATGAAAATTTAAGGTGAAAACTAGAATTGATTGCTTTTTCCCTTTTCCTTTTAAAGAAAATTAAAATAGTGGAAGACTACTATTGCTGGATTTAGACGTGAACGTACAAACTGATTGTCATAACTTATATTTTGTTTTTTACAAGAACTTTTATTTTCTTTCTATATATATGAAAAACATAACAAATTGGGAATGCCAGTTTTATTTTTTATGGAAAAAGGAAAACAAAAGATGGGCCAATTCATTGTTGGAATATTTAGTAGGCTAATAACCGTGACATAAACAGTCCTGTGCAAATTATGGCCTTAAGACTCTTTAGGGCAAGCCCAATGAGAGCTCTAAATGGGCTCGACCAAAGGCTGCAAGTTATATTAACAACTCTTGCAAAAAACCCCATCCCCAATAGAGCAAAAATGGATCTATAAATGGTTAAGCCCACCGGAGCATTGCAACGACATCCATAAATATATGGAGCTGGGTGAAGCCAAGAGATGAATACATTCCATCTTCTTTTATCCTACCCGTAAATCAAGAGTGGAAATATGTCATATGGATGTTGAAGATGTGTTTCTTCATGGTGATCTAGAAGACAAAGTTTATATCAGGGTACCTCCTAGTATGGTTGGGCGAGGTCCGGTTTGGTCCAGTTTCCAATTCACACAGGAATCAGAACCGATACTATTCAACTGGTGCTGTTCGGTGCGATTTTGGTGAAAAAAATATATATGAAATTGGTCGGTCAGGTTTAAACCGGTTTTGGTGCAGTTTTCGAGTTTAGACAGGATTATATATATATTTCAAATTATTTTTTTTTTTGACAAATTCCAACAAATTTTTTATTTTTTGGGCTTAAAAATTCACAAATTACCCAATTTCATGCAAAGCAAGATGATTGGGCCTTGAAAAGAGAGGTGCATTGAAGTTGGGCTTGGGAAAATATTAGTTATGAGATTAGAAATTTAGCATTGAACTTAAATTTTTCAATAAAAAATAAAAAATACACGGCCTATCCAGTTCGGTCCGGTTTGATTTTGTAAGGTGTGAAATCGGCACTAGAATCGATTTGAACCAGTTCAGTTCGATTCAATGCCATTTTGTTGACTTTTTAGTGAACACGATTTTTTCTAGTTTTTCCCATCCGGTGAGGCTCGGTATTCCGGGTTTCCAGTTTCGATGCCCACCCCTTCCTCCTAGTCAACCACAAGAACGGCTATATATGGACTAAAACAGTCACCGCGATTGTGGAATGCTAAGAGAAGTTCAGTTCTTACCGATGAGCTAAAAGGAAGTGTTGCAGATGCTTCTCTGGTACCACCATTGTTTTGGTTTATGTCGATGACCTAGAGATGATAAAGATGAAATTTCATAGCTAAAGATTAGTTACACAAGCAAATTGCTCACAAAGACTTGGACTTCTAAGATACTTTCTTGGATTGGAATGCCTACTCAAAAAGGGCATATTTCTTTAAAAAGAGTATGTATTGGATCTGTTAAAAGCAACTGGAAAACTGGGAGTCAAACCAGCAGAAACGCCTATAGATAGAGGCAGTAAGCTTAATACAAGAATTAGGATTTAGTTTGATTTAACCTACAAAATAGCTCCGTGATAATCAAGCTTGCTTCAAACCCAGTTTTTCATGGGCGAACCAAACATATTGAGGTGGATTGCCACTTCGTTTAATAAAATGTGCAGGCCAATGTTATTTCCGCAACCTCTGTTCACAGTAATTAGCAATTAGCAGATATTTCACTAATTTGTTCATATCTGCAGGTGGTTAAGTTGGAGAAAAGAAATGTCATGCATACATGCAGATTAAAAACCAAAAAATTAAAACCCTAATGAAATCATGTATCTGCTACAAAAGTTTCAATGGAGAAATCATGTATCTGTTACATGAGTTAATTCCTCCACCGTAATGCATGAACCGGAAACCATTAATAAGTTACAACCCGTTTCTTCTCATTATAAATTAAAGCAAGCCAAATTTTGTAGTTGCAGAAAGCTCTGCCATCATTTAACCAACAATAAAAGCAGTAACTTGCGTTGGATAAGCTTTCCTTCTAAAGACCATACTCATAGCAGCTCCAGACAGAAGATTTACAATCCAACTGTCACCTCTATCACAGTCACCATAATGCAATACCAACTAAGATTGTGTAAAAAAAATTATTTCTACACATATTAACAAATGATCACTGGAAGAGCAAAACAGGCCGGCTGCTACTGCATTTTGCTGCTGATGATAACAATGCCGCATATAGTACTTCTGATGTGCTTAAATGGAATACATGCTCTATTCAACTGTACATCCCTAGGCCCTTGTGAATCCCTCCCAGCTTTCCATCCTTCAATTGCGGGATCCTCAATCCACAGAAGAATTGGTTTCTGCAGTTTCATCCTCACTGAAGCTAGATGGCATCTCCATAGCAGTTCTAAATGATGCACAATATAGTCAGAAAGCGGATAGCCACGGAGGATCCATCAAATATTTATGCAGGCAATTAATTTCAGTCATTGATGCTATTACATTTGCAACATGGACATAGTAATACTTTGTTCATCCTCAAAAGGATATAATCCAAAAACAAAAAACAAAACAATTATTTTCTACTAGGACAGTATTCAGGAAGTAGGAAATTGTTCTAGTGTCTCATGCACCTAAATTCAGTAAAACTTTGATGAAGTGGAAGGTCAAGATTCCAATCAGTGAAAGCTTCATTCTAATGCCATTCTCACCCACATTAAGGATAAGAATCACTTCATCAAAGTCAGGGCCTCATAAAGAGTTTGCCAGATGTAGCAAGTATAATGCCAAACATAATATACTGCAAGTAACAGCATGTCATCATGGCAAAGGGAAATGCCACTGTAACTGGACCAAGAAAGTGAAGCAAATCACTCCGCTGCTAGTTGGGAAAAGATAACAATCTAACCTAGAATAGCTTGCCATATAAAGCCTCTGTATATTGACTCTTACATGTAAAACTAACATTATTTAAACTGGTTCAGGGGGAAAATGCAGCTTTTGCAGCCTAAACTTAAGCAGTCAAAAGAGAAATAAATCCCTCGTAAGTGAAAACAAGACAAGCACAAATTGACGACCAAAATCACATGGAGGACACTCAAGCCCACAAGCACACATTTGCGCACATAACTGTAGGCACATGCACATTGAGGAAGTTATACAAACCCTTTAATCTGATTTTTACGAGGTGGCAGTTGAGGAAACGAATTTGTCGAATAATCTCGTTGAGGGAGATTAACTCTGGCTTGTTTTGCAACCTTCATCAATAAGGAAAAAGGATGTGAACAAAAAGTAAACGAGAATACATTCATAAGTTGTATGTACTCATGTATGCATGCCACACATACGTATTAACATTGTCCCACCAAATTTCAAACTCACCACCATTTCATCAGTAGAGTTCATCATTACTCTAAGTGGATTGCTATAGACTTTCGTGGCCTTACATTCTCCATCAAGGTTCTCCTCCTAGCACACATAGCAATTAAAAACAGTCACAAGACAAGTACTTTCCATATGGGAGTTTTTGAATAATAGAGCATATAAGTAGAAAGGTATAGGGTCTCAGAACGCTTAACTATAGAACTCGAAGGCTTTGGCTTCATATAATCACTCCTTTGGATAAGCTTGGGGCTACTAACTCCATCATACTCACGTAAACAAGGCTCTGTTTGTTCACTAGTAACTTTCCTGCCAGAGTAACCCCGCTTAGATCTCATTTTATCTTTCCTATTGGTATTATAAGCAGAGGTTCCGCCAACAGATTTATCATAAATATCCAAGGAAGAGTTTTTTCCAGGAGAAGAGTTTGTGTGGTTGAGATAAGTCGACTTTTGTCTCAATTTTTTGCTAGATTTCTTCTCCTGAAGATCAAACCCATGCATGATGCAAGGATTTTCCTGCTGTATATACAAATCCTGGGAACTGAACTTGGAATTGTATACTTCATATCTCTGCAAGAGCATCAAAA
Organism: Prunus avium; assembly: GCF_965620075.1. Lineage (NCBI taxonomy): Eukaryota > Viridiplantae > Streptophyta > Magnoliopsida > Rosales > Rosaceae > Prunus > Prunus avium. Next base: position 14,598,295 of record NC_142287.1, read on the forward strand.
GGTGGAAAGAATATCACAAAAGAGAGGGAGAAAAATGCGTTCCGGTTACGGACAAATGAAAAACGAAGATATTGTAGCAGAGATATTTTGCCTCCTTGAGGTGTAAGTTGTGCTAATCCAAACTTTCAATTATAATTTTAACTTATGCAAATGCAATTTGGCTATATGTCATGTCAAGACAAACTAAAAATAAATTCATAAATAAATAAAGCGGTTCAGGCTTAAGAATGTGGATGTGATTCTATTGGAAGAGGAAGTACTACAGTTGTGGACCAGCCAAGATCCAGGAGATGTAACGGTTCATAGAACTGTCGTAGTAGTTCTATCTTGGGGGCTTTTGTTTTACATTTCAGAGGGTGAAGAGGATTTGGAAGTAAAGGATAGGGTTCACAGCAATGGTGATAATGCAATGCAGGTGGCATGGCTTGTATCTGCTGGCACACATCTAGAGTCAGCAATGGTGGTGCACTGAAGATAGAGAAGATTATGGTACAGTACGGTCTGCCAGATTTTGAACCTGCAGAATATGGGGGGACCATAAAGGAAAAAATCTAGGTGCTGCTGACTAAGACCTATCCACCAAATTAAAGACCCAACACCAAAAGAAGTTCTGGCCAACGTTCCAAACCCAATAATGCCAGTTTTGACAGCATTGGATTAGTGATAATGGGTTTGATTTGGGTCTTGTCGCCAACAGGCTGTGCAGCATATATTGTTTGGACTCTTAATTAGGCGTTGGAGATAAGATGGGTTTGGTTTCATCTGCAATGGCAGATCTGCCATGGGGATAGATGAGGGAGAAGGGAGGAGATGAGGGTCGAAGAGAATTGGGGAAGATTGGGTTTCTTTCCTTTTATGTTGTTTAGTTTCTAATTTTTATCTTTAAATCTTTCAATTACTTATCTGATTCTCAATTTTTTAAACATGTAAAAAGTTATTTGGCTTTTTTTATAATCAATTTTTCCCACATGGCATAATCTTCATCAAATTTGTGGGGCCCACGACTTCTACATCAGCAGACAATGGCTAAATTGATGGAGACACTAACGGAAGTTTGAAATTCAAAGATGGCGCAAACTTTGGGTATGGCATTGTAAGGTTTTGATTGTCGTGCACCAAAGTGAAAATGCCGCTATAGTTTATGTGGGTAAAAAATGTAATCTACCCTAAAATATAACAATTACAAAATAGGCAGTAACCAAAGTAGAACAATCTTCTCTCTCTACCTCAACCCATAACAGAACATGTCTCGCACCTGGGCCTAAGGGAAATGACCAAAGAGATTTGATAAATCACAGAAGTTGCATACACTTGCACATTGATTTATGAAGAATAACTGGCACCTAAGCATTCAGAATCAATATCAATTGACTAGATAAAATTTCCTTGCCATTATTATCTTTTATAATTGAGATAAACAAATAAATTAGCTATGCCATGAAGTTTTCACACCCTTTCCCCTACTAGATCTGTCCAAATATAACACAAATGCATCAGAAGGTCCACTTACAGTTCTTGGACTAAGTTGCCCTTTCACTCCAGAAATGTCAGGAGAATGGAGGACAGGATTCCCAACAATGGATGGTTCTGCATAGCATTGAACAAAAAAGAAATAAGAATACACTTCCGGAATATATAAATATTCAAATAAACATTCCAGGTAACTACTAAGAGACTCAAGAATGTGAATGAAAGCAAATCACACTCCTCTAGAGTATAACTTCAAAATAAAAGAGAGGGCGAAACAATTTTTTAGCTTCGTTAGCAAGCATGCATAGAAAATAATGAACTCCCAGACTAAACAAGCATTGAAAATTACAGCAAAAAGACTGATGTGCTAATGCCTATAGAGCAACTTGGTTTGTTTTTTTTTTTTCTTGAAAAAGTAAGCAGCTTGGTGGTTTGATGAATAAATTTTTTTTTTCTTCCCATTGCATTCCTTGTTAACAACATTCTCCATGATATCATATATCCCCGACAAAGTTCCAAATTCATCAACATTAAAAATATCTAAATAGTTAGAGTAGAATCAAAAGAAATACACTATACAAACTATTACTTGTTTTCAGTAAAACCTACAATTTCGAATTTGCACACACATTGTACGCTAACGCTATTAGTCTAACCATCATATCTACCAAGATCAGGATGAATCAAAATCTGAAACAAATGGTTCCAAAAGCTTCAAAAGAGAATGCACAACAGAAATTGGCAAACAAGACACAAGAAGATAAACACCGATATCCAACACGAAATGAGTAGGGGAGTTCACCACCCCTCTCTTTCCCCCAGTTTAAACTGTAAGGCCCCTTATTAAACCTGGAATTTATAGCAAACCACTCAGAGAGTAGGTCAAAACGTTAGTGCTCCAATTACAGGCAAAAAAGTTGGAAGTTCATATTATAAAGAGAAAAAACTACACAAGAAAATGTTACACTAGATACATTGAAATAATTACTGTAAAGAATAGCTAAAATAATGGAGGGCCCAAGGCCCCAGTTCATCTTCTCTCAAACATAATAATTCAGTTTCTATTACACTTTGACCGGACCGTCTCCTGTCCACTGCAAGAAAAAAATTAGACTATAGGCCCAGTCACCACTTCTTGGGCCTGACTAACCAACTGACACAGGCTTTTGTAACTACTCTAACAACTGAAACCAAAAGATAAAATGGTAAAGATTTGAAGAATGCAGAAAGACAAAGTTAAAAGGCTTGATCACAATAGAACCATGTCAAGGAATAAAGTTCAAAGCATGAAAGTATTGGAATACTGCTGATTCATATACGCATAAAACATCATTAGTACAATGACGTATCAAACAAAACATATTTGCACAGATATGAGATATATAACTCACATACATATTCAAATCAGAGCTTCTATCTATGTTGTATGTACTTCAGCGTCCTTCACCCCACTAGATATTAAGAATCTTCACATCCACGCACACATCTTCTCTATATTTACACTACTATAGAAAGGGGATTCCCTCCCTACCCACACTTTTCTCTTTCTACAAACTACTACTTATTCGTTAACACACCTTATCTTATTAGGACAGTTTTCTTGTCTTTTGATGTGAATCTTACAAAACTACCTCTAACTCACACTGCCAGTAAAAGTCCACTTAATCTGACAATTACTCCACTTTCCTCCAACTACCCATGTGATAAAAAAGTGTCAGAAAAAAATAAATAAATAGAAGCCAAAAAATAGGAAAGCAAACTCAACCACTTGTGAGAGGGCTAGTTTATGTTATTTCAATGTTTCAAAAGCCTAGCTAGTAAATTTTAACACTGCTTCAAGGCATAAGTTTAAGTAAATTTATCTTCAGGAAGCTATATTATAAAACATTAGATTAAATTATAGGCTCTACAATGAAGTTCAAGATTTCTAAGTTTATGCTACTTCACTGGACAAAGCCCTGTGCCAGTAGAATCAGGTAAATATAAACATCAGCCTTCCATACAGAACAACTTGCATAATTTACATGAAACTGTAAAATAATACAATAAAATGTCAAAACACCTTAAAAATCTTGTTTCACTGGTTATACACAAAATGATAATATTTGCATCACCTATGCACAAAGCAGATAATAAAAATAACAACTACACACCAATCACTACACGTTTTCTCTCATAAACCATCATCATGTCCTCTCTCAATGCAACATTTACACTCTCTCACAGTTTGTTCAGTTCTCCTCTTGAGCCAAAAAGAGAATCATCTCCTGTACATAAGCATACCTCACAATCTATTTGTACGATGCTGACCCAAAGAAAATATAATTAATAATATGAGAGCATCAATACAAGCTGAGTAAAAAGATCTAAAAAACGGTAATCAAGCTTTCTGTTCTCAGAATACTAACTTCATGGAATATGAAATTTGTTCTTATCAGAAACTATATTATGACGTACCATGGACTGAATCGATAATCGGGGATTCAAATGCACCAGGAGGAAGCAAATCAAATTCTACACCTAATGGGGGACCATCCTCCTGATAATGCCTCCCAAGTTGCCTCTTAACAGCTGTAATAGCAGCATTTTCTGCTTCACCTTTCACTTTCAAATACCCTGAGGGCTTATATGCCATGTTCTCTGTGCCCCTGGGATTTATGGGTGAAAAGACTCCATTATGTGCTAGGTATCTAGAAGTTTCCACATCATACGGATCCTCATTTTGAGTAAAGAACCTATCTTGTAAAGACGAGCTACTTTCTGAAGATGTATTATCCATGCCACCAACTCTTTCGGTATAGTGACTCCTATACTCACGGGTAATATCTGCAGCTGGGAAATCATGCCCAGAAAGCCTTCGACTTTCAACCTCCCTTGGATCAACATACCTATGATCTCCATGTTTAGTGCTGCCACATGAGTCTTGCCCAAGTCCACTAGCCCGATCCTGAATAACACCACTTGAACGATCTTGCCGTCCATTAGCACAAGTTTCATCTCTTGACAATCTTTTGTCTTTTAACCTTCTGTGGCAAAACCATCCAGATATCTGCTTTTCTGACAATCCTAACTGCTCCGCAACTTGTGATTTCATTTCCTCTGTAGGGTATTTATGTTCTGGAAAAAGAAGAATTTTCGTTTGAGAAATTTGATGACTCAAAATTGAGCAAGACAAAAGATATGACAAGACAAGAATCCTTACCATTATAAAATTTCTCTAAAGCCATAAGCTGGGCTGGTGTCTTCAGCTTTCTTTTCTTATTATTATCTTGGGAAGTTTTATTCTCCTCAGAATGCAGTTCATTTGATTCTAAAAATCAACCAAAAAGTGAAAGAGGATATATTAGTCACAAAATGAAATCAATGATAGGATATGATGTAGAACAGCCCGTAGGTATTAGATTAAGCACTCAAACAATAGAACATAGAAGAATATAAGAGATCGAGGAGACAAAAATATAGATCGAAAGGACGAAAGAAAGGGCAGAACAGTAGAACAAGAAGAATATCAGAGGTCGAGGAGACGAAAATATGGATCGAAGGGACGAAAGAAAGGACCGAAATCAGAGAACCGAGAAGGAAAGACAGAAATCACATAGTTTTAAGAGAAGGTTTACTCAATATCCAAAATCTGAATTTTAAAGAACTACATGGGGGTATTTATAGCAAACTAAAACCTAGACATAATAGGTTAAAAATCCCTTGCTTAAACAGAAATCCTAACCCAAATAAAATAGGAAACATAAAACTAGAAATCTGGAAATCTGGAAAAGTAGAAATCCTACTAGAATTGGGAAAACTAGAGAATCTAGGAAACTAACAAATACATTAGGAAACTAATAAATTTAGGTCCTATGCGTCCTGCATCAGGATAATATACATCTATCAGAACATATTTAATACCCAATCAGCTTCCAGGTATCAATATAAGACTCGACATAACCTCCTCCATATTACTTGAGTTCAGTCACAAGAATCCTTCACCATTTCTATGTTGGGACTACATATTCTGTTAAGAATACATACTGTATTCCTTCAAATCCTTTACTTCTAATCTTCGAAAACATCCCTTTCTAATTCATTGGCATCTCCACTTAATATGAATGGAGCACCAACAACACCTTCCTCCTGGTTCCCCATTTTTTATATAGGAAACGAGAACTCTATTGAAAAAGGAACGACAGGGTACACATGGGAGATCCCCAACCCATTTATCTCTAAAAACAGATCCTCTCCCCATTCTCCCAAAATAGAAGATAAAACACCAAAGCCTTGAGAAAGGTCTCTCCGAGGACATCGGCTTGAACCTCTGACAATCACTTTTGAATCCCACCAGCGAGCATGCAAAAATATTTACACCGAGCCCAAAACGATACACGGAGTACTCCCCGAAGTCTCAAACAGTTCAAAGGCACTCACCTATCTCACAACCCACTCCCTGGGATAAGAACACCAAGAGTCATTCCTCAACATTTATTCCTACCAGCACACTCTTGGCCAATTGTCTTTAAACCCAAGACTAACCTGAAAAAAATCTTTATTATGTACCAAGTTACCACATCTCTCCTCCTCACTTGTTGAGGAGAAAAAATGTCAACAACAAATTAAAGATGAGAATCCGAGTACACTCGCTCCCCACCATAGCCTCAATAAAATTTAACAAATCCTTCACATGGAAAGTCGCCATCTTCTTTGAAGCATAAATGACCTAAAAAGTGACCAATGATGACTTCCACATATGATCCACTACCACCTATGCTATATCTTCCCACCAGCATTTAAATCGTGCAAAATAACCGAGATCAGGGAATGATTCTAATTTTCAACATTTAACTCGTATAACAAATAGTTTCTCAACTTCAACTAGATTTTCAATATCCCTGCCTACCATAATCAAACTATGGGAAACAGAATGGGGGCTAGCTCTCTCCAATCATCTTCCCCCTCCAGTTCTAAATAAAATCCCCTGTGAAGGTAGGATTCTGTGCGAAGATTTTACCAAGAAGCAAGACGGCACCTTCATGACAAATGAAATTCAACGTGTCGGGTAAATACTCAGTGACACAGATAACATATACACTCCTCTTGTTTTTATCCCTCCTTGGAAAATAATTACAGAATTTTGTGGCATCCCCACAACCAAGTGATCTTTATATCAGCAGATATTATCATATTCATGCTTATTTTGCATCCATTAATATTATCAGATATTAATGATTAATGATAGAAAAGAGAAGTATAGAGCATGATGGACAAGAAGTCCATTAAGAGCACACCCACCCACTAAAATAAAAAAATAAAAAATGCCCGAGTCTTTACAAAACAAATTAACACACTTAGTCTAAAAAAGCAGCCCAATCCAGATGAATCCTACTAAAGAGGCATCCTTAAATTTCTTAGACAAGGAAGCCCACAGGGAAGCATGATAGAGAATTATGTCCCACAGTGGAGCTAAATTTTCCTCTCTATTATCAAGGATTCTGCTATTCCTTTGCTACCAAAGCACCCAAATGGAGCCAAACAGCCCATCGCCAGAGGGTGACAGTTTTCTTCTTGAATTTCCTTCCCAGAAAGAATTCATATGGAAAAGAGTATCAATTCCTACCCATTCCAAAACAAAAGCCAGGATTAGTCTACTCCAGATTTGGGATGTTAGGGGGAGTTTTTCTCAGCACACACCAATGAGGAGATAATGAAGAGTACTTCCTGCTCTTTTGAAGCATATCACATGTGATAATGTTACCATGAGCCACCAGCCAAGCAAGTGACTGGACATTTTGGTAGGCACCAAAGATTTGCAACTTATATTACAGGGATCAAAGGTGGGATGCTTCGGATTGTTTAGCAATGAAAGAAAAAAGATTTACAAGAGATAACCCCAGATCCCTGAATAGCCCAATATCTCAACTTATATTACAAGGATCAAAGGTGGGATGCTTCGGATTGTTTAGCAATGAAAGAAAAAAGATTTACAAGAGATAACCCCAGATCCCTGAATAGCCCAATATCTCCTCTCAGCACAAGTAAGATGAAAAACCAACTACTAATGCAAGATATCAAATGTGAAAATTCTACAAATTCTATATCACTTAAATTTCCCCTAAGTGAGAAACAACCTGGGAGGGTGAGAAAGAAGCTAAGAATGGTTACTTTGTGATTCAACAATGCCAAAGACTACGAATATGAAATTGAGAACTCTTGCAAAGTTATTCTTGCAATAATGTTCACATGTCTTCATTAAGATTATTATAGGTGTGGCTATGCTTATATATTGTTTTCTTATTGGAGACAACAAAGAATAAGACAATCGCCACATATAAGAAAGACCTTCTAAGAGAAATATAAAATGGTGGGAATAATATGCAATTCCTTCCTTCCTAGGTTGCAGACATGATCACAGGTTGAACTGAACCTTTAGAACAAAATCTTCCAAAACTAGACACCATTCAGCAAAAATGCCTAAGTTCACAAACACATTTGAAAGCATTGCTGTTCTTGAACTCAAAAACATAAACCCTAAACCCAAAAACATTTAACTCAAGTTTCACAAACATACAAACAAGTATACAACATAGGTCTTCATAATAAAATATAGCAGCTCCAGCCTTAAAGAAGTACATTAGATTGCCTTAACTTCAGCAAATAAGGCGGTCATGCATAATTCTAATCGAGTTGCTTAATCCCCTAGATCAACTAGTGGGACTCTTAGAGGAGGGCATTCTAATTTCTAAAACAGACAGTACTGAAGCTTATCTTCTCTTCAATAAAAAAGTATTGAAGCTTATGTTTCGCACAAGTCCCTTCCACAGCCTTGACCAATGAGTCAAGTGTGCCTCAGTGAGTAAAATCCAGTTTGTAATTGCACATAGGTCATGGTTGCATGCCTAACAGCATCCTGTTTCACAAGCTTGATTTCACATAAATTTTGTACATGTACATAGGTCATGGTTACATACCTAAAAGAACCTTGTTTCACAAACTTTCTTGAAGGTTTTTTTCATTTATTTATCATCATAGGCTTTTCTTAAGTTAAACTAATTGATATTGCCATCCACCCATATTATATGCCATTAAAATATTTACAAATGGATAGCTTTTTTTTTCCTTTTACTAACTTCAGCAAAATTTATGTGATACCATCTTCACTTACCTCACTTTTCCATATATTAATCTACCAACTAACCAGTTACTCCCTTGTTTTTTGTAAACTTTCTTGTTTGGAAACAAATTTTCCAATTCAATCATAGCAAATCTAATTACTTGAGGTTTGTTAATCAAACACCAGAACATTTGATACTCAAACATATAACAAGGACAACACCTTACACTATTAACCATAGCATTTACAGAAGAATCGATAAAGTCGAACAAAACTCCCAAAAAATATATTAAGGGCATCATCTCTACAAAATTTAAGCCTTTCCTGAGATTCCCATATCTTGGTGATTAATGATGTTACGATCACCTTTGTGCTGATAGACTAACGAAATTCAGAAAAATAAAACTTAGATAAATAAAAACCCTAAGGCCTAATCTTGTGTCTAAAAAGAAAATGTAGGAAACGTAAAGCATGGAAATTATATAAAAATATATTAGGCTAATGCAGATAAATGAAATATTACACTCTTCTCCATCTCCTTTCTCAATAGACTCGACTAGTATTGGTACTGTTATACAGTAGGAAACAGAAAACAACATGATGAAAACCCCATTTTCCTTTTGTAAGTTTCTCAGTAACCAAGAAGCCAATAAATAAAACCCAGACAACATCTTCACCATTAGAACAAATTCTCCATGCATACAAGATAATCCCAAATACAAACAAACAATGCAATGCAAAAATTCACATAAATCAATCAGAAAATAGAAAACCCATATCTCAAAAACGATCTCAGATAGAGAGGAAAACAACAATACCTTCCATGGTGTGAGTTTCCGGGGATTCTCTCGCGTTGTGAGTTTTTGATTTCTATGTGTCTAAAATTCGAAACCCATTGGACCTGTTTGGGCAGATTGATTGAAGTAAAGGAGTGCACAATTGAGTCTGCATGTTTTTGTTTGCACCCAATTAAATTTTGATTATGGAGAGAGAAAGGAAAGGTTCAAAGACGGGGCATTTTGTTTCTTCTCTGTTTTCCTTCGTTTGGTTTGGCTTCTTCATCCAAATTAACTTTTACAATTTGGCCTTCTTTTAAGTTAATTTATTTTAGGGAAAAGCCCCCAAATACCACCGTATGTTAGTAAAATTTCAAATAAACAATTATCTTATAATTTAACAATATTGACAAAAAAAAAATTAAAATTTTATTGAGACACAATATTTTTATTTATTTATGTTATATCAAGATTATCATGAAATGTACCAAATTAATGATATCATATCGATATTTTAAATATCATATTGAGGTAATATCGATATAGTGATAAGTGCTATTTGAGAGCATTTCTCTTTATTTAAACCCAATTTGGTGTTTTTATAAATACTTTTATTCATTTTCTTTATTAAAAAAAACTAATGTTATATATTACAAGCATCAAAATAATTCTCAAAATTTTGATATAGGTAATATTTGAGGATATCTTTAGGTCAAAAATATTACAAGAAAGATCCAGATTAATTATGCATTATACATATCAAATAAAACTTGGGGAAACAACTTTGGTACCTAATTTTATTTTTGTTAATTTGCTAATTAAATGTATTTATCAACCAAAAATAGGGCGAAGCCCAAAGAACAAACAACAAGGTCAAAAGACCAACTAAGGACTCGTTTGGGAGTGTTTTTGGAGCAGCGAAAAGCGCTTCTAAATGGGTGAATGGGTGAAAGCGCTTCTGTCTTTTAAAAATGGTGTTTGGCAAAAATTTCAAAAGCGCTTTGGGTGAGATCCAAAAGCACTTGGAGTGGTTTTGGAAGAAGCACTTGAGAGGTGCTTCTTCTTAAAAGCACTGCAGGACAAAAACACGGGAAGCACTTGGCTCCCTTTAATGAAACTTTTAAAATGCCGAAAATACCCATATTTAATTTTTTTTAAATGCCAAAATACCCTTTCTTTCATCTCTCTCTCTCTCTCTCTCTCTCTCTCTCTCTCTCTCCTATGACAACATCGCTGAAAATCTCGAGTCACAAACTCAAGGCATTATCATTAAACTTCGACGGTAACACCACACTAAAGAAGATCAGCATAGAGACTCCCAACCTTGTTTATTATAAATACAGTGGTGGTGACAAATTTCAGCCTTCGTTTTCTTGGAAATTGACGAACCTAGATAAATACAGTGGTGGTGACAAATATCATTCTGTTTCTCTCATTCATGGTATCCTTCTTGTTTATGCTTGTTGCAATTCATTTTTGTATTCTTTTGAATTTCCAGAATTTATTAATGTGGCAAGGGAATGAATTTGATTATATTTGATCCTACCTTTCATTACTTGCACAGCTCTCTTATGATTAATGTATTAATTGAATTTTTGTCACCTTAATTAGCTTATTTTTCTAAATGCAGATCAGATTTGCTGGAGTAGAATTAAGAGAAGAAACAATTCCCTCCAGTTTTGAAAATTCAGTATTTGGGATTCTTTAAATTTTTTTAAGTACTTTTAAAAGCGCTTTTACTGTGTCAGCCAAACACTCAACAAAATATCAAAAGTACTTTTATGTAATGTAAAATCACTTTTAAATGTGACATCCAAACGACAAACTGCTTCTTTGTAGAAGCGCTTATGTCATAAGCACTACTGGCATAAGCACTACTGGCATAAGCGCTTCGGGAAGAAGCACTCCCAAACAAGCCCTAAGAAAACACAAGGGGACAGTGCAACCAAAGAAACACACAACCTAAGATAACAACAAAAACAAGGGAGAATTTCACTTAGAGCCCCTGAGGTTTGACATAATTACAATCAGACCACACAGGTTCATTTATTACAATCACACCCCCTCAATCTAACAGGAGCTAAATCAACTTAACATATCAAGGTAGACTTGAGCACAGATTGATATGGAACGGTAGAGGGCTCTTCCTTTAACCAAACCAAAGTCTTCAGTAGACCAATTTCTCTTTCATTAACCAACCATTAGAACCTTTAACCTTTCAAATCGATTAACTGCTTATTCGGTTCGGATTAATTCGATAGGCCGGTAGTACCATTTAACAAAAATTCTTGAGAATAAAAATATTTATTACTAATGCTATAATTGAAAAACTCCAACTTAGGGATCCTTTCTTCATCAGGGATAATAATTCAATCTTAGAAGAAAAAAAAAACATAGAATATAGCACCATGACAAATGCAAAATAGTAATATTAATTATAGGCTTATATTCTATAACACACACATATAATATATATATATATACACATACATTATAACAAAAATTAGTTCACATACATTAGTTCGGTTTGGTACGGATTTCCGTCGGGTTAGGGATAGTGTTACCTGATCTTTTAACCAAAATTTTCGATATGGATTAGATAGGAAGAATAAAAAATAAAAAATAAACCAAACCAAACCAAACCAAACTGTCAGTATGGTATGGTCAATACGTGGATTTTTTGGATGAGATGCCCACCTATAATTCAAGGGAAGGATTGTCTTTTTACTTAAATTAAATAAAGTATATAACCAAAATTAAAATTAGTGGCAAAAGCAAATTCAAAAATAAATAACTTCAAACTTCAAAAAAAAAAAATTAACAAAAAACTAAGAAATTCATTTCTCTCTCCCCCTCTCCTCACTCTCTCCCCTACTCTTTCACATAACTAAAAAAATTTCAACTACTCCACCCCCAAAAAAATTCCAAACCACCACCCACCCCATGCCTGCTTGGTGGGGAAGATAATCCAGCAATAGCAAAGAAGAGCTTAGTGGGGGTGTCGACTCGATTTTCTGGGTCGGGGAAGAGGGGGAGCTGGGTGAGGGAGATGTGGGTGAAGGTTGATTTGGGTTGTGGTTGAAGGGGTTTGAAGGGGTTGGGGTTGGGGTTGGGGTTGGGGCTGTGGCTGGGGCGTTGGAGAGAGAGAGAGAGAGAGAGAGAGAGAGAGAGAGAGAGTTGATGCTTGATTTTCACACTACCAAATTAAAGCATGTCCAAACCCTTTACTCTAGCCTTCCTCAAGGATGGCCCTCTTGGATTTGACAAACATACTTCTATAAAGCTTCTTTTCCTTGAACTTTTGGGGGGATTGTACTGTAGCGGATAATGGATGTTGACTTTCCTGAGGAAAAAGACAAAGAAAGGGTCACTAGAGGTGGTGGTAAGGTCACCAACCACCCTCTGATCCCTAAGTCAGATCTTTCCCCAAAGAAGGATTGAATGGTACTGTGGTGGGACTTTTGGGTCTCCGATGACGTGGCATCTTCGGGATTGGGATCCCAACATGTGGTTATTCCTATTCTGAGATCAGCATGCTTCATGTGATCGCACTTGGTGGGCCTCGCTCGATGTTTGGGCCTTTCCTCAAGCCTTGATGTATGGTTGATGCATGGCCATAGGCAGCTCTAGTTGATCTCAATCGAACTCGGGTAGTCTTTAGAAGAGGCCAGTTTTGGGTAGGGTTCAGTTGCTTCCTCAAGCGAGTTGAGCTTAACTTTTGTCTGCCGCGCAAATCTCACGGACTGGAGTTCCGGGCCGAGGGGATATGCGTTAACACGCGGTTTCCTGCTTTTGGGTGCGGTGCGGTTGTGCGCGGGCGTGTCAGCACGGTCTACCGTGCGTCGATGTGTTGATGAGTGTTGGATGGATAAGTGGTGCGCCTGTTTGAACTCGTCTTCCTAATCAAACGATTGTAGCCGAGAGAGGAACTGGTCTCGGCTGTTAGGTTCACGGCCTGAACTACAAGGCCGTTGAGTGATGGTGTTGGTGGTGGGTTTTGGGCGGTGCTCCGGCGCGTTGCTCAGGGAGCGACGGTCGTGTGATATATGGGGTGAGTGAACGAACAACAAGGATGGTGCTCCGGCGCCTTGAAAATCAAGGGTCGTATGATATATTGATGAATGGATTTTCCTTACAATCTAACACTACTCCTAGGAAAGCAAGTAAAGATATTGAAAGTGCATTACAGGAAAAAATAAGTTGCTCCGTGGGAGGCTTTGTTTTGGTGTTGAACCCTTTGAATGTAGCTCGAGTCTTGTATTTATAGGAAGAGTCTCTAGAGGAGTAATCGAGGCTAAAAATCTGCATGGTGGAGCCTGATTGGAGCAAGTGGGCAGTCCAATCGACATTTGGGATCGTGAAGTATGGTGGTGTGACCCCATAAATCTCGGTGAATCTCGGCCACCGCTCTTGATCGTGGGTTCTGAGCTTCTGGCCGTGGAGACGCATTTATGGCCTGGATAGCTGGTGAACCAATATCTCAGGCTGTCAGAATTCTTGTGAGAATGTCCACGTCTAATCACTCTGATCCTCATCACCAAATCCTGACTTCAGTCACTTCCCACCTTCCCTCATGCATTAAATGCTTCTTTGTGGCCAGTGGGTTTGCTGCATTAAACAGGCACTACTTCATTAAATGAAGCCTGGGACCCTGCTGTCACGTGATGATTTGCCTTTAATGCCTTGGCCGTGATTTTGTTCGGCCTCGGCCTCGGCCTGCGCTTGAGGCCGAGATGATCATGCCTTAGCATTTCTTCTTTTGTCTTTAGAAAGGCGAAGTACCCTGGCGAAACGCTGCGTTTCAGTTTTTACGAACAAGTGCCAGGGCCGAGAGAAGGGGCTCCTTCGGCCAGCTTATGGCCGTGATTTATCAGGCACAAACAACTTTGTTTTGGGCCTTGGAGGGTGGGTCTTAGAGGCATTTTGGGTACAACAAAGAGAGATATATATACACACACACACAACACACACACACACACACACATAAGGGGGAAGTTGAATCTTAAGTCAAGTGGAGATTTGAATGATGTTATTATTAGCATGAGTCTATAAATTCCTCTGTATATCAAGAGATAATTGTGTAATTGGTTGTAATTTAAGATTATTAGACAGGATTGTATTTACTTTCCTATTTGACTTTTGTATATTTGTAATCCTATAAATACCTCCTAAAGAGAAGAATAAATTACACTGATTATTTACCCTACTTGGAGCACTTACCCGCACACTGCGACCATGTCGCACGACCGAAGTCCGCATAACTGACAATAGCCCAACCTAGATGCCGCAAGACCACCGCGAAACTCTTTTACACCGACTACTTTATCAAACCCAATCAAGTCTTCAATTCTCCTTTGATTCTTTTTTGCCAATTTCTATTTGGTAACAAACTATCATGACTAGAGGAATTGAGGAATGTTTTTTATTTAGTGGTGAGGATTCTCATATCAAGACAACACAAACATCTACCATGATCTTTCCCACTATGGGCGGAAACTATTTCAATTCCTTTTGGTGTTAAGCTAAATAGCACCAATTACTCTCTTTGGTCTCAGATTATTGAGAAGTTTGTTGAAGGACATGGCAAATATGGCTATTTGACAAGGAGTACTACTGAACCCAATCCAACAGATACATTCTATGAGTAGTGGCGAATGTATATATAATGCTATTGTGAAAGGTTGGCTGATTAGTGCCATGGAACCCGACGTGATGAACATGTTCATTTGTTTGCCTACACCAAAGAGAATTTGGGATGCTATATCCAAAACCTATTTTGAGGGACTTGATAGATATTTGGTGTATGATTTATCTCGGAAGGCTATGCAGATGAGACATGCTGAAAAACCTCTTGCTAATTATTATGCATATCTCTGGTTCATTCGTTTGCCTACACCAAAGAGAATTTGGGATGCTATATACAAAATCTATTTTGAGGGATATAATAGATCTCTAGTGTATGATTTATCTCAAAAGGCTATGCATATGAGACAAGCTGAAAAACCTCTCGCTAATTATTATGCATATCTTCGTGCTATCTGGCAAGCGGGACATGCAAGGTCTTCTTGTTCAATTATATGAATTATTGACAATAGATGAAGAGCACACATTGCACTCATGGATTACTATCATTGATTTGATACTTGATTGTATGATTGTAGTTATATCAATTTACTATGATAAAGTTTTTGTCCCTACTGAGCTATGGTTTCGCTCACCCATTTATAGACCTTGCAAGTAGGGGTGGGCATTTGAACTAGTGAATTGATGAACCGATTCGAAAAAAACTAAGAAAAAATGGTGTTGACTAAAAAAGTCAACATAGGCTCAAAAATCGAACCCAACATCTTTGGATCAATTATCGTCTCAAATTTTATCTTGAAAAAACCGGTATAAATTGAACCGGACCGGTTATGTTATGTTTACTTATCCATTTATATATGAAATTATTAGTAAGCCTAATTAATATTCAAATAACATTAGTAACTCTAAGTAATATTTAGATATTTTAGTCTAATTAATACCCAAATGTCTTAGTTCCAATTTATACCCAACTAAATAACTACTCTAACCCAATTTCTTTTTCTTTTCAATGAACCATATCTCTTCTTGTTGTGCTTTCGTCTTTCTCTCTTTTCCACCTATTTCTTTCTATTTCTCTTCCTATTTATCTCTTCACTTCTTTCTCTCTTTTATCTCTTCCTCTCTTATTTTATCAATTGTACATATTTTTCTCTTCTTCTTATTTTTCTATAAATCTTATTTCTCTATTATTTTATTTTTATCTTTCCAAACCAAAAGTCGGGCCGAACCAAACTTGAGTTATTGTTATAAGAGAAGTTTATTTTAACCTCTGTTTGAGCTTTTTTTTATTTTAGTTTTACCCTTTATTGATCACACATCGGGCAAGAGGTTTCTACTATACCCTGACTGCAAGGCATGAGAGAAACCGAAAGGTTGCAGTCACACTTCATGATATTTCAAACATGTTTTGCCATTAGAGCCTTATTCCATGTATGTAAGCATTTGATACCAAGACCACGTTCATCCTTGCGCATGTGCACCTCACTCTAATTCCCCTTACCATTGTGCAAACCCAACAAATTTTAAGACAAAAGAAAAGTTCTCATTCTTCTCTCAATATCACGCAAAACCTTTTTGGGAATAAATAAATTATAGACCCAAAAGACTTGACGAATAAAGAACATAAATAATCGGGACTCTTTTGACATAAGATAAAGCCTTATTCTCCTAACTTTTAATCATTGCCTCAACCATTTGAACAGGAGGAGCACAAGTGTGGAAGGTCAACTTAGAAGTAATAAGTGGTACATCAAGATATCTAATAGGAGTTGGCTGGCCAATCAACAAAGATCTTCAAAATTATCACTTTTTGAACTTACGAAAGGAATAATTAATTGCAACTTATCCTCTGCATCACTAGAAAGAAACTGGTTGCTCTTGGAAATATTAGATTGAAAACCTGCAAATTTGTCAACAACATTCTTAATAATGATAGTAGACTCAATATCACCATTGCAAAAGTGAAAAAGGTCATCGACAACCAGTGAGACAACTTAATCTTGGAACATCTCTAACATAATCTAATGGAAGGATTAGACGCAATTTGCTATTAAACCAACCTAGAAAACATATCCATTGCAATAACAAATAGGTATAAGGTGAAATTGGTCAACTTTGTAGTAACCTTATACACTGTGTTACAACAAGAAATTGTTCAAAAAATATTCAGAGAAAACACATTCGCCTGATGCACTTGTTCATCTTTCTCTACCTGAAACTAGGTAAGTACTTTAATTACGAAAGGATTGCATTATTGCATAGAAATCAGTAAAACTACTAGAAATTATATTAATCTACTGCTGTGATGTGATTCGAATCAACCACCGGACTATCACAACCATTGATTTTGACACCCCCGACATTCACGACAAAGATTATACCTATCACAATCCAAAACGATTGGAGCCACTAGTGACCAAATGATAATATGCATGAAAGAAAACATATTCATCTGAACCTTGAGGTTGCATACATCAAAGCAACGTTGACTTTGCATGTTGATAGCCTCCTAACAAGTGGACAAGATGGGCGATCGAATCTTGGATTTTAAGTTCATGAATCCAATTGACATTCTCTATAGAATGGCGAGCCATTGATGAACTCCTAACAACGAGAATGAGAGCAAGAAATTGATGTTTTACTTAAACATGGCTTTGGTGGTCCAATAGCATGAAGGACATCAAATGTCATTATTCACATAATACAACATACTCCCTCTTGACAAAATCATGTTTGTTAATAATATATGTCTATACTAAACAAAGCTAAAACTTGTTGATTGGTTCTTATACCACATGTAAGATAACTATAATCAACAATTCAATCAATGAGCTCTAGGAGAATTGCAATCCTTACAAAGGGGTTAATAACAGTATTGAATTGAACAAGACACATCAACCCCAAATCCAAGGGCAAACGAAAGTATGTGTGAAGAAGGTACTCAACAAAATTAAAACTCCCCTACCACATAAATTTAGGGAGCCTACGAAGAGATCATGCAGGAGGGCCTTAAACATTGGCAAAGAAGAACCAAGAGACGAAAGCTCATCATGCAAGTCTTTAAATATGCAAGCACCTCATACCGTGTGAGTATGGAAAAAAAAACGTTTGGAGACCATCAACAATTAGGTATTTCACTTTTGGTCCCCAATTTAATGCTAGTCATGTTTCACTTGCACTTGGAGAAGCAGGGAAAGGCACTCAGGATAAACTGCAAGCTTTTGAGATTATCCTCCATTTTTATGAGACAAAGCACAAAAAGAAGATCTTAACATCCCACAAGGGTTCGTGACTTGTCTTCAATAACTAGGACACCAGATCACATTATGCACATAACTTACCTCACCATACAACCACCAGGTGATGGTACTAGGCCAAGAGGTAAGTACTGCGACATAACTTAGACATGCATTGATGCGTCAATCACAGACCTGAGTGCAACATTCACAAAGAAGAATACAAAGTGATATCCACTTTCCACTTCACAAGCAAGTCCTATAATACATAACAACCAACCATTTTCCGCCACAACATCAAGTATGTTAGTAAAATATTTACTTATGTATGCTGGTTGTTACATGTTACCCACTCTTAGTGGCGAATCCATGTTTAGACAAAGGTGGTTAACTAACCCCCCGATGCAGGAAAATCCCATAGCATCTGCAGATATTGATCCCTGAAAGTCTTGGGTGGCTGGGGAGGAATGCCCACCAGTTTTTTGTCCAAATGCCAGAATGAAGTTGTGTTGCACATAGCAGCACCTACGCGCCAGGTTTTCTCTTTTTCTTTTTAAAAGACTTAGCCAACGCGACGCCATTTTAGACTAGGTCACTTAAAATAAAATTTAACCAAGACAAATCGAGGTCATTTTGGATCAGGTAAAGAGAACAAAAAAAAAAGTCATAGCAAAACATCAGCCCCCCAATACCCCTTTTGCTCTTCTAACTCATTCTCTAGATATAGTTTTCCTTTGTATTGCATTATGTTGATGTTAGAGTTCTTAACTTTCTTATTTCTTATCAATTTCATAGTCCATAGAATAAGGGAAAGTGCCTTATGTCAATAGTTATATGTATTTTGCTTAATTGAAGTTAGTGTTTTTATGATTATTGTTGCACTCCTCTTTGTGATTATTGGTTCTATTATTGTTTTTCAATATTTGTCTAATTACTTCCTTGTTATCTAATTAATTTTTCGTATCATTTATGTCAGAGATTCACTTATGTTTGAATTCGATGATTTTTATTAACACATAACTTGGATATTTATACAAAAGATAGATATTTGTCTCTAAGCATATTCTTATTTTGTACAACTACATATTATTACACAAGATTACAATATCACAAGATTGTGTTTCATGAATTGGTGCAACAACAACAGTTATGCAGCCGATCAGTTGGCTCGAGATTAGCACCTATCATGGAGTCATGCATTAGCGGATGGAGGCTCTAGAGGATTACGACCGGTCAGCTAGAAGTGTGATGACCGGTCGACTAGAAGTGTGGTGACCGGTCAGCAGATAACAGTACTTCATTACTCCCCCTGCAAGCTAATGTGTAAAGAGCCCAACAACTTGGATTTGGGAAACGCGAACGGAGGAATAGGTATGCCCTTCGTAAAGATGTCGGCAAGCTGGGTATGAGTAGAAACATAACGAAGATGCAACAAACCGACAACCTCAAGTTCACGAATGTAATAATAATCCACAACATAATGCTTGGTACATGCATGGAAAATAGGATTTGAAGCAAGGGTAATGGAACTCGTATTATCACATCGAAGAAAAGGAGGAGAGGGCAAAGAGACATGTAATTAACACAAAATTTGATGAATCCATGAAATTTCCATAGTAGTAAAGGCTAACTAATGATACTCAAATTCGGTGCTAGAGCGAAAGATGATTAGTTGCTTCTTAAAGCTCCAAGAGACAAGATTGGATCCAAAATAAATGCAATATCCTATTGTAGATAATCATCGGGATTGCGGCATAGTCGGCATTAGAGGAGGCAACCAAAGATGAATCATCGATTCGAAAAATGAGTCATCATGGGAATTTCCAAGCATGTAACGGAGAATGTGTTTAATAACCTTCCAATGAATAATTGTGGGATGATGCATAAACTAACATACTTGGTTCACAACAAAGGAAATATCAGGACGAGTGATTGTGAGATATTGAAGGGCTCCAACAACACTACAATACTTGGTGGGATCAGATAGAGAGGTGCCATGAAGAGAACTCAATTGAGAACCAATAGCAATAGGAGTAAGGCAAGGATTACCCTCATGCAAGGCAACACGTTTGAGTAGTTCTACCTCATATTTAGCTTAAGTCAATCATAACACATCTATAGTACGCTTGACCTTAATGCCCAAAAAATAATTGAGGTCACCTAAGTCTTTCATGGCAAATTGACAATGGAGAGAGTTGATAAAGGCTTGAATTTGTGACAAAGCATTACTAATAACAATGATATCATCCACATAAATCAAAAGAAACAAGAAGTGGCCATCCTTTCGAAAAATAAATAAGGAAGGATCCGCCTTGGAAGCAGTGAAGCCTGAGTGAAGAAGAAATGCAGAGAAGCGAGAGAACCATCCAAGAGGAGATTGCTTCAAACCGTTGAGAGATTTATGGAGGCGTCATACATGATGAGGAAGTTTAGGATCTTCAAAGCCACAAGGTTGCTGCATATACTCCATGGAGAAGGAAGTGTAACCACAAGGGAGGAAGTACCATGAGAAGATGAGGGAACCGTTGGAAGAATTAGAAAGAAAAAAAAAACCTGAAAAGGAAAGGTAGATTCATCAAAAATAACATGACGAGAATGGACATTAAAGAGATTTGATGGTGCACACACGATTAACGGACATTAAGTTTTCCACTAAAGTTTTAAATTTCTAAAAATAATCAAAAGCTTTGGACTTCAAACGCAAAGGATAGACCCAAGTATAACGAGAATAATCACCGATGAAAAGGATAAAATACTTAAAACCTTAATTAGATAAAATCGGGGATGTCCAAATATCACAATGAACTAATTGTAATGGAACACTAGAAACATAAGAACATAATTGAAAAGGTAAACAAGTAGTTTTACCGATGGGAAATTGGAACAAAATTGACTACTAGTAGAACCACTAAGAGAAATATGAGTTGTAAACTTCTTAAAAATAGCAAGGGATGGATAACCTAAGCATTTATGCCACATAGAAGAAGAAGCATGGGTACCGAAGAGCAGGGGCGGATCCACAGAGGAGCAAGGGTGGTCAATTGACCCCTGCAACCTCTGAAATCCTCCATTAGAGCGGTCCAAGTTGACCCTCGCAAAGTGTTTGACGAAATGCCCCAAAGGGGCAAGCTCTGTGCTGTTGGAGAAGAAGCGCAGCGCGCGCCTTCTTTTTTTTTGTTCGCTCGACGTCAAAACGACGTCGTTCTACTTAAGTTTTTTTTTTTTTTTTTTAAACCTGACCAAAACGACGTCGTTTTGGCATAAGTTTAAAATTAAAAAAAAATTAAAAAAACGCAGCAAGCTGCTGTTTCTGTTTTGCCCGATAATTCCCCCTCCCCAATTGAGTTTTATTCATTTCTCACCTCTCAACTTCCAAACCCTAAATCCCCAACCCAACCTTCAGTTCCTTCCCCCAAAAATCCGGCGATGTGACAGCAGAAAAGTGGCGGTGGTGCAGCTGCAAATTACATAAGTGACTGACCCCCAAATTCAATTTGATTTCAAAGGTGGATTTGTCCCTCCAATTTGAAAGTATGTTATCCTAATTTCTCTATGCTTTAATTAATTAGTAAGAAAGGATTGTTATAACTTATATGTTTGTGTTTTTCTTGATTTGTTGTTGTTGTTTGTTATTGAGGTTTTATTTTGGTTTGTTAGTTTGAATTATTTGGAGCTATTCTTTTATGTTAGTTTGAATAAATTAGGGATTTTGGTTTTGGTTAGTTAGTTTGAATGAATTAGGGTTTTATTTTTATGTTAGATTATATCTCTCGGTTAGTTTGAATAAATTAGGGGTTTTGGTTTTGGTTAGTTAGTTTGAATAAATTAGTGTTTTATGTTAGATTAGTTTGCATAAGTTAGGGTTTTTTTTTATATTGTTGATGCTTGATTGGTTGTTTCTACCACCAATACAGTTATGGAACGCTACTTTAAGAGAAGGTTCGCATCAACTACTTCTAGTTCGGATAATGTGGGTAGTTCAAGTTCGAGAGATGTGGGTATTTCAACAGATATGGGTATTTCAACAGATGTGGATAGTTCGAAAGAAAGTGAGTTGCAAGCTATCTTGGCTAATCTTATTGCAGACCTTGGACTTCGACCTCAAATGTTGGATTATGATCCTAACAGTCGAGACGAAGTTCGAAGAGCATATCTACAAAAGGGTCCATGTCAGCCTAAAGATCACACATTTCCACAAACTGATCTTTCAGGGTATGATCGACGCTTTAATGTCAAGTGGTTTGATGAGTTTGACTGGTTGGAGTACAGTATTAGTAAAGATGCTGCATTTTGCCTTTATTGTTATCTCTTCAAATCCAATTTCAGAATTGGTCAAGGGTGTAGCGACGCCTTCACAGAGATGGGTTTTAGGAATTGGAAGAAGAAAGATAAAATTAGGCAACATGTTGGAGCTGTTGGAAGTGTTCATACTCAATCCAGACAAAATTGTGTGGATCTTATGAATCAAAAGCAACACATCCGAACAGTTTTGATAAAGCAATCAGAGCAAGCTCGTATTGATTATCGTATTTGCTTGACAGCTTCTCTTGATTGCGTGAGATTTTTGTTGAGACAAGGTCTTCCTTTTCGTGGGCATGATGAGAGTGATACTTCAAGCAACAAGGGGAATTATTTGGAGCTCTTACAATTTCTTGCTGATCATGATGAGAAAGTTAAAGCCGTTGTGTTAGAAAATGCTCCCGGGAATCTCAAGTTAATAGCTCCAACAATTCAAAAAGATCTTGTGAATGCTTGTGCCACTGAAACTATTAAGAAAATCATTAAGGATATAGATGGTGCTTTCTTCTCTTTATTAGTTGATGAATCACGTGATGTGTCAGTAAAAGAACAGATGGCCGTGGTATTTCGTTATGTGGATAAAAGTGGGGATGTAATTGAGAGGTTTGTGGGCATTCAACATGTTAGTGACACTACTTCAAACTCACTCAAGGAGGCTATTGACACATTGTTTTCAAGAGAGAAATTGAGCATTTCCATGCTAAGAGGACAAGGATATGATGGAGCAAGTAATATGAATGGTGAGTTCAATGGTCTTAAAACTCAGATTTTGAGAGAAAATCCTTGTGCCTATTATATCATTGTTTTGCACATCAACTTCAATTAGCTCTTGTGGTCGTGGCAAAGGGAAATGCTGATATTGCCACTTTCTTCACATCTTGCAATAGCTTGGTAAATATTGTTGGAGCATCATGTAAGCGTCGTGACATGCTTAGAGATCAACTACAAAAAGATATCACGGAAGCTCTTGAAAAGGATACTTTTCCAACAGGGCGAGGCTTAAATCAAGAAACTTGTCTCAAGCGTCCCGGTGATACACGTTGGAACTCACATTATGGTACATTACTTAGTATCATCTCCATGTTTAAATCTGTGGTGAAAGTGCTTAAATTGATTATTGAGGATGGCTCCACTGATAATCTAGGTGAAGCAAATAGGTCATTGAGAGAAATACAATCTTTTGAGTTTGTATTTCACTTATTTTTCATGAGATTTATATTGGGAGCCACAAATGACTTGTCACAAGCATTACAAAGGAAAGACCAAGATATTGGGAATGCAATGACTTTAGTCAAAGTTTGCAAGGATCAACTACAACACATGAGAGAGAATGCATTTGAAGCCTTGCTTGATCAAGTATCTTCCTTTTGTGGCAAACATGATATCTTGGTTCCAAACATGGATGATGCATATGTAGCTCAACGGAGATCACATCGGAGAGCTCCTATAATAACACACCTCCATCATTATCGTGTGGACATCTTTATTCAAATCATTGAGTGGCAACTTGCGGAATTAAATCATCGCTTCAATGAGGTAAATACTGAGTTACTTCTTTGTTTGACATGTTTGAGTCCGGATGATTCATTCATAGCTTTTGACAAACAAAAGGTACTTCGTTTTGCTGAATTTTATCCTCAAGATTTTAATCCCCGGGATCTCTTGGCACTTGAAGATCAACTTCAGATTTATATTAATCATATGCGTACGATGACCGATTTTTCTCAATTGAAAGGGATTGGTAGCCTTGCAAGAAAAATGGTGGAGAAAGGGTTGCATAGAACATATAATTATGTTTATTTGCTTCGCACATTAGCCTTAACTTTACCGGTTGCAACTGCTTCTGTGGAGAGAGCATTTTCTGCTATGAATATTGTGAAAGGTCCATTGCGCAACCGAATGGGAGATCAATGGTTGAGTGATAGCTTACTTGTTTATATTGAGAAAGATGTGTTTGCTTGTATTGATAATGAAACTGTAATGCTACGTTTTCAGAATATGAAAACTCGTCGTGGACAATTGTAATGTGGTTTTTTTTTTATTAATTATGAATTATAATATTATCGTTTTATTCTTATGAGTATATTTCGTACAAATTTTTTTTAACATTTAGATGTTGACCCCTGGAAGGAAATTTCCTAGATCCGCCACTGCCGAAGAGAGTAATGGCGTTGGCTAAAAACTGAGAGGATGATGAATTGGGCCGGAACAGATGGAGATCATTTTCACTCTTGTCGTGGAAAAACGTCTTCCATGAGATGAGATCCTTCACATAGAAATCAAATGGGGTGAAACTAAAATAAAAAAAAAATTATAATAAGCAAATTGATGAACACTGAGTAAATTGTGAAATGCAGAAGGACAGTGAAGAACCTTTTTCAAACGAAATTGAGAGATGGAACCATTACTAATTTTAGAAATTTGCAAACCTTGACCATTACCCACAAAAACCTGATCCTAACCACCACAGTTGTGAGAAAGCTTAGTACCACTATTCGTAACATGACTAGAGGAACCACTATTGGTAAACCATGTTTGTGACTGAGTGGGAGAGTAGGAGGCGACCATGGCATAGGGAGCAATATGAGGGTGAGAACAACGGCGAGCCATATGACCAAATTCACTATAATTATAACGTCCTTGAAAATCAACAGGGTTACCATAAGAGGAGGAAGAGGAGCCACCACATCCAGCACTAAAGGGAACATAATTTGGGCCTTTGCAAGGGAGCAGAAGAAAGCCACAACTAGGAGAAGGACTAGGACCAAAGAAGCCACCACGAGAACCAAAATTGTCACCACAACAACCACGGTTAACAACACGATGACAAGTAAGTGAAGAGTCACGACCATGATTAGCGTATAACACAATGGTTCTATAATCAGAAGCAATGGAAGTAGTCTTCTTGATGGGTTTCAACAATCAACAAAAAAGCAACAACATCATAAAGAGCAATAGGACTTTCACGAGATTGAATAGAGTTGACGACGCTCTCATACACCGGGCTAACACTATTAAGTATTAGGTCAATAAGATCATCGTTATCCAAGGTTTGCTATCCTTATCCAAATTATTGACAAAAGTATTCGTTTGATTGGCATATGTAGTAATAGAAGAGTTGCCATGCTTGGTAGTTTGCAATTGATGCTTCGACTAAATAATACAATAACAAGACTTGGAATTGAAATGTTTTTCCAATGAGATCAAGCATCACGAGCAGTAAAGTAGCGAAGACAGTAGAGAGCACACTGTAGTTGAGCGTAAAGTTGATCCAACTAAGCAACTGTTGATCAAGTTTGTGCCATTCTATATAGGCAGGGTGTGGTATGAGACTGTCACACTTGTAGGGAAAGGGACAAGGATTTGTGTTATCAACAAATCCAATGAAACTAGTACACTTCAACAAGGGTAGAAACTGAGCTTTCCAAAGCATATAGTTGGTGAATGAACATCAATTGAAACTGTGATTTGGAGGAATGAGCCAAAGGGAAGGAGGGAGTGTCATTAACAAAATCAGTTGAAAATTTTGGATCAACCATACGTTTCATATAAGGACCTTGTGAATGAATATCCATAACTAGACAAGCACCAACTTCATTAAGGACCAGTGTTGTATTTTTGCAATATAAATGCAAATAAATGAACCATGCGTTTAGGGTTGTAGGACTTCTCTTTTCTTCTTCTTATTTTTCTTCTCCTCTCTCTCTTCACTACCTTCCTTCTCCTTTCTTCTTCTTTTTCTTCTCCTCTCCCTAAACCCCATAGTGAAGTAGACAGGGAACATATGTCTCTAATACCAAACACCAATGCAAATTATGAAAGAGGCAAGGATATAGAAAAGCAATGCGACGTTAATTGTGAAACAATCAACGAGCTCCAAGAGAATTACAACCCCTACAAAAGAGTTAACAACGAACAAGCCACCACAACAGAAATAAAGGAGGAGAAAGCACAAGCCAAAGGTAATTATAGAAGACAAGCAAAAAAGAAGCCCAAATCCCAGGGCCAAAAGAAAGTATGAGTGGAAAAAGGTACTCAACAAAATTAAATCTCTCCCATATTTATTCCTAGATCCGCCACTGGCTGAGAATAAGATAAAATATTAATTATATTATGTAATTTGTCATATTTATGCTAGGCTTATTTACTGTAGCATCCCCTAAAACTGCGATCAAATCTCATATTGCCCCCCAAAACTTAAAGTGGTCCATTTACCCCGCTTGACCATGGTTTGGTGACCCACTTTGCCCCCTATCGTCAACTCCATTCAAAACTCCCTGAAAATTGATGACGTGGTAGGGGTATTTTTGTAGTTTCATACACATAGATCATTATGTTGGAGAATTTTGGTTTATGATGCTACTTTTCCTGCAAAACATCATATGAAATAATTATGAGAAATTGTAATTTACATAGATATAGAAGATTAAATAAAATTAATGAAATTACAGCAAGATACTTATCTTTTGGGATGTAGAAGATCGTTCTCCCTGATACTGGAGTAGAATAATAGTTTTAGGTTGAGGCGTGTCATTCACTGTCCTTAAGAGTAGATTTCGCCCCTCGAAGACAATGTCTCGGTATAGCAAGGTTGTATGGCGCCCTACCCTCAAGGATACAACAACCTATGACCCTTATAAGCGTACACTCGCAATACTTGGGTCAGATGAACAACTCAAATCTTTCCCTTGATAAAAGAAAACAAATTGGAACACAAACTCAAAAATGTGGAGGAGAAAATAACGAAGAAATGTGTCAATCTAATTTCTCTCTTTTCCAGCTATTCTCAAAGGGAGTTTATAGGAGCTAAGGCATTAAAAGAAATAGCTATAATATCACCAAATGTGTCTGCCCGTTTTCACAAACTTAATAGCTATAATATCACCAAATTAATGGCAAAACAAAGTAGTAATTGTAAAATAGAAATTGGTCAACAAAAACTGACGCAAATGAATTTTGAATTCAAATCTTTAAATGCCAAAAGCATTGAAAACCAATTAAGTTTGTATGAAATTGCCACACCAAAGCTTTTAGAATAAAGCTGCATAAAGACCATTAAAACAAATCAATAATTATCCCAATTGAAGACTAAAATTGTTCCAACTATAACTAACGCAAATAAGCTTTTGAAATCAAAATTAATATATACAATCAAATCATAACACTCAATTCATTTAATAAATTTACAAAATAAATTCAGTTTAAACTTGTAATTAAACCACACAAAATCTGGAAACATAAAATAAATAATAAAATAAATTTTGTATTTTGAAATACTCACAAAAATTCCAACACATTATCCACCAACTGAGGGGTGACGTGCAGTGGAGCCCATCTCCACATAGATAAAAGTATAATTAGATGTTCTAATCATTAAAACTAATTAAAATAAAATTAGATCCCAACCGCCCAACCTCCATCCCCACGCCCTTCTCATCTCCTGCATATACCATTGGAAGAAAGAAACTCATCCAACCCCTATCTCAGCCTCCCATGCTCTTATCCCCATCTCAACCTCAACACCCAACTTCAAATCTAGGTTGTTTGAAACCCAACCACCCGTCCCCAACCTCTCTCTCTCTCTCTCTCTCTCTCTCTCTCTCTCTCTCTCTCTCTCTCTCTCTCTCTTGCACAGATTAGCAGCTTTAAGCCCATCCCCATCATCTTTACCCGCTACTCTCACAAGTCCCTCTGAGTACGACACGCTCGACAAGTGGTGGTGCAGCGACCTCATCTTCGATGACGATGGAGGAGAAGTACCCATCTCCTACCCATCGGAAACTGGAGCCCTCCTTTGTGAGACCTCGTTACAAACTTGGAGGCCTTTGGTTTCCCCTACCTCCCTTCGTCGAACCATCTTCTAGGAATTCATGGATTTTGATCCATTTTTGTTGTATGGCGGATTGGTTGTGTTGGGGTATGGGCTGTGAATGATTGGATCTAGAGAGGAAAAAGGAAAATTATGGCTGTAGGGAGAGAAGGTTGGGGTTGTGGGGTGGGAACCTGTGGGCAAAAGGGGATGCGATGTTTTTTTTTTCTTACTAATAATTTAATTTTTAATTTCTTTTTCTTTTTTCTTTTGGATTTTTGAATTTTTATTGTTGTTCTTATTTTTTTTGAATTTGTTTGATTTGTTTATTGTTTATGTGGAGTCCATATTAGCAAAAAAATAACTCACGTGTACAAAATTACTTAAACACCCTTGCCACATCATCAATTTTAATAGAGTTTTGGATGGAGTTGACGTCATGGGGTAAAGTGGGTTACCAAACCACGGTCAAGCGGGGTAAATGGGCCACTTTAAGTTTTGGGGGGCAATGTAAGATTTGACCGAAGTTTCAGGGGGCACTACAGTAAATAAGCCTTTATGTTATTTGCATTACTATGAAATTTATATATTGTTTTGTTTGTGTCAAGGATCTTGCATAAAAGAAGTTGAGAACATCACTTTAAATGATTGAGATGTGAGATGGTGAGATGAAAATCGGAAAAGCCAATATCAAGAATTCCAATGATAAGGCTATGGTCAGAGTATTTAAAAAACATCTATTGTTGGACAACTTACTTTATGGTGCTATTTGCAAGTTTTATGATTCTACCATGGCTCAAACCTTATAAAAAGCAGAAAAATACATCAAGGGGTTGCAAGAACAGCCACACAAAAATGGAAATATCAGTAAAATCTAGCATGCCTCTAGAGATAATGTTATAAAAAAAATATAGTTTTTCTCTTTCCGTAAAGCTAAATACAAAAACCTTTATATTATAAATAACATATAAACAAATTGGAAAGCTATTAAGGTGCAATGAAACTGAAGAAAAACAAATTGATAGGTAAGTAAAAGTAAAATAAATTATAAGTAAGAAGGAGAGCTTGGTACGGTGAAGCACGTCAAAGACGTTGTCCTAAAGCCTTTGTAGCCTCCCTACGTTCAAGTACTGACGGTCTACAAGACTCCAAGATAAGACCCCTTGTACACAAACTTAAGATCCGCTATGAGCATGTTCATAGACGGATATAGGTATCCAAGTCACAGAACCATTGCCCAAAATAATAATATAAGTAGAGAAAGTATAAAAAGTGGAAGAGGAGATAATCAGATTGTGGTATGTGATATTTTGATGGTGTATTGTGTTTTTCAAATGTGAAGGAGGAGTGACCTTTTATAGGCATCCAATAACACGTAACCTTCACCACATTAAACTAGAAAATTAAGACATTCAAATAAAACCTGAAAAATTAAATATTTATAACCCCCACAATAAATAAAATAAAACAGCCAAAATAATTAAATAAATAAAAACGGTTAAAAATTTTAAAATCTTTTTAAAATTCCAACAGATAACAAAGGAAATACTCCATGAGATAAAGAATTAGCCTTGGTTTAAGAGACAACTTCTTCTTAAGCAAGACCCATCGAAGAGGATATGGAACAACTAGTGTGCCTTCTATGGGAGACACGTGAAGGACATATGTATATAAATTCAAATTTAATGGATCTTAGGCTACAATAAGCATGAATCAACTATTCAAGAGGTGGAAGCGAAACTTTAAATCATCTTGAGCATAATACTATATATCCATTTTCCCAAGTATCTTTCTAGGTCTAATCGCATTTATGCCCAACATATCAAATCCTAGATGAGACTTTCTTACCCTTGAAGCACTCTTGGATGGTCTCCAAGTTTTCACCTTTGGAAAGGCCGTCTTCCTTGCTTAGTCTCCATAGATTCCTCACAAAGATACCAAAGTAGATATCCTCTAGTTCATACACACCAAATGTAGTGAATAGATGAAGAAGATGACCAAGAGGAGGTGAGGTGGAGAGAGATGATCAGTTTTTAGTCTCCATCTCCTCTTGGACCAGTTTTTAGCAATTGATGGAGAGAGATGATCTCTCCTCTCTCTCAACACCACACCCAAACTTAGGAGGCTTAAACCCTAGAGAGGAAATGACCCAAGTGTGACTTATATAGGCCACACAAAAGATGGAGCAAAAAACCCCACCCTAAATTTTGGCCATGGGTTCTTTAAGCTTCTCTTGGGCTTCATTTCACTTGTGTTGTCATACAACACTTGTTCCTAGGCCCAATGGGTCCTTAGGCTATTTTACCCTTTGGCCCAAAATGTCTTTAAACCACAAACCGTGTCCAACCATCAAACTAACTTCATAATTAACAATCTAATTATGAGTTGTGACTTAACCATTAAGTCATGACCGTAGTCCATATAGTTTAACTTGGTCAACCATTTTGGTTAACCGAGTTGACTTTGACTTTGACCATTGACTTTCAACATCTTATCTTCTTCATTTGTTCCTTTTATTACATTTATCAGTGTGCGATCCGTAGGTTCGAATTTTTGAGGCAATGGGTAAGTCTAATTCCTTTGAACTGAGCATGAATTAATCCCATCATTTAATTCTTTGTATTGGCGAAGACTAATTAGAATTGGACTTTACAGGGCTTCCACAACCCATGAGTGACACCTAGCAGTATGGCATGGCTACCCAAGCTAATTAGAAAGGTGAAGAACCTATTCAAGTTGAATTGTCGTGTAATTAAGTCCTCCTCTAGTACAGTGCTTCTAATTCATATTATCAGGGTATGGATACTTTTGTCAAAACCCTAATATGAATTCTCCACTTATATGATTACATTGGTTGTGTCTAGAAACTTCCATTCTAGTCATATCCACTACTCTGCAGAGATTTCCTCAATCATATCTTTAGAGCTTTCTCTCTCCTTACTGAGAGTAGAGATCCCTTGTTGTACATTCACTTATCTCTTTGAACTTATCAATAATCCTAAAGACCACATATTGAATCTTATTTGTCGACACGACCATATAGTAATTTCAAAGACAAATGATTAGCCCACAAGACAACTATGATGTCTCAGCTATAAGGACTAGTTTGCAGTATTGCAACTTATGAGGTCTAGTTTGACATGTGAGTAAGACCTAGATCCTAGAACTTGTTGTTTGATCGCGTTTAGTATACTTATCTCTATAAGCACCTACACACTTATCTTAGTGTCTCTACACGCAATACCTTGAGACTAGTCATTCTCCCAATAAAGGGGATATAGTGTGTACCACTCTTTGTGGATGATCCAATTGATAATCTTATAACCAGGAATGTTTAGGAAACGATGTGGAAGTATGAGAAGTCTCCTTATATCCAATCTCGTTGCATAGCTCTCATACTATTTCATTGTCCAAAGACTTTTATTTTATTGTTATTATTATAGACCAAATATCATGGTTGAAAACAAGAATCTTACCCATAAGTGAAGGTGAAATATCCATAAAGCAACATCAAATATTTGGCTTTAGGGCATATTTCTAACAACACGACCACTTTACCGTAAAATGAAAGACATGGAAAAGTTATATGGATGGTCTAACAAGACCTTTACATGGAGTACATAGCCCATAGGCCATGGATAAATTAGAAGAAATGCACACACCATGGTCGTGGGCCTATAGATAAAACTTTTTGTATCACTACTATCATATTGTGATTAGATATGCTAGAAACAAGCGTATACTTTATAAACCTAAACAAAAAGAAAAGAAGAGAGGGATGATGAGATAGGGGTACAATGGGAACTTTCTGGGAAAATATGTGGGGGTTAGATAGTAATTGAAGGGTCCTAATAGAACTTCCCAAAATTGAAATTAAGCTTATGGAGGAAACACTATTCTCTCCAAAGCAGGGCGGCACAAACCCAATCCTAAAACTAACAATGTACGTCCTTTAGGGGGGATGAGGTCACTACTTCTCCTCCTCCCCTCTTCTATCTTACTTTATTCATCCCGATTATGAGTGTGCAGTAAGCTCTCATTTATCTACTGGGTATGAAACTCTCTCTAAGAATTGGTGACCCCTTCTTCCCTTATGTGGGTTTTATCTAAGGCTTGATACCTCTCTTTATCTGCCTTCCCCAAATCTTCACAAACCATCCATTCCTATGCATCTTCCTCTCATTCTCTCCCTAAACCACTCATGTCTCTTCTGAAAACCTCTGCTCCCAATCTCTCTCTCCGTTTTTTCGATCTGGCCTTACCCTTTGGTTATAGCTATCAGCCCTAAACGTGATTCCCCGCATACCTCTCAAAATGTGTGTAAAGCTCTAGGTCAGGCTTGTGCACCACCTTCTTTAAATTTTTGTTTACTAGCTCCTTTGGCTTTGGGTTGTGTTTTTCCCTTCGTTGTTGTGTTCGTTCTCGTGCATTGGCAGTCATGATTATGGTGGAGTTGGTGTTGATCGTGTTGATGTTTTTGTCTTGTGATGGTTTATTGGTTTTTATGGCAAATATGTGGGTATGGGCTTTGTTGCAGTATGTTTTTATGTGGTGGCAAGGTCTTCTCTCAATTTCTTCTATTAAAAAAAGAGGTCTTCTCTCAACTTTGGCCACAGTGGTGCATCTCATGTCTTCCTTGCAGCATTGTCGACTATGTTGCCTTTGTGCTAGGGTTTGTCAAAAACCAAATTTTTGGTGTGGGCTTTGGTTGGCCTTATGCCTCTCATGGGCTAACTGTTAATAGTGGGCTCTTTGCTTTTATGTGGAATTAAGATGGCCAAGAATTCTATAATGATGGCCTTATATATGGCCATTAGGTGAGGCCTTATCTCTTAACTATTGGATCAAATTGGATAGCATGATCCTGCAGTTAAGAGATAGGACCTCACCTAAGGGCCATATATAAGGCCCTCACTATAAAATGACTGGCTTTTATTTGGGCTTTTGGCCTTATTATAATGCTTTTGTTGGGCTCACATAGTGTTATTAAAGGATCTAGGCCAAATACTTCTTTGGACTTTACTAAAAAAGCATTATGCCTTGATCTCTCAAATATTAGTATATTGAGCTTTATTAGTATATTGAGCTTACTCTTTGTAACTTATCATATTGTAATCCTTCCCTAGTAATGAATTTTCATTATAACCCAAAAAAATAAATCGAAATTAATCTTGGAGCTTGAATACGGCTCTTGTTTCTAATAAAAACCATATATAACTATGATTACTTTGCACATATTTTTTCCATATTGGAGGAGAGTGCTTTTACATTGACCTGTAATGAGAAATGTTAAAATATTAGCCAATGCAGTGCTGCGAGCGAATTGGATGAGATATGACCACTTCAAGTTCAAACTTTTGTTTCGTTGACCTGAATGACCATTGCACATTGTTTTATTAATTAGTCCAAGTACTCGTTGGAAAACGCTTTGGAGGTCTCAGTTTTTGCCCCTCTAGTCTGCCATGGAAGTGCCCACCAACTGATCGATGAAATGCCTAAGCGAAACTCCTTTCTGTTTGATGTGCCTTTTGTTGCTGGGCTGCTGTGAGAGGCATAGCACAAGCACCTTTTTTTTTTTTTTTCCTTTTTAAAGTCCCTGGCCAAAACAACGTCGTTTTGGACCAGGGCAAAAAAAAAAACAAAAACAAAAAATAAAGAAAGATGAAACCTGCCATATGAAGCCGTAATACAACCTGCTGCCATTAATACAAGGCGGAGAACCTTCCTTAATACAATGTCGTTTTGTAAGTTTATCCCTTTGTAAAACCTCCACCGTAGAACCTGCTGCCATTAATACAAAGGGGAGTCTAAATTGCAATATGAATTGAATTAAAGAAGCCTCCTTGCATTGAGGCTCTTGCAGCAGCCAATAGTCCCAATCGGTAGCAAACTATGTATTCGTATTTTATCTCTTTTGGGTTTTTTTTTATCTCTTTTGTTTTTTTATCTTTTGGTTTTTTTTAATATGTTTTTTATTTTATACCGTTATAAACATTATTAGAGCCAAATCAAAACCTGAATAAACCAAAGAAGAGAGAGAGAGAAAAAAAATTAGTAATTGAAGTATTAAAGTATTTGGTTGTAGATATGGGCTGCTTTCTAGAAAAAGTGGTGGGCTATTATTTAATTTTTCTGAATTGAGCTTACACAACTAAGCCTAATTTGTCTCTCTCCAAAGTCAACACTGGGCTAAAGCCCACTCAAGCCCAAGCATGGATCCGTCCTTGGTTATATGCATTATATGGTATAGTCAATTAGTCATAGACATAAGATCCTTATATGTTTTAATTTTATACCGTTATAGTTATAAAAAAAAATTAAACCATCATTCAAATATTGCCCCTTCTTTGGAGAATTCCTGGATCCACCATTGAGTCAAAGCCTAGAGAATGTGAAATGCATGAGGTGCTTGGTTTGGTTCCGCAATTAGAGATAATTGTTTTCTTCTAATTAATTAAAAAGGAAAGCCTTAAACTCGAGATGTCTTTCAACTTCGGATAGATCATTGATAATATGATTAAAAATAACTTTAATGACCAGTTTTCCCTTAGATGTATAATAATGTCATATTTTCTTGGTATGAAATCAAATTAGCAAAAACTTAACATTCATTAAAAATAGCTATTTTTTAAATACCAAATTTGCAACTTTAGTCAAATTTTGATTCCTGGAGGGGTTAAGTCTAAAATTTTGGCTCAATTTGCAAATCTTTTTTTTTATTTTTATAAATGACTACTTTTTATTAAGGGACCTAAATTTTTGTTTTTAAAAATTTATGAAAAAAAAAATTCACTTTATAAAAAATGCTTTATCCAAACTATGACTGAACCAATGGGGTCTAGCCAAGTGAAAAGGAGCCTTAACTTGCAGATCAAAGGTCTTGGTTGTGTGGGTGTGAGAAACCCCCCCTCCCCTGTAGTTTAGACTATTGCTTGTTCTAAATATATATATATGACCAAAATCTAATGATGAGCGTCCCTATTAATGATTCATTTAATTACAAGTGTTTTTTAGAGAAACTCATGCAACGGGGATAGTGTTTGTGCAAATAATCTCGCGGGAGAATATTCGCTTCTAGATCCTTCGCCCTTCGCCCTTTGATCTTCATTCTCTCTCTTCATCGATACCTGTAAAAAAAACAGGAGATTGAGTCGGACTTGATTATATCCCTTTATTAGGATAATATCTGAATTAATGATATTATCTCATTAATTATAAGATAATATCCTATAATTAAGATATTATCCCCTTATTAGGATAATATCCAAATTAATGATATTATCTTATTAAATAACGATAATATCTTATATTATCCTTATTAATTAATTAACCAAATAAATTGGTTTAATTAATTAATTTAAGGGATAATCTTCTTTTTCACGTAGCGTGCTGTGATTGGAGACGAAATTATTTGCTTCTAAATATATCACTTTTTGCTATCTCCGATGAATAACGCAATGACACGTAGGATAATTTTTCCACTTGTCATTATGTTATTGGTCGGGTATAACAAAACAGTGCTATCCCTGTTACAAGTAAGTTTTTTTTGGTTGTGGTAGAGTCAAAAGTGAAGACTTGTGTGTGCTTTGTTGTTTTTTCCTTTGTTCTTTTTTGTCGTTATCCACAACTAGCCTTTGGCACACGCCAATTGGTTTTTTTTTTTTTTTTTGTTCTTTTCTTTAGTTTTTTTTATTGTAAAATTAAGAAAGAGAAAATGTGTCTAGTTTTTTTATTCCCATTTTTAAAAATATTTAAAAAAAAATTGATATGAAAACTGTTTATTGCCAATTGCTTTTCTTTTGTTTTTTTATTTTAGTTTTTCAATTTAGAATTATGAAACAGAAAATGGGTCTAGTTGTGTCCCATGAATAGTGTCAACCTTGCCATTTGTGGTTCCACCCATGAGGGCTAAGTCTAGGGCAAGTCTAAGGCAAGAAAGGAAAAAAATATTATGCAACAAGATATAAACAATTTAGAAAGTGAATAAAATTGTTATGTATTTATAGGGAAATCATCTATAATTTTTTGGTATTTAAAAAAAAATTGAATTTTTTTTGGATTTTTAAATATTTTTTTGCATTTTTAAAATATTTTTTTGCTCGCTGACGTCACAAAACTCGGATTGAAGCCCAGGCGAAACTGGGCTGCAGGCTGCAGCGCTAGAGGGCCAAACCTTGCCCTGGGGGGCCTTTTGCCTGGTTTGGTGGGCTGCGCTGGAGATGCTCTAATTACAATTATTGTTGATAACAATGAATGATTGAGTTGATCTGGGGAGGATAGTGGCTGGAAGTAGGGATGGCAACGGGCCGGGTAGTGGCCGGGTATGACAATACCATCCCCGTCCCCGCTCTCCATCCCCGAACCAATCCCCGTTTAATAGGTTTCGGGGAATCCCCGTCCCCGTCTCCATCGAGGGACTATCCCCCATACCCGGCCCGAATCCCCGAATTTTTTTGCATAAAAAATATTTATCATACATTTTAACATTAAGTTTCATATTAAATTATCATTCAACACATTCAAATTAACTATAAAATTCAACTCAACTATTCAAAATCACATCAATATGAAAATCCAGAGAAGATTAGGAAGAATTAGGAGAGGGAGGTTAACTTAGGGTTAAACATAAATATTATAATTATATATTTATTTATTTAAATATAAACATATATATTTCGGGTCGGGTTTGGGGATGGGGACGCCAATACCATCCCCTCCCCATACCCATCGGGGATTTTTCAAGTTCGGGGATCCCTGTACCCGATATCCGTTTGGCCCCGAAATCTCCCTCCGTTAGGGTCGGGGACTCGACGGGGACTCGTCCCCGCGGGGATTTTTGCCATCCCTAGCTGGAAGTTTAGTTCCCATCATTTCAATTTTAAAATTCTCCATATTTTTTTCATGCTTGAAAACGTGATCAAGTACACACACCAAACAAAAACAACAACAACAAAAAAAACCTTTGAAATCCATAGATTAGTTGTATATATCATTAATTTATATTTCAATCTCAAAACTACCAATTATACAGTGTACAGACATTCTTTTTGGAAAGTCAAAGGGCATTTTCGTCCATGTTGGAATCAGATAAAAGGTCAAGTTTGTACATATTATAATGCAAACACTAGTGGTCCACGATTATAATCAAATATAATATTGATACTGTCGCTATTAAAATTGGCGCATATAAACGCATCCACGAGAAAACAGAGACCATTATTTCATATCCGATCTTATCTTAAATCTTCAACACGTACTTAGTTTTTTTTAAATTAAAATATATTTGCAATTTGGCATGCTTATTGAGTTTAAGTTGTCCCTTATATACTTTATCATGAACCCTAATCTAGTCTTTTTCTTTGTTCTTGATACTTTCTTTTGTTGGTTCGATACGTATTTGTAAATAAAAGTCAATATATACGGTACAGATTTGTAAGTTATACGTACGTTTCGTATGAAAATGAAAAGTCAATAGAGTGTTTGTTGAAGATAACTCACTGGCAGTAGTGGGAAAACAAAGAATTAACCACTCCTAAGCAGTTAGCAATGACGTTTAAATTAACATGTGGTTCATTGCATCAACATCAAATCTACCTAATGGTTTACAAATTAAGCCACAAGCCGCAAGCTAATTAATTCAAGGGCCAACCTTTTTGGTTAAAATTATGTACTATTTTTTGTTTTTTTCGTTTTTGGATAAAATAATATGTGCTATTCTGTTTGCTGCTACAACACGGAAAAGGTAAGCATTAGAAAACACCATTCAAACATATACGTAGTTACATATTCTACATTTATATTTATGTGAAGAACCATTCAAATGCGACTTGTTGTAACTCAGATGGTTAAGAGCATTCACAATGGGCTTCCTAAACCACATCCTTAGACAAATTTTAGGGAGGAATTGGAAAAATATAACTCCAACCATACTCCCTATCCACCTCCTAAAATATGAAGACCTCTAGAAGCTCCTAAATCTGAGGAGAGAGAAAGGACTCCTAGTGGCTCCTTATAATTTAATCATGCTTTGTTTTATACATATTTTAAACTTTTAATTAATGCTAACTATTTTTTTTTTTTATTTTTTTTTATTTATAGAGATGGACCAATCATATTGAATTAAAAAATAATGACTCCCTAAACTAGGGAGTATAATTGGAGTTCAAATTTTATAGAGAGTCCCTAAAGTAATTTTTGTGTGTTTTTAGCTAAATTTTAAATAAAAAATAGGGACCATGATTGTAGATGTTCTAAGGCCCCATTTGGTTCACGGAATGGATTTGAGGGGAAGTCACTTTCCATGTCATTTCCTAAGGGATGAGAAATGGAAGTTTCATTTCCCATGTTTGGTAATGCTAGGAAAGTAACCGGGAGATTTCACTTTATTTTCTTTACCATGTTTGTTTTGAATATGAATGGAAAACAAAGTTCGTATAATTTTTCAATTATACCCATATTAAATCAAATAAAAAAAGAGTGCATTTAATGATATATATGTAATTCTAAATTGTTAATGAGGACAAATGGTCATGAAAAATGTGCAGTGAATGTTGGCTCATTTTCCTAAACTTTCCCATGAGGGGGGAAAACAAAACCCAAGTTGGAAGGAGGGCTTCACTTTCCCCCTACTTTCCCATGTGCCAGGTGTGGGAGCGAGTAAAAGAACCACACCAGGGGGTGTTGACCAAAGACCCTCCGATGCCTAAGTTAGTTCGGTTGATTCGTAGAGAAACAATAACTAAAAAGGGTACGGAGCTCTTGTGGGGAGAACTGGGTGCCGGAGCCGTGTGTGGTGACAGGAGCCTTGTGTGTGTGTGAGAGAGAAAGAGTTATGGCGGCTAGGGTTTGTGAGAGGGAATTTCTGCAGAGTTTCAAATAGAAGTTTAGACATACCTCAACCCTTGTGTGTAGCCATCTATTTATGGGGCCTCGGAGGCTAGGGTTTTAAAAGAATAATTCCACAGATTGAAAGGAATTATTCTTCCTGATAAGGCAAGAATCCAATAAATCTAAATTAAATCAAGTAACTCCCAATTAAATTGAGGAACTCTCAATTAGGTCAAATAATTCATAAATTGATTGGCTTAATTATTTGACATAGGATCTGAGATATTTTGCTTCCACACCAGGCAACCATTTCCCATGCCTGAGCTTACCAAATATGGGAAAACAATTGATTTTCCATCCCCAAGCCTCCTTTCTCATGAACCAAACGGGCCATAAAAGCAGTTATATCTATATTCGAGATTATGTTCGAATCTCCATCTCTTTGGCTTGTATTGGAATACGTGGTTACATATTCTACATTAATCATGCTTTCAATAAAATAATTTGAGGTTATAATTAATATGGTAATAAAGATCGGTCAAAGGGTCAACATATTTTGCCTGTTCAACTCTATAAGCTCAACTTGGGAAGACGGTGATTAAGACAAACCCTAGCTAGCTAGACTTTGAATTTAGGGCCAAGACAAGTTGCTATAATAATATGAGGTAATTAAATGCATGCAATGCAATGAATGGACCTACGGCATTGATAAAGTTTAGTTGAGAGGCAATGCCCTTGAGTTTGGGTAATAATAATAAGTCTGCATTCCGTGTAGTTTCCAATTAATAATGGGAGTCAGAGCGTGGGACTTGAAACCATCAACATCGTCTGCCGCTGATCATACATATATACGGCTGGCTTTCATTTCAAGCGTGTGGCCGTTCTTTGATGAACTTGCAACTAATTGTTTATATAATTAATTAAATTTTCTCAAGTGGCATGTAATTAATATAATTAGAAGTTGATCCTTTCCATCATTCCATGGTTCTATATATTAACTAACATATAATTAACAATCAAGGAAAGAATCTAGCCGGCAACAAGCTAAGTCATTCTCTAACCAAGAAATTCTGAAGTATAAAGTGTAATTAAAAAGGGCCTTTGATTTGCAGACTAAAGTCTTAGGTTCGAATTTCCATGGCATCATAGTTGTGTGTGTGTGTTAAAGAAATCCTCATCTCTTATAATTTAGACTATCGCTTGTGCTATAAAAAAAAAATTCATTCAATTTCATCCAATGACGACAAGACATTCCTTATTAGTTGAAATACTAACCAGTAAAGACATACATATAAAATAAAATAAAAATGTTGGTAAGATATCATAATATGTCCATTTAAGAATGGCAAATCCATTATCTATAAAGGGATCCCTGAAATACAACATGTGAAGTACACTATCATATTTCAATAATATGAAATGTCTATTTTCAAATTTTCATTCATAGATCATGCTTGAAACAAATTATACAAATTGTAAACCCATCTAATTGTAATAAAATAAGTAGACGGACATAATTGTTTAAGAAAATACTAAGATCTCTACCTTTTAAATGAATAAACATTTTCTAATTTGATTGACTTTTTATAGAGATGATAGAACTGAAAAATTAATGGTGTGAATTATTAAATCACAATTTATAATGAGTATATACAACGGGCGCCCCTCAAATTTATTTAAGGAATCCTCAATTCAACCTACGTAATATGTTTGATTTATATAAAGGCATCATATTCATTTTTTTGCCTTGCAACTTATTTTTGCGACTTGATTAATCAAATTTAGGGTAACTACATAATATGATGCTTAAGATGACGTTAAAAAGAAGTAGTAATCACATGTCTAAGAGTGGTTAAGGCCGTACCACATCACGAGAGAGAGGGAGAGAGATTGTCAAAGCCGGCATAACTGACCACCGACCCCTCCAAATCTTAAAAGAAAACAAACCAAGACTTTCTCCAAGTCAATTTCATCCCCTCTTTTGTATATAATAACCCTCTGCCTTCGTCCCTTACCTAAAAGCCAACTAATAATCCTAACTCTCTCTCTCTCTCAAAATGGGCAATGCAGTGTCTCCGTGTTTTCAACAGAAAACAAACATAGCCGTAAAAGTTATATTTTCAGAAGGAAACACAAGACTCCTCAGAGGAAAGCACATAGCTGGAGAGATCATGTTCGAGTTTCCAGACCAAATGGTTTGCCATGCGGACTCTTTCTTCATCGGCCACCCCGTCCCGGCGTTAGCCATAGACGATGAGCTCATTCATGGACAGACCTACTTTGTTCTCCCCCTTGATTGCTTCGCATGCCGGGTCCTCTCGGCCTCCTCGCTCGCCGCCTTAGGCTCCTCCTCAAGCCCCAACAAGAAGGCTCCGATTAATTTCGGAGAGTCCCCATTTGAGTACATAAAGGGTTCGAACGGGAAGGTCTTGATCAAGGTTGTGCCAGACTTCATAACAAGGCTAATTACAAGAGCTAATAATAAGGAAATTGAAGGGTCGCCTGTTACTAGCCCTAGCAATAGTTTTCTTTGTAGCACGCCTGAGTTGCAAAAGCACTATGAACAGCTTGTTGGGTCTAAAGAGCAATTGTGGTCGCCTAAGCTTGATACCATTTCTGAATATAAGGTTAGGTTTTCACCATGCAAATTCTTAGGGCTGGAGTGGAAACAGAAAGAGAGTGAAGTCATGTAATTGTTTAATCTCTTTTATTAATTTTGTGACAAAGTTAATTGGTTAATTTACTACCAGCTAGTAGCATAAGAAGACAGAGATTTGCTAATTGTACGTATTGTGTTTTTTTCATTTCTGTGTCCTGATTCATTCATGAGTTGTAAAAAGTTGATTATATAATAGGAAATTAGAATTGCTTTCTTAATTGTATATAATCATCTTTAAATTATCTACCCCTAACTAAAAATTTATTGTAATTTAGTTTGTATTCCTTAATTTCTTGGACATAACCAATCTATGGTTATGAATATGAAAGTTTGATTAATTAGGATGTATGAATACAGTCCCGCTCATCAAAGGACTTAAAAATGAAGTCTCACAGGACCTATTTGATAAAGGCTCTTGGATTAATATCCAATGACCTATATAATTGGTAATTTAGACCCTCACTCAAGCTCCCTATTTTACCAAAA
The DNA here is from genome assembly GCF_965620075.1 of Prunus avium. Taxonomy (NCBI): domain Eukaryota; kingdom Viridiplantae; phylum Streptophyta; class Magnoliopsida; order Rosales; family Rosaceae; genus Prunus; species Prunus avium. The sequence continues at coordinate 14,640,539 of NC_142287.1, forward strand.
CAAACCCCAATTATTCTAATTTAACAAAAAACAAAGATGCAAACAATATTCGAAGTTTTTTTTTTCTTTCAATTTTTTGGTTTTTGAAATTGGAGAGAGATGGGTAGAGAAAAGGAGCTCAGGGAGTGAGATCCATCAATGTTGTTGGGGGTGGGGGGAAGAGTGCGGTGATGGGTGAGTTGGGGGAGCAATTGCTATGATTGGTGGGTGGCGGTGTGGGGGTGTGGCTTGGGCGCGGGGTTTGGGAGTTCGCAGTTGCCGGCGTGGCTGGACCTCTGTGGCCCACAATGGTGCCTCAAAGCCTTTGTGACTACTGTACATGTTGATTTTTTTTATTTTGTTGTTGTTGAAGATATACGAAATACGAGGTTGCTTTGCATCTTCCTAGCTAGGGGTCATGCAGCTTCTTGGTTTGATTTTAGAATTTGAAACTGTGTTGGTTTTTTTTATTGCTATTTTTTATTTCTACGTGGGTAGCGCTGATTGGAGCCGCCGGTCTAAGGTTCGGGCAAGGTTCAGATGGTGGGGGAAGTTGAGAGATTGAATGTGAATCCCTAATTTTAATTTTAATTTCCTTTGATTTTCTTATATAAAAAAAATATAATAATTAGGATTTGTTTGGGTAAAATAGGGAGCAAAATGAGTGAGAATTTAAACTACTAATTATATGTGCCATTAGATTAATCCAAGGACCTTTATCAAATAGGTCCTCACAGGACCTCATTTTTAGGTCCTTAGGTGAGCGGGACTATATTCATGCATCCTAATTAATCAAGGGTGTTGTTAAACGAACCCCAAAAATTAACTGAGCACAACATATTACCAAACTATTTATTAAATTACTCATTTATCCTAATATAAAATGACCAAAAAGGATATATTGAATTGTGAAATAAATGTAATTTTAATAAATAGATCATACTCATCATATTCAACCCTAATCAAATGTAAGCGAAAAACCCTATTTCCAAAAACCCAAACATGTCCAAGCAAATACAACCAAGCTGTGATCTTTTTGTGAAAATAGTATCTGCCATATGGGTTTTATTTAAATGTGGTTGAAAGTTGAAAATTTGTGAATTTGGATGACCATTTCATATGAGAGTTCATGTGTTTCTGATATCAAAGTTTGAGTCTTTGAACTCTTTGAAAGAAACCCATCTCAATTATCATAGTTCTTTCAGCTTCCATTTGTTGGTTTGATCTTTCGTCATTTTATGCTTCATCTTCATTTGTTCTAATTTACTGTTTTAGAAGGCTTTGAAACAATCACATCCCATCACTTTGATCACATTTGTTTCACCTTCCATTTGCTGATCTTTTGGTCTTTGATCATTTTTTCTGTTTCATCTTCTTTCTATTTTCACTTGTTGATCATTGATCAGTGAAAGCTTTAGGAAATTCATATGTGATGCAATCTTGAGCTAGAGAGTAAGAGGCAATACCCAATTGGCTTATTCTTTTATTTGACCAGTCTATATGGCTTTGAGATCTTTTTAGAACCATAATTCAATATATAGTTAAAATATTTCCCTTTTATTTAGTTATTTGTTTGCTTGGTTGTGTTAGGGTGTACCAAGGGTATTTGTGGTAGTTAAATATGGTATACTTAGTTAATTTTACATTTTAATTTACATATTAGGGTGTACTTAGATCATAGGGTGTACTCAGTTAATTTTATGGTTCATTTAACAACACCCTTAATCAAACCTTCATATTCATAACCATAGATTGGTTGTACCCAAGAAGAAATTAAGGAATACAAACTAAATTACAATAAATTTTTAGTTAGGGGTAGATAATTTAAAGATGATTATATACAACTAAGAAAGCAATTTTAATTTTCTATTATATAAGCAATTTTAATTTTGATTATATACAACTAACAAACCCAAATTACTCTAATTAAAAATATTTATGATTCTTTAAACTAGGGAGTATGGTTGGAGTTGAAATTTTATAAAGAGCTCCTAAAATAGCTTTTTAGTATTTTTAGCTAAATTTTAACTAAAAAATGGAGAGCATGATTGTGGATGCTCTTAGCCTATTGACAAGTCCATGGATTTGTGATACAAGGAAAGTGATCTAAAGATTTTAAACACGGAGAGATCTCTCCTTGTAACTCACACCCTAAAAGTTCCTAGTCATAGAATTGTTCAATTGTGCATTGACGAACCGCAAAGAATGGTACACACTATATTTGCTCAATTGCGAGGATGACTAGTCTCAAGTTATTCATGTAGAGACGCTGAGATAAGTGTGTAGATGCTTGCTAGAGAGAGAGTTCACTGAACGCGATCAAACGAAAAAAATTCAATGGAAGTTTGACTTACATGTCAAACAAGATTTCATTCGTTAATCCCTACACCTGAGGCACCATGGTTGCCTTATGGATGAGTAGTCGATCTTTGACTGTATCATTGTTAGAAATATGGACTAAAGCCAAACATGTGATTTTGCTTTCTGGATATTTCACCATTGTTAATGGGCAAGATCATTGTTTGCAACCATGATATTTGGTCTATTATCATAACAGTAAACAACAAATCCGTGGAATATGAAATAGTATGAGAGTTATGCAATGAGATTGGATATAAGGAGACTTCTCATACTTCCACATCATTTCTTAAACGTTCCCGATCGTAGGATTATCAATTGGACGTTGATCATCCGCAAAGATTGGTACACACTACATCCGCTCAATTGGGAGAATAACTATAGTCTCAAGTCATTGCGTGTAGAGACACTAAGATAAGTGTGTAGGTGCTTATAAGGAAAAGTACACTGAACGCAATCAAACCACAAGTTTTAGTATGGAATTCTTACTCACATATCAAACTAGAACTCATAAGTTACAATAGTGCAAACTAGTCACTCAGACCTGAGACATCATAGTCGTTTGTCTTTGATATCACTATATGGCCATTGAATGAAAGAAGAAACTGACTCAAAGGTGAAGAACCTATTCAAGTTTGAATTGCTGTGCAATTGAGTCATTCATATTATCAGGGTATGGATACCTTTTTCAAAACCCCAATATGAATTTTCCACTTATATGATTACTTTGGTTATGTTTAGAAACTTATTTTTAAATCATATTTGATACTTTGCAAAGATTTCCCAATCGTGTCTTTGGAGCATTCTCTCTCCTTACTGAGAGCAAAGATCCCTTGTTGTACATTCACTTGCCTCCATGAGCTTGTCGAGAATCCTGATAATCACCTTTGAGTCATTTTTTCTTACAATGATCGTATAGTGATATCAAAGACAAACGACTTGTCCACAAGACAACTATGATGTCTCAAGTCTGAGGACTAGTTTGCACTATTGCAACTTATGAGTTCTAGTTTGATATGTAAGTAAGAATTCCATACTAAAACTCGTGGTTTCATTGCGTTCAATGTACTTTTCCTTATAAGCACCTACACACTTATCTTAGTGTCTCTACACGCAATGACTTGAGACTATAGTCATTCTCCCAATTGAGCGGATATAGTGTGTACTAGTCTTTGCGGATGATCAACGTCCAATTGATAATCCTACAACCAAGAACGTTTAGGAAATGATGTGGAAGTATGAGAGGTCTCCTTATATCCAATCTCATTGCATAACCCTCATACTATTTCATATTCCAAGGACTTGTTGTTTTACTGTTATGATAATAGACCATTTATCATGGTTGAAAACAACGATCTTGCCCATTAGTGATGGTGAAATATCCAGAAAGTAACATCACATGTTTGGCTTTAGGGCATATTTCTAACACGGGGAGGGTCTTGTCACACCAAAACTTATGGAAACTTAGATAAACTCATGTTCTAGCAATACAAACTTTCTATATCTCTTGCTAAACTTATGGAAACTTAGCTCCCACGCCACAAACTTCTCAAGCCAAGCTAAAGAATTTTCGATTTACTGTGAACATAATTCCTTTGGTGAAAAAACCAGAGCACTCCCTAAGAATTGACATCCTTTCGGAGTGTTTTGGGGTTTGGTTCTTCAACCTATAGAAAAGGGTTATCATCATTCATCTCTTACAACAACCCAAGTCCATCTGCTAGAACCAAAAAACCCCTACAATGTTAGAGAAAAAGTTGTTTGTAGGGAACTTGAAGTTCAAAACATTTGTTCTAGGGATCAATTTGCAGATTTTTTTACAAAAGGATTGCCTGTATCTCAATTTCAACTTTTGATCAACAAGCTTCATGTTGTTTCACGACCACTAAAGTTGGGGGAGGCTGATAAACAATCACAACCAAGTCAAATGTGAAGTATGTCTTTGATGGTATTTGTTAAACTTGTTTGAGACTTTGTGGATGTTTGTATCATATTTTGGTTATATGTATATCTCTTGGTTGGCTCCTGTTTTGATGCAACTGTTTTGTATATTGAATTGTTGCATATGCTCTTGTTTTTCATGTTAAACACCCATGACTTTGATTGAGGGTTATACACGCATTCATGGAAGCATGTGATGATCAAGAGAATTTCTCAAGAGTATCAAGGATAAATTTCAAGAGAGAAAACAACAACAACCCAATGGCGATGAGCTGAAATGGCTTGCCTTGTGCTGCCTTATTTGCCTTGCCACATTAGCATTTTCATGCTCCAAAGGAAGAAGCAAATGGGCAGGCAAAATATACCTACTCTCCCCAACAAGGTAATTTGCCTACTTCAAAGTGAAGAGGTATATTGGGCCCCACTTATTTTTTTTTATATAATAAAATAACATCTACACTCTCTCACCTACTTTCTATAAAATATAATAGTAAATGTAAAATATAAAAATAAATAATATAATAATAGTTTGTACACTTGCATTGCCTATTCCCTGGAAGTGACCAACTTTTTTCACGAGGCAAATGAGTAGGCAACATGTCACCTAGGTTGTTATAGTACAATTTTGCCTATTAATCATTTGCATACTCCCTTCGAGATGCTCTTAAGCCTTGATTGAGGAAACCTTCAATGGATTATGCCATTTATCTCTTCTTGTCATGCAGTGCCATCAGGATCAAGAGCAACATAAAGAGCATCTAAGCCAATTGCTTTTTTATAATTTTATTGTGCAATTTTGCTATGAGTGTCAGAGCCAAGGAGAGCTCCTTTGGGTCATTGGCCTTGCTTCTCTCTCTCTCTCTCTCTCTCTCTCTCTCTCTCTCTAAATTTTTTTTTTGTTTCTCTCTCCAACCTTACGACTCCTCTCATATTCTTTGCCCTTCTTTTCCTTTCACCCATTGCCATGCTTTTTAGAGCACCTTCACCCATTTGCCATGGAAAAAGGCAAGGGGAGGCAAGGTGAGTTATTATTCACGTGACCTGTGCCTACCCTAGCATTTTTTTTTTATGCATTCCCACTCATTGCCCCGGCAATCCAAGGGCAACCACTATTCGCATGAGATACGAGGAGAGAAATTTGTATGGATTTTGGTGTGGAAAGTGAAGAACATGGCTAGGTATTTATAGATAAAAATTTCTGAATTTTTTGGTATTGTTTCCTTTGTTTTTCAATTTTTTAGGTATTTAAGTTGGTCGTTGACGTCAACTTGCCCAGGCAAGTCTTACCTTTGGGCTTGCCCAGTTTCATGGGGCCCACTTCTTGCCATGTCAATTTTTCCTTGGTGGCGGTTGTTTTTGGAGCCTAAGCCCCCTTTTGCCATAGCAAAAGGGGTTTAGGGTTTAGAGCACTTCCACCCATCCCTTTTTGTCATGGCAAAAGGGGACCTAGGCTCCAAAAACAACCCACATCAAGGAAACATTGTCATGGCAAGAAGTTGGCTGAAACTGGGCAAGTTGATGTCATTGTGATGTTAGCGGCCAATTTAAATACAAAAAAAAATACAAAAAAATATAGAATTTTTTATATATAAATACCTAGCCATTTTCTTCACTTCCCACACCAAAACTTCATATAAATGCCTCTCCTCATATCTCATGTGAATAGTAGTTGCCCTTGGGTTGTCATGACGATGGGTGGGAATGCATTAAAAAAAATTGCTAGGGTACTATTCATATGAATACTAACTGCCCTGCCTCTTCTTCCCTTTTGCCATGGCAAATGGGAGGAAGTGCTCTTAGGATTTAGGGTTTAGAATAGGTAAAAGTGCTCTTATAGGCTGGGTTTTAGAGACTTAGGATTAGATAACTTTACATTTGAAGAGCCCAACAATTGCCCCATTTTCCGAAAGCCTTGTTGATCCCTTCCTTTTCTCTAGGCATGAAATCATAGCCAATTTTATCACATTCATATTTCAAAATTGCCTTGAAAATAATGTACCTGTTTTTGGCGCACATAAGATAAGACCCGCTTCTTCAAACACTTTGCATGCTTTTCCTTCTGCACTTCTTGTTCAACATGTGGCTTATCCAAAGACAACCCAAGCTTATTTTTTGTTTGAACAAACGTCAAATTTTTGTTTTAAAAAAAAATGATTTTTTCTCTTTTCTTTTTTGTTTCAACAGCCTATATCTGGGAATTATGCAAATTTTGATTTTTCCCTTGCCTATTAAAACCGTAATATGAGTTTTTATACCACATAGTCAATACATTGATGCAATGCATACACTGACGGATCTAGGAATTTTCCTTCCAAGGGTCAATGTGTAACATGTCAAAAAAATATTTAGATAAAAGAGACTTGTAAAAATTGTTGGTGTAGATGGCTCAATACAAGCCATGATGTGCAAGTCCCACATTGGAGAATACAAAAATAATATACAGTTTAAGTATAAGTGGTCCACTCCTAATTGCATCAAGACCTTTTAAGTTAAAACCCTACACCTAGAGGTCTATTGAACCTTCTTTGTCCTAGGTGGTTAAGGTGGGAACAATATTGATGCAAAATTTGGACATGTGCTCCTATTGGGCCGATTGCATAGGCGGACACTCCAGCCTAGTGCTGATTTTATTTTTTATTTTTATTTTTTTATAGGCTTAGTGTTATAAGCCAAATCTAGGTAAAGTAAATAATAGCCTTGCCCTTTATTTAAAATAAGTTGAGCTCTCTATGTAGAAATAAGCCCACTCTTGAAGCATATAGTAAACAGTAAACATGAAATCCATAACCTATATGAATTTGATTAGAAGCAGACATCAAAAAATTTCTTCTTGAAGGAAACTTTGTGCATCTCATGACTTGGAATGAATTTAGCCACAACATATAACACATAAACATTCAAAATGATGGATTGATTATGCTTATTCTAGTTAAGCTAAGCCTTTTCATTTTAATCCAAGCATCTTATGATCTTGTCTCTTTAAGCACAAAATAGAAAAGAGAAGAAATGTTAAGCTTTTACCCTTGTAGACTTTTCTTGGAGAACCAAGAATGATCACCTTGTTGGAAAGGCCTTCAATCTTCTCTTAGAATATAGATTCCTCAACCAAGAGGCTCCAAAGTAGAAGCCCTCTACCTCACCACATCAAAATGGACAAGAGATGGAGATGAGATCAACCAAGAGGCCTTAGATGCTAGAATACCTCTTAGTTGGTCCGATTTTTGGCTAAGAAGATGAGAGGGAGGATGTTTCACCTACACATCAACACTTCACGGTTTGGAGCCCTAACTTGAAAAATGTCAAAGTGTGGCTTTATAGCTAGCAAAAGATGATGAGAAATTCCTAATAGGGAATTTCGACTCTATCTCTTCTTGGGCTCCTCTTGGGCTTGTTTAACTTGTGTTGTCATACAACACATGTTTCTTGATAGGATCCCAAGGGTATTTTAGTCTTTTTGTAATCTAGTCAACCTATTATATTAGGAGGTTAGTCAGCATTATTGAGAAGTTGAATTGTATTGTGTTTCGAGTAATAAAAAAAGTATATTCTCTGTACATTGGGTCAAGGTTGAATGAGGTTCTAACATTGGTATTAGACTAGTGGACTTACGCTTCCTTTTGCATGTACACTTTGTCAAAACACCATGGACGACCATTTAACACCTGCCATGGAAGCCAACTTTGATAGAATGAACGCACTCTTGGCTCAAATCTTGGAACGTGTCAAGGCTTTAAATCACAAACTTTCTTTGGATCTCCAAGTTCGCCACCCTGTTGTTGTCCCACCACATACCCATTCTGATGATGAAATTTGCGATGGTTTTCAACGGTGGTGCGAGCCCACTTCATTGGATTGTCAACATGTTCTTAAATCTTGTGATTTGGTTTATGGATTTCATGTTCCCAACGGTGTTTCTGTGCCCACTACAACTTCCATGGCTATCGACGCCAAGTTATGTTTCGATGTCAAGAGCGCTCACCTGTTTACTGCAGTTGTTGCCCATGATGAATTGTTGTTGCAGACCCACATCAGTGATGAAATTGACAATGGTTTTAAGCGGCGAAGCGAGCCCACTTCTTTGGATTGTCCACTTCTCCATTATGAGATAGCCAACCACGAGGGTTCTAATTGCACAAGTGAATTGCTTGTTTCGGCTAATGCATTCAAGCCATCGGAAATTACAGACCCACCACTAATGACACTACCGATTCTTGAATCAAAATGCACGAGAGGTTTGGTTGCTTCCTTGTCTCCTTCTGTTGCAATTATGGTTGGGTCAGAAGCTTTGAAGAATCTTGATCAAGAAGCTTAAAAGAAATTGGGTTCGAGGGTTCATCGTTCTTGTGTTGTGCTAGCATCCAGGGCACCACATGCTTTCCACCTGTATGTTGAAATGCATCACTCAGTTGGTTTATGCAATGATGGTAATGGAATTCTTGAATTTTATGTTGGTTGCAATATGGGTATTCATGATAAAGATGGTGGATTTGCAATTTATAATGGGCATGCTGGTTATGATCTCCAACTATTTGATGAAATGGAGGTGGGTTATCATATGTGAATTTCTGACAAAGGTGGTGGTCTCATGCCTAGGCCTCGGTGGGGTTGTTGTCTTTGTCGGTTCGTTCACTATTGCAAACCTTAATTGGTGAAATAGAGGTCAAGGGGCTGACAACATCGACTTCATTTGCAAATTTTGCAATACAGATTTTGCAAGTAGATGATTAGCTTAGCAATCAAGTATTGGTGGCCACGTTGGTGCACATCTCTACTAAGTATGAAATAGTTGAGTTGGTTCAAATTCTAGATTTGCAAGTGCTAACAATGACAACCATGCTATTACTTTGGAAGTTCTCTTTTTCACAAGCTCAGTTAGGAATATTTGTTCTACAATTTGATGTGCCAAACAAGTCCAAGGCTTTCAATTCATTCATTTGGTTCAGTTTTTTATGCAAACACAAAGGTGGATATTGCTCATGCCAACCAACTACATGCATTTTTTGCACTTCTGAATTTACAAGTGATGCCAAAGAGGTTGTTCACTTGGCTATTTCCATCTCCAATTCTTATAAGGGTGCAACTTCTACCTCGCCTAATATGGATGAATACAACAACATGTCTTGACATACTTTTGAATATGACAACATGTCTTGGCATTAGGTGGCCAATGTTTGAGTATTTTGGTCATTGTGGTTTTTGCCTCTTCCTAGCTCAAGGCCACATGCACCACAACTAGCATCAACAAGTGTCTTTGGCCAACCATTTTGCAGTAGCTACTCTTACACATGATTTTCTCATTTCCATCCTTGAGGACAAGGATTGTTTTTGTGGGGAGGGTTATGATAGGATCCTAAGGGTGTTTTAGTCTTTTTGTAATATAGTCAACCTACTATATTAGGAGGTTAGTCAGTATTAGTGAGATGTTGAATTGTATTGTGTTTTGAGTAATAGAAAAAAGTATATTCTCTGTACCTTGGGTCGAGGTTGAACGGGGTTCTAACATTCCTGGGCTCAATTGGTCCTTGTGAATTAAATTTCACTATTTTGAGATTTGTTTAACGTACTCTTGATGTTCTAATAGTTGAGATCAGTTTTAGTTGGTAGAACGAATTATTTGGTTTAAAAAGGCATGGGGCCAGATTGATGTGATGTTTGGTTGCATGAAGTCTATTATTGTGCATGCTAAACGTTTGGGATGATAAAAATCATGTTTTAACAGGTAAAATTTTTGGGAATGAGGCGAATTACAAGGGAGATTGCCGAATTTTCGGCAGAAGTCAAACTTGAAGAAAAAGAAATTGGAAACTTAGAAGGGCATTTTGGTCACGAGTGCCTGGCATCTGCTAGGTGTCGGACACGCACAGGGTTTAGCTCATATTCCAAAGTGGAATTTGGGTCGGGTCCTGTCAACCTAGACCTTGATTAGGTTCGTGGCTCGGCATCTGAGACTTGTCAATTCTTCTCGTGCTTCACGTTACTTGTAGGTCAAGAAACTCATCTTTTGTCTCCTTGTGAAATATATTGTAACTGGGTTTGGTGGACCTTGTACACACTCTTGGCTTGTACTATGTTTGTTTAGGGTTGTGTTTAAACTCCTCATATTCTGTATCTTTGCTTTTAAACTTGGTTACTTGGAACACAAACTCTTGTAACTGTTGGGTTGGTAATGATGTAAATATTTGTATCTAACTATTTTGTTTTATTTTCCACTGTGAGTGAAATACTCTGATCCAACTCATACCATAAAAAAAAAAAAAAAAAAAGGGCTTAACGTATTTTGAGAACACTTGGGAGTATGATACTCGGGCAGGTGAGTGTTGTATTCTCGGGATTCTCAAGGTACATGTCGCTGTCACTTGACTGGGCCATTAGGGCGTGACATCATGTATGTGCTAAAGAGTTCCCTTACTTAAAAAGATAGTGAACTCAACTCTTCTGATGCTGCCCTGCAAGGTCGCAAAGAGGCCTACTTCCGTCTTGAGAGAAAGAATGCTGATATATCCCAGTGTTATGACAAACTTCTGGCCAAGTTTGACGCCTACCAAAAGGCTGCTGAACAAAACCAAGTCTAAAGCTTTCATCGACGCATACAAGTTGGACTACTTAGACTGCAAGAGCGGGGCCGCTCCTTGTCATCCTATTGAAGATAAAGATATTGAGATGTTCTAACCTAACATGCCTCCTGCCCAATGATGTGGATATGGAGACAGCTGAAGAGTGGATGGCTGACGAGATTGCAACCGAGGAGATGATGCCAAGGACGGCGCAGCTGACTGTTTGTGCCTGATAAATCACGGCCATAAGCTGGCCGAAGGAGCCCTGTTGTGTGGATTTCAGCTGCACCAAAATGGATTCAGTTGCATCCTCAACTTGTGATACTCGCAAGTGCACGAGCCGTTTGGTAGTATAGCATATGTAAGTGCGAGGTCGATCCCACGAGGATTGGTGATTGAATGATCCAATTCATTTTCCCTACACAAAACAGAAATGAAAAAAAAGGGAAATAAATAAAACAAGGAAGAAAGAAAATAACTAACTCAAGTAGATAAGTTCCCAAGTTCAATTAGATTAATGGATTGATTCTAGCTAAAGTATGATTAAGCCATGGTGTGTGGTCATAACCTTGTGTTCCTAATTCCCTAATTTGATCATTTGTTGTCTAACCTAAAATTAAGCATTAGGAACCCATTAAGCATAGAAGAACAATTTAAACAACCAAGCATGTATCTAATCCCTGTTGTCGAATGTCCATACATACTCTTCCTATTCATAGTTCAATTCGAATTAAAGCATGGTGTCTACTCTTAATTCAAACCAAGATAGCTAACATGCAAGCCTAAATGGTGATCAATCATTCAAACTAGCATATTAACTTATAAGCATAATGAATAAGAACAAAAACCATAATTGAAACTTGGAAACTTATCAAACTTGAATACTTAAGAAAGAATGTACATTACAAGAAAAATAAATTACAACTAAGAAAACATTAAAGAGAGACTAAGAGAACTTTGAGGAAGAAAGGAGAAGTGTTTGGGAAAAGTGTTTGAGGACATGGAGGCTTTTTGGAGAAGAAAGTAGAAGTAGAGAGTTGTTTGAGAAAGTGTTTGGAGAACATGGAGAATGTTTGTGAACTTGGAGACTTTGGGAACTTAGGGAGTGGAGAGAAAGGTGTTTGTGAAGTGTTTGAGACATGGAGACTTTTGGAAGAGAAGGGAAATGTGTTTGGGAAATTTGGAGAAGGGAGGAGAAGTGTTTGGAGAACTTTAGAGATGGGAGAAGTGTTTGAGAGATTTGGAGAAGAAAATTTAGTAGAATGATCTTATTACAACAATTGAGAACTACAAAGGAAACTAAGAGAATTTGAGGGAGAGAAGGGAAGGGAGCTCTAGAGAAGTGTTTGAGAGCTCCCCCCCTTGGGGTGTTATTACAAGCTTAGAGAACTTCCCTATTTATAGGCCTAGGGGAAGTGAAAATCAGAATTCAATAAGACTAATGCATACAACACTTGAATTATAAAATCTGAAATGGTTGATGCACTTGTATTAGAAAATCTTGAATTGGTTGATGCACTTCACCACTAAATCCCACCAGCAGCCCTAGCTCATCTTCATGTCACCATGACCAAGCTTCCAACCAGAAATGATAGCTCATACCTAGCTCACCATGACCAAGCATCCAACCAGCACATGCTGAGGTCAGCATGACCAGCAACTTCAAGGGCTTACAACTTGGGCTTCTATTAATCAAATTAGGACTTTAAGCACTCTAAATTGAAGTTCAGAATGTCTTGTTTCCAGCCATATGTTATTTGGGCCAATCCAAGGTCGGAGGAAGAAGTTAAGGCCGAAACAAATTGCTAACTCATTTTCCGCGCTGATAAGATCCATCCTGAGCATGGTTCTGTGTTTGCTAGGTAACGGACTCCAGATTTATCCAATGGGGCTGAATTTTGGATATGTTATAGTACACACCAATTGGAGCAACTTTCATGAAGAATGTGGCCTCATCCGAGCTATGTAGGTTGCTGAAACAAAGCTTGCAATATGACCTACGGAACTGGACTGGCAGGGGGCTGTAGCCATAATGAATTTGTCTTTAAGCTCTTCATCAATTCATCCAAATTAGGCCTTAACATGCTTGAATTGCATGAATTATGTTCTCCAAAGCCATCATTGTTACCTAAAGCTCAATTAACTGAAAGATAAACACAAAAAGGATTAAAAGCACAAGTTTAACTCAAAAACATAACCAAATCATAAGCTAGAAGGGTAAGAAATAATATACAATTATGAACCGATCAAATACCCCCAAACCTAGATTTTGCTAGTCCTCGAGCAAAACAACACAAAACAAAGTTAAAAACAAAACTAGAAGTTAACTAAACCACTTTCGTAGGTAACTCGATTGCATTTAGCATATGCAACAAGCCTTTAAACCTCTAGGCATCCCTAGTAGGAGGAGTTGTGTCTCCTGAGGGTTTAACAGATACGATACCCACAAACGTTTTACTGACTCTGTAAAACAAAGTAATTAGAAAACTTAAAGATTGTTAGTCCTTAAGCAAAACCAAAAACAAAAACAAACACAAAAACACAAAGAACTTAAAACAATTTTTCCGAACATTTTCTGAAGAGAAATGACTCATGCACATGACTTAAACGTTTTAACAATAAAAGCTCAATTTTTAGACATTATTTACAAAGCGGCAAAGTTCTAAACACAATATGCTCAAAGTGTAGTAGTGTGATAGCCAAATGCAACAAATTCCCCAATCTTAGTTTTCACACAATTTCAAAAATCATACAAAGCATAAGTTCAACTTCAAATCTCACCAAAGTTGTCCTCTCACAAATGAATCACTCAGAAGAGGGCTATAATGCACACTCAGTTATAAACATGAGAATAGAGTTAAACCATAAGGGACTTAACTCGCAATAGAAATATGAAGAACTTGCATTAATATGATCTCAAGAAGGATGTCAAACACTTAAAAGTAGAAAAATGAATGCAATTCAACCACATGACATTTAATATCAATTTAGGTCTTTAACATGGGTTGTAATGGGGCCAAGGGTGTAAGGTGAGTAAGAAATGAAGGATATGGATAATACAAAGTCCAAGGAACTCGCAATGCAAGAGCATAAAATAATTGTTTACAAGACTTCGAATCATCACGATTAGATTTTTTTCTTTTACCTGATCAAAACTCCTTATACCCTTCATTTACATTGATTCACTCCTTTCCTGAACAACCACCAATTTATTTTGAAGGCCCAAAAATGAAATTTCATTCAACCACCACTTAATCACAACTTTTCTCTTTTCTTTCACCAATTGTGTGATTTTTTTTTTTTCTTCGAAATTCCCAAACTTAGTATGAAAAACACATCCCAATTAAAGCTCATGAGTTCCTTAGAAAGGTAAATATTTGTTTTTCAGGCTAAGGCGAGGAAATATAATTGGTTAAATGAAAGAAAAGGTTTACATGTAGGCTCAAAATGGTTAACAATGGAAAATCATGCTTAAGCATGCATAAGGTTAGCTTGAAAGGCACAAACGATCCAAAGAGGGCCTTAATATCACTTCTTAAATGTCGTGAAGTCAAATTGCATAAGAATGAATGACTTTTAAGTGTTCAACCAAATCAATAAATAATGAGATCAAACAACAACTTTGATGACAAGAAAATAAGAGTATGTATATAACACTCATGAATTGAAGTACAAGGCTCAAAAGCTCACTTTATATGGTTATATAAGTCTAATTTGTGCTTGATACAATTCTTTGGGTCATGCAAATCCTTTAATTGGAAAATTATGAAACAAATGGCAAGTGTAAAGAAGGTTTCAAACATATCATGCTAGAACAATGCCAAATTTTTTTTTATTTTTTAATAAAGAAAAAAAAACACTAAAATAAAATGAAATCCAATTTTTATTTAAGTCATGCAAACATTTATCACTATCTCATCATAAGTGTTCGGAAAGTGACTCAAAACAAAAACAAAACAAAACAAAACAATACTTAAAATAAAAACAAGCAAAAAAATAAATAATTTTTTTTTTCAATTATTATTTTTTTTAATTTTAAGAAAAACCAAATTTACTTGCTAAACTCCAATACCCCCAAACCTAGAAATGAACATTGTCCTCAATGTTTAAAAATTAGCCACAACCAATGTCATAACAACAAATGAAGGGTATTAAAGCAAATAAAAATCACAAAACATACAAAAATAAAATAAAACAATTACAAAATAAAAATTACAAAACAAACAATCAAATAAAATAAAATAAAATAAATAAATAAATAAAACACGAAACAGTAAAACACTCAAAACAGTAAGCCCTAACAGATAGTCTTACACAAACTGAAACCCAAACAATTGAAAGCCCAACCCAAAATGAAATTAACCCAACAACGGTAAAACCCGACCCAACATAAAATCTGAAGCCCACACGTTTAAATTTAATTTTTTTCTTAAAAAGATAAAACGTGAATTATGAGCGCAAAGCGGGATTTCTAAAAAGAGGGAATGTGGTCCCTGATGTCGTTTCATGGATAGTCACGGGCAGAAAGCAGGAGCCACGTGTCGACGCATAAAGGCGCCGCAGATCCACAAGCGAAAATTACGGGCTCATGGAAAGGCGCGACAACTTTGCTGAACGCGTCCGTTCAGACAAAGCAAGTCGTGACAAATGTGTTGGAAACGGTTGGAAAGTGAGAAGGTTGTGGGACTCGAGGAACGCTGGATATTCAGAAAACGCTTAGACGCTGCAACGGCTAGGGTTTGTTTGTCAAAGACTACATCTATAAGAAGGAAAAAGAAGGGAAAAAAAAACAAAAAACAAAAAACACACAAACTCAGAAACACAAAAGAGAAAAGAAGCAAGAAAAAGAAAAAAAAAAAAAGTGAGAAATCAAATGGCTTCTTCCTACCCCTTTTCGTTAGATCTCAACCTAGCTCCACCAACTCAGACACGAGGCCAAGCAGTAGCACCAGTATGGATGCCCTACTTTGCCTCCGCACGGGGGCCTGTGACTGTCAATGACTCAATACTCCTGGACAACGATGTTGCCATTGGAGTTTGCAGAAATTTAGTGACTCCCAAAGATATACGTGTGTTCGGGACAAGGGATGACAACCGGGTCACGAGTGATGCCCTGGCACTGAGCGTGCAGAGTACAGCATGTGTCGCAAGTTTGGGTCATCGCCTACTTGCGAAGTCCCATGAGGTAGAGGTGCTTAAAGCTCAGTTGGCGGCGGAGCGAAGTTTGGTTGAAGACTGTCAGAGTGCTATAAAAAGCTTGAAAAGGGAGAGGTCAAGGATTGTGGAGGTGAATCGACACCAGCTAGAAGTATTGCGAGACGAGAATAAAAACCTATCAAAAATGGTAGAGTTGTACTCTCGCGACATGCGAAAACAGCTGGAGGACCTAGACCGACCGGGTAAACGCAAACAAGCAGATCGCGAGAGTAGTTACGCTCAAGCTAAGATTGCGATCTTTGGGAGCTCAAGTGATGAGCCCCAAGAAGCTGTGCGTGAAGCCCCGGAAGAGGACAGCCAGAGGGCCAAACTCAAAGCTCCAATGGTCGAGACACCAAGCACCGAGAAGAAATGATTTCCTACTGCATTATTGTTGTTTTTATTTTATTTTGTTGTTTTTGTATTTTCGTTATTTTGTTTCGGAAATAAAAGAGTAAGGTTGCAGAAAGAAAAAGAAAAAGAAAACACACTTCCCAACTAAAATAAAACAAAGACGACAAACGGAAAAGAAAACACATTTCCCTAACTAAAATAAACTAAAGATGATAGCCGAAAGGGAAAAGCAAAAACACAAAGCTCTAGAAAATGAAAGTAACGGGCAAAAACATTAAACACCAGAAAACACGGAGGAAAAAAAAAAGAAAAGTAAAGTAAAGGTGCTCCCTCTTGAAGCGATTAGGTCGAGCATGCCCGGGAAATCCGAAATGGTGTTGGCTCTCTCTCATCAGCATATGTCTATTTAAACCACACCTCTGCAAGCGGATGATACCCAGCATTTCTTCCTGCAAACTCAAGGAAAAACATCAAAAAATTCAGAAGCAAAACAAATGGCATCCTCATGCACTCACCTTGATGATCTCAACCTTGAGCTCTCACTTGCACCACCGAATGCCCAAACAAGGGCTCCTCCAAACACTGTCTTTCCAAACTCTTCATATCATCACGGCACGGCCTCAAACTTTGCTGAGGCAATACCGAACTTTTCTGAGGCACTGTCGAACAAAGCAGTGCTGCTAGGAGGCATGATTAGCAGCAAGCTCACTCCGACAGATCATCTGCATGTGGCACAGAGGTCTGATAAGGCAGCGGTAGAGGAGTCCCACAATTTAACTGTGCTCCACGCGGTCTCCGCTACCAATTTGGGCATGCGATTACTGGCGAGGACAAGGGAGTGTGCCGCGATGAGCGAGGAAATAGTTTCCTTGAAGGCTATGGTGGCGGACTTGCAGAAGCGGCTCTACTGTGCCAATCAGCACGTGGAAGCACTGCAGAGAAAAAATGAGGACCATGTGGAGTTGCTGCAGATTCTACAAGTGCGAGAAAATAGAGGCAAGCCATGATGATGATGGAGATGAAGAAGATGAAGAAGATGATGATGAAGATGATGATGATGTTGTTATTTTGTTATTTTGTTTTTTTGTTTTTGTTTTTTTTGTTTTTTTTGTTTTTTGTTTTTTTTTATGCAATGTTTGAATTGAAATAAAGTTTGTTTTTAACACTCAGAGAAAAAAAACTAACTAACTAACCATACCACGTAAATAAATACATAAACTAACTTAACAAAACAAAAACAAAGACTTAACAGAAAAGAAAACAAAGAAAATAAAAAAAAATAAAAAAATAAAAAAATAAAAAAACTTAATTTAAAAACACACGAATATACAAGCAACTCATGGATGACCAGTTAAGGGCCTCAGAAAACACAGCCAGGGGATCCGGGAAGGTTGGAGGGGTCACAATGGTCCCGCTTAAAACCCAAACTTCTTAGACACCGAAGGTGTCGCCTATAGAACTCCTAGACACTGTATTGACGGAAGTGCTCACTGGAGTTACCATAAGTCAGCTCATATGAAAAATCTTTTTAAAATTTTTAAGATAAGAAACAAAAACAAATAAAGATAAAATGGAACAACAAACCATAAACGAAAATGAACTAAGTACTCTAAACAAATTCAAACAAACAACATAAATTGTTGTACTAAAAGAAACAAACCAATAAACCAAAGAAAAACACAAACAGCACTTTCTATCACCCGTTTATCACCATTTGGACAGATTCGTTTCTATGTTTTTCAGCTTCGACCTCTGTTCAGTTTTTAGGCTATAACTTTCCAACCGTAAGTCCAAATTTTACGTTCTTTATATGGTTGGATTCAGCACAGAAAAACAAAGAACTCAACGCGGACCAAAAGGTAAAAACAATGACGGAAAGAAACATAATTCAAAGAAGAGAAAGGATTGAAATGCTCCCCCTTGAAGCGATTAGGTCGAATGTGATGCACTTGGAGGTCGCGACTTCTCCCATTGCTCCACACTTCCCATTCTTATGATTGAGGTTGCCATCTCTCTCCATTTTTATTAAGCTATCATAAATTGCTAAAACAAACACACAAACTTGAAATGGAATTAAAAGGATTAAGAAATAAAAACTAAAATGAAAAGGAAAATCAACACACATCCAATTCCATGCTTCAAAGCAACAAGCACCAATGGGTTGTGTAAGCTGGGACTTAAACCCAGTTCTCTTGCTTGTTGGGCAATTGTCCTTTTCTGTTGGACTACAAACACAACTTGTCCATTAACGTCATTAACTTTAAAACTTGAAATTGTCTAGAAAAACATGAAAATGAAAAATAAAAATAAAACAAGTAGGGAAAAGAAATAGAACCAAACTATGTTGCCAATCCCCGGCAACGGCGCCAAAAACTTGTTGTGTGGATTTCAGCTGCACCAAAATGGATTCAGTTGCATCCTCAACTTGTGATACTCGCAAGTGCACGAGCCGTTTGGTAGTATAGCATATGTAAGTGCGAGGTCGATCCCACGAGGATTGGTGATTGAATGATCCAATTCATTTTCCCTACACAAAACAGAAATGAAAAAAAAGGGAAATAAATAAAACAAGGAAGAAAGAAAATAACTAACTCAAGTAGATAAGTTCCCAAGTTCAATTAGATTAATGGATTGATTCTAGCTAAAGTATGATTAAGCCATGGTGTGTGGTCATAACCTTGTGTTCCTAATTCCCTAATTTGATCATTTGTTGTCTAACCTAAAATTAAGCATTAGGAACCCATTAAGCATAGAAGAACAATTTAAACAACCAAGCATGTATCTAATCCCTGTTGTCGAATGTCCATACATACTCTTCCTATTCATAGTTCAATTCGAATTAAAGCATGGTGTCTACTCTTAATTCAAACCAAGATAGCTAACATGCAAGCCTAAATGGTGATCAATCATTCAAACTAGCATATTAACTTATAAGCATAATGAATAAGAACAAAAACCATAATTGAAACTTGGAAACTTATCAAACTTGAATACTTAAGAAAGAATGTACATTACAAGAAAAATAAATTACAACTAAGAAAACATTAAAGAGAGACTAAGAGAACTTTGAGGAAGAAAGGAGAAGTGTTTGGGAAAAGTGTTTGAGGACATGGAGGCTTTTTGGAGAAGAAAGTAGAAGTAGAGAGTTGTTTGAGAAAGTGTTTGGAGAACATGGAGAATGTTTGTGAACTTGGAGACTTTGGGAACTTAGGGAGTGGAGAGAAAGGTGTTTGTGAAGTGTTTGAGACATGGAGACTTTTGGAAGAGAAGGGAAATGTGTTTGGGAAATTTGGAGAAGGGAGGAGAAGTGTTTGGAGAACTTTAGAGATGGGAGAAGTGTTTGAGAGATTTGGAGAAGAAAATTTAGTAGAATGATCTTATTACAACAATTGAGAACTACAAAGGAAACTAAGAGAATTTGAGGGAGAGAAGGGAAGGGAGCTCTAGAGAAGTGTTTGAGAGCTCCCCCCCTTGGGGTGTTATTACAAGCTTAGAGAACTTCCCTATTTATAGGCCTAGGGGAAGTGAAAATCAGAATTCAATAAGACTAATGCATACAACACTTGAATTATAAAATCTGAAATGGTTGATGCACTTGTATTAGAAAATCTTGAATTGGTTGATGCACTTCACCACTAAATCCCACCAGCAGCCCTAGCTCATCTTCATGTCACCATGACCAAGCTTCCAACCAGAAATGATAGCTCATACCTAGCTCACCATGACCAAGCATCCAACCAGCACATGCTGAGGTCAGCATGACCAGCAACTTCAAGGGCTTACAACTTGGGCTTCTATTAATCAAATTAGGACTTTAAGCACTCTAAATTGAAGTTCAGAATGTCTTGTTTCCAGCCATATGTTATTTGGGCCAATCCAAGGTCGGAGGAAGAAGTTAAGGCCGAAACAAATTGCTAACTCATTTTCCGCGCTGATAAGATCCATCCTGAGCATGGTTCTGTGTTTGCTAGGTAACGGACTCCAGATTTATCCAATGGGGCTGAATTTTGGATATGTTATAGTACACACCAATTGGAGCAACTTTCATGAAGAATGTGGCCTCATCCGAGCTATGTAGGTTGCTGAAACAAAGCTTGCAATATGACCTACGGAACTGGACTGGCAGGGGGCTGTAGCCATAATGAATTTGTCTTTAAGCTCTTCATCAATTCATCCAAATTAGGCCTTAACATGCTTGAATTGCATGAATTATGTTCTCCAAAGCCATCATTGTTACCTAAAGCTCAATTAACTGAAAGATAAACACAAAAAGGATTAAAAGCACAAGTTTAACTCAAAAACATAACCAAATCATAAGCTAGAAGGGTAAGAAATAATATACAATTATGAACCGATCAAGCCCCTTCTCTCGGCCCTGGCACTTGTTCGTAAAAACTGAAACGCAGCGTTTCGCCAGGGTACTTCGCCTTCCTAAAGACAAAAGAAGAAATGCTAAGGCATGATCATCTCGGCCTCAAGCGCAGGCCGAGGCCGAGGCCGAACAAAATCGCGGCCAAGGCATTAAAGGCAAATCATCACGTGACAGCAGGGTCCCAGGCTTCATTTAATGAAGTAGTGCCTGTTTAATGCAGCAAACCCATTGGCCACAAAGAAGTATTTAATGCATGAGGGAAGGTGGGAAGTGACTGAAGTCAGGATTTGGTGATGAGGATCAGAGTGATTAGACGTGGACATTCTCACAAGAATTCTGACAGCCTGAGATATTGGTTCAACAGCTATCCAGGCCATAAATGCATCTCCACGGCCAGAAGCTCAGAACCCACGATCAGGAGCGGCGGCCGAGATTCACCGGGATTTCTGGGGTCACACCACCATACTTCACGATCCCAAATGTCGATTGGACACCCACTTGCGCTAATCAGACTCCACTATGCGTAAATTCAGCCTCGATTACTCATCCAGGGACTCTTCCTATAAATACAAGACTCGAGCTACATTCAAAGGGGTCAACACCAAAAACAAAGCCTCCCACGGAGCAACTTATTTTTTCCTGTAATGCACTTTCAATATCTTTACTTGCTTTCCTAGGAGTAGTGTTAGATTGTAAGGAAAATCCATTCATCAATATATCATACGACCCTTGATTTTCAAGGCGCCGGAGCACCATCCTTGTTGTTTGTTCACTCACCCCATATATCACAATACCGTCGCTCCCTGAGCAACGCGCCGGAGCACCCCCCAAAACCACCACCAACACCATCACTCAACGGCCTTGTAGTTCAGGCTGTGAACCTAACAGCCGAGACCAGTTCCTCTCTCGGCTACAATCATTTGATTAGGAAGACGAGTTCAAACAGGCGCACCACTTATCCATCCAACACTCATCAACACATCGACGCATGGTAGACCGTGCTGGCACGCCCGCGCACAACCGCACCGCACCCAAAAGCAGGAAACCGCGTGTTAACGCATATCCCCTCGGCCCGGAACTTCAGGCCGTGAGATCTGCGCGGCAGATGTTGCATTCCTAAGAGGACACAAATTAATGTGCAAACAACCAATTAAAAATACCCGCAAGTGCACGAATCTATCGAAGTATAGATTATGTAAGTACGGGGTCGATCCCACGAAGAACTTGTCGGCTTCCTATAAGTTCTAATTTGAGTACATAAAGAACACTTATTTAACACACCACAAATGCACAAATGAAAGAGGGAAACTAGAAATGAGTAAAGAAGTGTAAAAGAAATGGAACAACACAAGAAAACTAGAGAAAAACACAAACAGCACTTTCTATCGCCATTTTATCACCTGTGAACAGTGCCGTGAACAGTGAACAGTGACATGAACAGTGCCGTGAACAGTGAACAGTGATGACCGGTCGCGTGAACAGTGACGACCGGTCGTTTTTCGGCAGAGTCGAAATTTCAATAAACGTGTGATGAGCGACCGGTCGTGAATAGTAACGACCGGTCGTTTTTGGGCAGATTCGTTTCTCTGTTTTTCAATTTCGACCTCTGTCCAGTGTTTTGCCTATAACTTTCCAACCGTACGTTGAAAATTCACGTTCTTTATACGGTTGGATTCAGAACAGAAAATGCAAGAACACAACGCGGACCAAAAGGCCAAAACAATTACGGAAACAAATAAAATTCAGTATCAAAGACACACCACGTATCAAACACACAACTCACACACACATTGGGGGGGGGGGGGGGGGGTTTTGATTTGGTTCAAGTGACCTATTTCTATTGCATGAAAGTAAATGGACTTTGAATTTAAATGAGAATAGCAGAGACGAATTATCAAATTGTGAAATTAAAATGTAACAAACACTAGGGTTTCGGAATCCACCCTAAACAATTCTACCAAAGTTCATGAATACTCAAGTGATGAACTCTAAATGTGTTGATGAAAATGTTCGCAATCAAGACCATGGGTCGTGGCTCAAGACGCATTGATTCTCTCTAATATACGTAAAGTGCATGGTTCGTGCTACAATACTTGTGCCCTCCCCATAACCGAACCTAGGTATGGTTCGTACTTCGATTCAATTACAAGGAGAACCCATTAAGTTCAAAGAGAATATGAACATCACAAGAATCCTAATAGCATGGTGTTTACATTAGGTATTCAAGAAACCAATTCACATGGATGATTCTTACTTCATCCATTTATTGCTTAGGATAACATGAAGATACACATAACCCCAACAATCTCAAGAAGCATGCTTTCAAAGATGGCCAACCAAGGAAAAACACACATCAAGGATAGATTAATTTGGTGAATTGGAATTCATCAACAATATCCAGAAATTCATACACTCAAGCATCAAAACAATAAGGTAATCATGTTTAGGGCTTCAACCTAAGCCCTAGCTATGGAGTTTAGTTGCTCATACTTATTCCAAATACAAACTCAAAATAAAATTAGAAAGAGTTTACAGATTTTGAGAAAATTGTGAAAGCTTCAAGGTCATCAATGGTGGAAGCTTTCTTCTCCACTTTTCTTGGCTGCACCTTGGCTTTCTCCAAGCTCCAAACTCTCCAAAATCTGCTCTCAATCTGTATAGAATGTGGAATAGCCTGATTTCCCACGATCAAAAGGCTCCCAATATCAGATTGCAATTTTGACTTCTCCTCCCTCTCTCCTCCTTTCCAGCTTTTACCTTTTAATATAAAACTACCACCTTTGATAAAGCCTTAGCCCATTGTCCCCTTGCCATGATGGAGCTTTGACTTCACAAAGATGCCAAAAGCTCAGAAAATATCTATTTTACAAATGTAATTCCTTGTTACCAAGAGTTATGGTAACAAGAAGTTAAGATGACACAAGGGAGGTAAAAGCTGGCCAAATCCGGATTTCCAGAACTGTGGTAACATGATGGATTGGTTGGATAGGCAATACTTGTCCAATGGAGCTCAAATTTGGATATGTTGTAGTTAACATCCATTGGAACAAGTCTCATGAAGATCATGACCTCATCCGAGCACCAGAGCATGTTGATCCCAGGCCAAGAAGTTGACCTACGAAAATGAACAAAAACAGAATTTATAACTAATAATGCACTTTTAGCTCATTTTCATCCCAACCAAGGCAAAATCTAAGAAAACACAAAAAGGAAGTAAAAAGCTATAAAATGTCAAGAACTAACTCAAAATAGTGGGTGAATAACATGAAAAATCATGTGTAAAAATGAACCGAACAGCAGACACTGACGAGGTGGCAGCAGACATGGCGGAGTAGGTAGCTGGAGATGTTGAGCAGATGGTTGCATCTGATGAGCATATAGCTGAGCTAGGCGAAGCCACGGAGAGTGTAGTTGATCAAGTAGAAGTTGAGGAGGTTGCCGACCAGTAGATGGAGGCTCTTTTATCTTTTCAAGCTTTGTAATATGCTTTTATGTTTGCAATAATTTGTCTTATTTGACAATCTTCTTTCTTTTGAACTTGGCCGGTTGGTGACTTTACTATGGAAACTCTAGTTATTTCTTTAACTTCAATTCGCATTGTGTCTTGTTAATCTCTTGAGTGGCCGACTGGAGCCTTGGTTCCGCATTTCCCTTGGGATGTTTGAATGTTTACCCACCACTGGCTTCAAGGATGCTCTTTTGATTCTCCCTTAGGATGCTTCAAGGCAGTCTCTCTACGTCTCCCTTCGAATGCTTCTTATGGACAATGGCTTCGTTGTCCTGCGTCTCCCTTAAGACGCTTCAAGCTGTCATATGTCTCCCTTAACACGCTTTTATGGTGGTCATAGCGCAAGGTAGGCCAGAAATAGCCAATGCTTATAGCCTTTTGAATGAGTGATCTGCCCCCAGAATGGTTGTCGCACTCGTTGTCGTGAATTTTGCAGAGTACCTCAATTGTTTGATGGTACCTTATGCATGTGAGATGAGGCAGTGGATGTAGTATCTCGCGACTTTCTGTTGGACCTTCCTAGCTTTGAACTTATCCTTTGGCAAATTTTCATTTGCCAAGTAGTCGATTGGCAAGCCCTTCTTGAAGGCAATGGATGTCATTTGACCATTGCAATCTACGATGTTTGTCTTTTCTGCCTTGAATCTCTTGATGTAGTCTTGGAGGGAGTGTACTCCTTGGTAAAGACAAAAGCTAGCTCCTTTAAGGGCCGTGAGCTAAGCATTTTTCTTCTTGTACTTCATGGGAATGACCGTGAGGCTGATCTTCTAAGGGCCTAGTCTCTCGTGAACGCTTCTCTAAGGGCCAAGGTGGGCGTGAACATCAGATTGTAGGCCCAGCCTCTCGTGCACATTGATCCTTGGACTTAATCAGGATCGGAGACTTGATCTGCTTTGAGCCTAACAAGCGGATGCTTGCGACATGCCAATGTGTTGAGCACGCTCTTATTCTTCTCCTTATCTGCTTGCTCCTACTTGACCTGCGTGGGACCCGAACTGCCTGCGGGTGCGTTCTTCCATCCTTTTCTCTTCGCCTTGCAGTCCAAGGCCAAGGTCTCGGACCAAGTCAATCTAGTTTAGAAGTTGTCCAACCAAGTTGTTTTGGTCGTCCACTCTTTGAGTTAGCTAGTCAACTCTAAGACTGAGGTCTACTTGACTTTGTGGATCGGGATAAGAAAATTGTGTGGACCCCAATTGCACACGAGCTAAGGTTTTGTTGGAGGTGTACACAGGAGTGTATGTTGAGCGCGGTGACAAAGGAAGGAATGAATGATGTTGTTCTAAGATCAGGCCATGGCACATGGCGGCAATGGAATCGCCGTGAATGGCTGGGCCACCGTAGATAGTGGCGCCGTGGTGGACATCACCGAATACGGCAATAAAGGCTTGCAGCAACAAGGTTGTTCCAACTACAGGGCCGTGCGGCTGTGAGGTGGACCCGGCCATGATGGCGTGCAGTAGGTGTGAGGTGGATTTGACCACTTGGTCGTGAGGGAAATGGCTGCAAGGTGGCATTGGTTGCAGGGCCGCGATGTGGCATGGTTGGTGGAGCTGCAACGGTGTTCTCGGCCCGCAGGGTTGAGAGGGAGGAAAGTGGCGGCTGTCGAGATCCCGTGGTGTTGTAGAGGCTAGGATCCTTTGCGGATTGAGTTGTCGCGGCGGTCTTGCTCCTCATCCGCTTGCTTGCAACCATGGTTGTTTGGAAGGATTCAATTGAGTGATGAAAAGGAGGAAACAAGTTTCTTTGATTCAAGAGCACATGTTGAGTATATCTCGCGCTCTCAATGAAAGCACCAATTTGTTTATGCAAATTTCTCACAGGAGAATATTCGTGGATTGATTCCTCGACCTTCAATCTTCCTTCTTCCTCTTCCTCATTCCCTGCGAAATAAATATGAGTAAATAGACCACACCCTGGGGGTATTGGCCAAAGGCTCTCTGATCCCTAAGTTAGTTCAATTGGTTCTTTGGGAAAAGATGCGGGAAAAGCTAAAATGGATGGAGTTTTCTCTCATGGGGAGAGCCGATTGGCCAAAGCCGTGTGTGGTGGTGCTTATCCATGTGAGAGAGAGGGGAGAGAGAGTGGCGACAGCAGGGAGAGAGAAAGAAGGTTTTCTCGAGTCAGAAAGCGTTACCTCAAATTGGTTTGTAGCCTCCTTATGTGCTAGGGTTTTGGGAGAATAATCCTTATTTGGTTAGGATTATTCTTCCTCAAAAAGATGATAGGAATTACTCCAAAAGATTTGGTTGAGATTGGCTCCTTGATTTAGGGAGATATTCCTATCTTAAATCAAAGATAATTTTCCTAATGCAATAGGAATTAATTAGGGTAATTAATTTAACCTAAGGAATATTCCTTTTCCACGTGTCGTGTTCTTATTGATTAGTGAAATATACGTTCCCACAGTAAGAATACTACAAGATAGCATATGATTGTGATTCTAACCTGAAATTAATTGGTAAATATGCCTAAAAACTACTAGGCAATGCTTTAATTCCTAGTTTGGAACATGTACTCTTTTTTTTCAAAGTTAGGAAGGGAGATGGGGAAACCGTACACAGGTATCATGAATGCTTGAACCCAGGACCACTTCGAAGCACACCAAAGGTCGGGCCAATCCAACTAATACCCCATTGGTGAGGTTTCTTTTCGTTGAATCAAACTAGTAAGATGAAAAAAAAGAGATTAATAAACAATAAGATATTATATGTACAATAGCGAAGTTAAGCAGCCCTTTTTGCTAATTGTTTGCTACCATATTCTAAAATATCGATAATATCGACGAAATATCGAGGATGTTATCATTTTTTCGGGTCATAGATATTTCGGAACGTATCCATACACATATCATATAAATATCGAGAATATCGACGATAATATCGGAAAATATTGATGTCAATAATTTCGCTCACACTTCAGCAATATTTTGTCAAAATATCGCTATAATATCGAAAATATCGATGTAATGGAATAAAAAGAAGAAAAAAAAAAAGCAAAGCACACACGCAAAGTGGATTCGAACCCCTTCATATCCCCTTCATATCCCATTACTTTTGGGATGGAATTGAGCGGCTCATGGAAAGAATCCAAGACCCAATCTTCAAATGATTTTGCTTATGGACAATGTCAACCAATCTCGGATCCATATGGGTGGCATGTTAACAATTACATGCAAAACTATTTTGGGGATTTATCATTTGATGACTACTCTTCACAATACGCTTACTCTACACATACAGATGATGAAGATAGTGAAAAATTTGAACCTCATAGGAACTTAATGTGGTACTAAGTCACTCATGTATCTTACCAGGCAATGTATAAAGTGTAAAATATTGTAGTAAACCCATCATGCAATGCATTTCCTTCCAATTTTTTGTGATAAACTAATAAATAATTGACTAAATAAACATCCTCCAAAGTTTCAATAAAAATTTCCAAGTTTTTCTTACAATTTCCGTGATTTTTATTCATTTTTTATCGATATCGATAATATCCCGATATTTCTATCAAAATTTCCATGTTTTTGAACTACCGATATTTCCGATACCGTCGATATTTTAGACCTTGTTTGCTACTTGCTAGTAGTATATATCTTATATTTCAATGTATGTGCCATTGTTTATATTATTTTCTTGTAATGGCATGCAAGGGTCATTAACAACATGTTAACAAAAATTACTCTTTTTTTTTTGTATAATTAAATAACTATTATACTCTGTTTCTTTTTAGGAAATACAATGAGCATTTTCAATAGCTTCAACAATTTTGAAATGCTAAAATAGGTGAGCCACCTCAAAATTCCATTCAACATTTGTCAAACTTAGTACGACATACACTCGAAGATGCGAGCCAAATACCCTCACCTCTTCGAATGACAAATAGGAAAATTTCGAGGATGAAATTTTTAGAAGGGGGTAGGTTGTGACACCTCGACCCAATTTTAATTATCCATTTTAATTATTTAATTTATTTAATTATGAAATTACAAATTTGCCCTTGGGATAGGGTTATTTTGGTCACTTCCTAATCCGGTAGGATTTTGGGGAATTGAATGGCACCATTGCGTAGAGCGTGTTGATACGAGTTCGTAGTCATGTAGTGGGCTCGAATCGGAGTTGTAATGAAGAAGTTACAATCAACGGAAGTGCAGTGGCATAACCGTAATTATTTCAAAGTTGGATTTTTAAAAACCTCAGATTCCTTTCTCTCTCTCTCTCTCTCTCTCTCTCTCTCTCCTAGACCTCACCTCTCTCTCCTCGTGACAAACCACCCCAGTCGGCCACATTTTGGACAGCAGTTTCTTCCTCCGACCACCCCAAGCGACGGGGTCGGTACCAAAACAACTAGCCCGTGACCCTCTCTCCGTCCTGCCCCATCCCCACCGTAGCTCGTTACCCCAGCTGCCGGAAAATCTTGAAAAATCGTTGAATTTCACTCAAACTTTCCACCGTCGTTTCCACAATTCCAACCACCATTTTTGTCAATCCAGGTATGCTTTCTCATTTTTTTCAACGTGATCTAGCTGATGATTGGGTTGGTTAGGATCGATTTTGAAGTTTTGGAACTTGTTTTACAACCTAAGTTTTACCCTGTTTTCGACTCGAGTTTCCGGCAAGTTCCGGCCACTTTTTGGCTGTGGCCCAAGAACAAAAGTTGCTCCACTAGTTGACTTGATCACGCAGGTATATGTATTGATGGGTGTTTTGAGAATTTTCCTATCGCCGAAATTTTCTCAAGCCACCCACGCTCTGCCGGTGAGTGTGGAGGTGCGTGGGCCATGGTTGGGTGGCCCATTTGGTTCTAAAATATTCCCCACGTTGTCCCAAGCACGACGGTATGCTCGGATTTGAATTTGGTTATCGTTTGGTAGTCGATCGGATTTATGTATATTAGGCGTTATCCCGGTTCTATATGTTCGGACCATTGGATCGACTCCATTTCCAAAAATGTTGATCTAGGTACCTCTATAATCGTTTAGGATTTCGCGGATTGAGAGTTGGAGTCCCGGATGTTCTGATTCAATGACTCAAAGTTTGAGTAAAACGGTGACCGTCTGATCATGCGATCATGAGCAATCTGACCACTCAATCTGGACCAAACTTGCAGGATGTGCTTAGTAACTTTCAGATTAGAAATTGGAAGTTGTGGGCCTTGCGGGCTCGGTTCGTCATACACACACACACACTTGAATCTCGGGAAAACTAGGAGTTTGTTTTAAAGTTCTCGTTCGAAGTATTTTAATTAATCCAATTCTCGTATCCTTCAATAGGTACTCCGAGTCAGCGCACTCAGAAAGCAGGACCCTATCAGGGTCACATAGCGTTGGATTATCCGGCATGTGGGCACATTTGATTATGTTAGTACTTTATCAGATGTGGCGTTGGATGCAGGGTAGAAAGTTGAAACCCTGTGGGCTAGTCAAACAATCCCCGTGTTGGATATAAATATATATATATATATATATATATTATATTATATTTATGGAATTTGGGGTCTATATTTACACAGTATGAGATATTGTGGTCTATATGTATATAACTATATATATTTGTATATATATACGTTGACTATTTTAAAGCCATTCTTACCTATTCTGTTTTATAAGCCTATGCGGGAACGGTTTGGGTTGAAGTCAAAAGATTTGACTTGGATACTATTATATTATATCGAGGATGTGAGAGTACTTTGATATCACATTGATTACGTATGAATAGTTTCAATTGCATGTTTTTAGTATCGTTTTCCAAACGGTGGGGTTAGTATGTTGTTTTTCAAATATAACCAAACTTTGTTTTTGTCCACTCACACATTTTCTGTGTTGCCCCCCCCCAAGGCAGTAGCTAGGCTTGAATCGAGCAGCCAAGCCGAGACTTGCATTACCGAGCCCTGAACTTCTGTAGGGCCACGTTTAATTGTTTTTATTTCCGTTGAACTTTATTGCGTTTGTAAACTGAAATTCTGTAGAATCGCTCTGTTATCGCCCATGCTAAGGTTGAATGTAAGGCCGGAGGCCTACTATGTAATTGTGTGCTATTGTATTGTTCATGCAACCGTTGGGATTATATTATTGTGATTTGACAGGTTTAACAATTTTGGAAAAGTCCCTTTTTTAAGGGAGACTCTACCGAAATTTCGATAAAAAGTCTCATCCTTCTTTTCTTGGATTTGGAAAAGAGGCTTTAACATTAGTAAGTGGGCCCGGCATCAGTTTGATGTCAGAAATACTATAGGATTCGTGGCGGATTCCAAGAAATGTGGGGCGGGTCCTGTCAACATCTGTATGATAAAATGCATTAGCTATTGGTACTGTTTTCTTGTTCTAGTATGCAAAGGACATATCTATAAAAACGAAGTTCTCTATATTTATGTATTATTTAAAATTAAAAAAATTATTGTACTCTGTGTCTTAAGTAGAATAAGGGAAGTATTAGATTACTTTCAAGTAATTAATCTATATGACTATTATATGTGTAATTGTTCGGATGCAAGGGTCACTTACGCACATGTAAATAAGAAATTCTATTTACTAATGGGGTATTAGTTGGATTGGTGTAGTCCTTTGTTGTGCTACCAAGTGGTCCTGGATTTAAGCCCCCATGATTCCCGTGTGTGTGAGTTTGCCCCCTCCCCCAGATGTCGAGCCTCTGCATTTAATGACCGTGCATTTACCGGCATTTCATTACATATCAACCGTTCTAATAATCTAACGACTTAAGGTATGACAAATCAAACTCCAATTTAACAGCTAAGTCTATATAAAATTAAAAGGGAAATAACGTTGAACGCCACTACAATCCAAATTTACCCACACATTTGCAAATATAACCTATAAATACGTACTTATTGGCCACTTTAACATTTTTTTCTCACTTTTTCTTCTCTCTTAGCTCTCGCCTCGCTCTCTCTCTCTCTCTCTCTCTCTCTCTCTCTTCGGGTCACTCTCTCTGACCTACTCGTTTCAGGTTAACATATCTCTTTCTCCTCTTCCTCTCTCTTTCTCGCCCTCTCGCCCCCTACCCCTTCACTTGCTATGTTTGGATTTGAGTTGTTGGATTGATCTTGACTTGGGCTTTTGCTCCCTGTGGCTGGTCAAATCCATGATCATTAGCGTCCCATGGACCCCACTCTAGTGCGAACCACTCAACCTCTTGATGAAGAAGATGAGTGGGGTACGACCTTTGGCATTTGTCTTCTTTTTTTTTTTTCATCTAGTGCCCTTGTTTGGTTACTGAGAAAATTTTCTGAATTTTTGCCTGATTTATGTGGGTTTTTGTAGTTTTGCTAAAATCACCTTATACTAATCCAATAATTGTGTTATGCATGTTTGTGGTGCATTCGGGCATTGATTGCTGAATTCTTCTGTTGGGTGATGCTTAGACATTTAAGTTGATTTGGTTATTTTTATTTTTATTAGGAAATGGAAAGCAGAAGCAGCTTTGTTAGTATTAGATGTGGGTTTAGCATTGCAATTTGAATTGGTTAGCTACATGATTGCCTAGAGGATCAGTAACTTGGGGATTATTTTCTGTCTTGTGAGTTTTGCTACCATAATTAGAATGATTTTCTTTTTAGTTTCTCTTCCTATTGGTTTGAATGGTCTGATTGTGAATTTGCTACAATGTTATGAATGCGGGGTCGAAACTTGGCTCATTTACTTGATAGTATTTTCTAATTTTCATGCCATATCGTTAAGGAGTACCATTTTGACTTAGTTACTGTGGATTTCATATCAGTCAATATTAAAGATTTGGGAATGGGCTTGCAGTTGCAATATAATCCGTTTTTTTTTTGTGTCACTACTGGTTGGTGTAAATTGGGGAAAGTGTTTGATTCGAATATGTTTTTCTTCTTATTTTGCATGTGGGTAAAGTGGTTGGATTCTACTTTTTACTCTAGAATCATTAGATTAGCATGTTGGCTAGCTGTAATCGGTTATTGTTTTCACTTATATCGGTTACAAATTGTCTTACTTTTATGCCTTTTGGTTTCTGTTTATACAGATGGCTGAAACTTTTGGTTTTGACCATGCCTGGCTATTGAGGATGTAAGACCCGTGTCTTGGGGAAACAAGAACGGTGAGCAATCCCACATTGCTCGGGGAGGGAAAGGTGAAGTGCTTTAAATGTATGGGCACTTCTCTTCCTAGCACGAGGCTTTTTGGGAGCTCACTGGCTTCGGAGTCATAGGAACTCCGAAGTTAAGCGAGTTGGGACTAGAGCAATCCCAGGATGGGTGGCCCACTGGGAAGTTGCTCGTGAGTTCCTAGAAATAAAACCGTGAGGGCAGAGAGGGGGGCCCAAAGTGGACAATATCGTGCTAGGGGAGTCGGGTCGTGACAAAATGGTATCAGAGCTGGACCCCGACCGGAAGTGTGCCAGTGAGGATGCTGGGCCCCAAGGGGGGTGGATTGTAAGACCCGTGTCTTGGGGAAACAAGAACGGTGAGCAGTCCCACATCGCTCGGGGAGGGAAAGGTGAAGTGCTTTAAATGTGTGGGCACTTCTCTTCCTAGCACGAGGTCTTTTGGGAGCTCACTGGCTTCGGAGTCATAGGAACTCCGAAATTAAGCGAGTTGGGACTAGAGCAATCCCAGGATGGGTGACCCACTGGGAAGTTGCTTGTGAGTTCCCAGAAACAAAACCGTGAGGGCAGAGAGGGGGGCCCAAAGCGGACAATATCGTGCTAGGGGAGTCGGGTTGTGATAGAGGAGCTTTTGGGCATGACTAGCTGGGTGAAGGAGCTTTTGAGGAATTATTGAAACAAGAATTTCAGAAATTGAGGTCTATTGTGGCTTTTGGAAGATTATTATCTCTGCATATTATGAGATTCGATAGATTGTTCTTTAAAGAAATATCCATTATTGAATAAATTCTCTGTAGATATGCCATCATTATGCAAAATCTAACTGAGGGTTTGAAAGGCTGGGATTATTGTGTTATTTGGAAATTGAGTGAAGACCAAAGATTTAGAGGAACTTTTTAATTAACAGTTACTAATTCATGTTTCTCTTTGTGACTAATTTTTAGATTGGTTTTTTTTTTTTTTTTTAGGTTTATTGAGTTGATGGATTGTTGTTTTTCTGGGGCTGATGAGAACACTCAAACTAATGGAGGAAATGAACTTATTTTCCAGTTTATCTAGTCCTTCCATGCAGCACTCAAGAACAAATGCTTGTGATCTTCTTGCCCAACTTCCTTCTTCTCTGTCCTTAGAGTCTAGGTACCTATGTATCCTTTTCATTTTAGCATTTTTGTTTACTCATTCAATCATAATTACCAATTACAATAAATATCTTGACAAAATAAATTAATTAGTGTTTTTATATCATTAACCATGGCTGCTCATGGGCAGGATTTATGCACATCTGTTAATATCAAACCAGCCCATTTGGTTGAACTCATCTTCCAACAGAGATTCAAGTGCCATGGTAGTGAGCTCAAGTTCCAAAAGAAAGTCCTTTTCTGAACATATAATTAAATGTAACTACATACTTCTACTTACATTTTGCAGGAAAGAGATGGGACTAGAGTTTTGGTTCCAAGTGCAGAGGGTTGATTGAGCTATTTGTCTCCAAAGATGTATGATATTTTATGATGCTTCACTCAAACCTTGCTTTAATTTCTTATGTTAGATTTGAAATTTTATTTTGGTCACATCTCTCACAAATACGAATGTGCCATACGACATATCAGTTGATCGAATCCATCTCTGCAGCACTTTGTTAGTCTTATAACATCTTAGCAGACATACAGATAATACACAAAATATCTGCAGAAGAAACCATTGTTTTAGTAGACAAGTCTTCCACCTCTTTTATAAGCTTTGTATATCACTCTATCTCAATGGGGCTCAATAACTTTTGTGATTCGATGCTTGACAGAGTCAGGGACCTATCCTATTTATAATGAGCTTTAGTTGGTGTAATTCTAATAGGACTCTGCCATTACAATCCTATTAGAATTCAACTTAATCACAAAGTAACCGGATGACTATGTCCAACTCTTTTAATTATATTAGGACTGTGGGAGCGATTTTCGTCCCACAAGAATACTCGCCTAAGGATTCCTTCATCTTCTTCGCTTCTCTTTCTCCCTGCAAAACAATTCAGAGTAAAAGGACCACACCTGGGGGGTGTTGGCCAAAGGCCCTCCGATGCCTAAGTTAGGTTGAGTGTTTGTAGGAAAACCGGGTGGCTAGAGCCGTATTTGGTGGCCGGAGCCTTGTGTGAGGGAGAAAGGGTTTTGGTGGCTAGGGTTTGTGAAAGAGAATTTCTGCAGAGTTTCAGATAGAAATTTAGACGTACCTCAACTCTTGTGCGTAGCCATCTATTTATAAGAGCCTCGGAGGCTAGGGTTTTAGAAGAATAATTCCACAGATGGAAAGGAATTGTTCTTCCCTTATTTGGCGAGGTCGGTGTAATTAGGGATTTGATTTTAATCAAATCCCTAATTAAGGCAAGAATCAGGTAACTCCCAATTAAATCGAGTAACTCCCAATTAGGTCAAATAATTCCCAAATTGATTGGCTTAATTATTTGACCTAGGATGAGATATTTTTGCTTCCACAAATGCCCCCCAGCTTTTGCATGGCGCACAGTGGAATGGAGGAGGTGTGAATTAATTGTTGGGCTATCCAGCTGTAATTGGGCTTCCTTCTGTGACTTGGGCTCCTGAGTGGAGGAGGTCTTTGACTTGCCAATTAGACTTTGACTTGGGCAGTCCAGCTATAATTAGGCTAGAGGCGTGCTGGCCTACTGCTGGAGCCAGTGGCAGTTCGGGCTGCCTTACTTGCGGTTGGTCTAAATTGCTTCAATTCCTTCTTCTTTTTTCCTTTTTTTTTTGTGCCGCGAACTAGGAACAGTTTGAGTCAAGGCGATCATGTGTGGAGCACGAACGTCCTAGAAGTCAACGGCAAATGGAAAGGGGAAGTTGGTGATGGTCCGCTCGTTCCTCTCACCAACTGTGATAGTAAGTTGCATCCTTTTGATCTGCTACAGTTACCATGGAATTCTTTGTTGTGTGTCTGACTAACTTTCGTCTTCTACTTGCAGAGAATGCCATCCACAAAAAGCTCGATCTCAACTCGAACATGTCCAAGGTTCAGCAAGCTTTGAACATCCCTGTCCACTTTAGTGAATGGCGCTGGTTGTTGAGCGAACATCGAAAGGAGGTTGATGGTTTGCCCTTGCTGAAGATGTTGAAAGATGGAATTTGCATGGCTCGGACCTAAGTGATCTGCCAGTTGACCAGGAGGAGTCCTCGACCGAGCTCCCTGAGAAGAGGAAGGCTAGCAGTAGATCTTCTCGCGATGAAGCCGCAGTCTCACGATCAAGGGATACGTCTCCACAGCGAAAGCAGCTGAGACCTTCTTCTGCCACGAGCAAGTCGTCCTCCAGGGGGGTCTCGTTTGCTTAGAAGGTCCATATGGGAGTTGCTCTTGCCTCGTCTGCCATGATCAAGCGCCTCGTCAGCGTGAACAGTAAGCATGTCAATAGCGTACAGGAGGTTCGGGATATTCTACTCAAGTCTCCGGCTGAACTGCCCAAAACTCTTGATCTGCCTTATGAAGAGGCTGCAGGAAAGCAGGGTTTGGGTCGCCTGCACCGCTCAGGGGATCGAACTGAGAAGACTGTGCCTCTATTTAGCAGTCACGACTCGTCTGCAAAGCCACGAACAGTCAAGCGCGGAGCTAACTCAATGTTGCAAGTTGCATCCAAGAGAGGTAAAGAGTCGTTTGCTCGAGCAAAAAGTCCTTCAGTTGCACAAACTACCGATCCTGGAGTTGGTGATAGCTCTGCTGGTCAAGTTTGACACTCATGTTGAAGCCACAGAGGCATCCAAGCATGAAATTGCTGCTAATGCATACAAGCTGGGATACTTGGACTGCAGGAACGGTGCTCCTCCTTGTTGCAATGGAGGATGACAACGCCAAAAGTGGTGTAGCTGATGAGGTTAAGGCAGATGCGGAGGAGCAGGCAGCTGGGGCTATTGAGCAGATGGTGTCGGTTGAGCAGAATGAGGATGTTGTCAGTGCGGTTGATCAGGGGGTAGCTGAGGATGTGATCAACTAAGGGTCATTTGCCGAAGTCCCCTAGTAGATGTAGTTCATTTTTGCTATATTTGAACTTTGTAACTTTCTTTCAATAAGTGGCCTTTAGTTGACCACCTTATTTCTTGTCAATCTTCAATTCTCATTGTATCTTGTAAGTGTATGTCTGGAGACATAGTGCTTGAAAGAGACTCCATTGAGTTTGTACTCGGGAAGTAGATTGCCTACAATGGAGATAAGGCTTGTCGCCTGTGTGTGTATGTCCGGGACATAGTGCTCAAAAAAGGCTCCATTGAGTTTGTACTCGAGAAGTAGCTTGCCTGCAATGGAGGTAAGGCTTGTTGCCTGCGGGCGTATGTTGGGGACATAGCACTCGAAAAAGACTCCATAAAGTTTGTACTCGAGAAGTAGCTTGCCTTCAGTGGAGGTAAAGCTTATTGCATGTGGCCATATGTCGAGGATATAAC
Organism: Prunus avium; assembly: GCF_965620075.1. NCBI lineage: Eukaryota > Viridiplantae > Streptophyta > Magnoliopsida > Rosales > Rosaceae > Prunus > Prunus avium. The sequence goes on from NC_142287.1 coordinate 14,677,318, forward strand.
GCTTGAAAAAGGCTCCATTGAGTTTGTACTCGAGAAGTAGCTTGCCTGCAATGGAGATAAGGCTTGTCGTCTACTGGCATATGTCGGGGACATAGCGCTCAAAAAAGACTCCATGAAGTTTGTACTCGAGAAGTAGCTTGCCTTCAATGGAGATAAGGCTGGTCGCCTGCATGCGTATTTTGTGGGACATAATGCTCGAAAAAATACTTCATTGAAAAGCTTGCTCTTGTATTGATGTTGGTGTGACTACATCGCTTTATTGAATAAAAGAAATGAACAACATAGATAACATCGAAAGCAGTTTGCCTTCAATGGGAGTAAGGGAGGCTCGTCGCTTGCTAGGAGCCCAGCTGGTGAGCGAAGGGCTTCATTGATAGTAGCTCCGAAGTTAATGTGCATTCCATTGTCTTGGAATTTCTTTCCCTTCTAGAGTGTCGAGGGTGTAACTTCCTCTGCCCCCAGGTCGGCTGATCATGTAGGGGCCTTCCCAGTTGGGCTTCATCTTCTTTGACCCTTGCCTTGGTGCTGTGATGAAACTTTTTGTGAGCACAAGGTCCCCAGGTCGAAACTGTTTGATATTGGCCTTCTTATTATAGTAGGACGTCAATTGCTGCTGGTAAGCTGAAACTCGAACAATGGCCCTTTCTCATTTTTCTCCAAGCATATTAAGGTTGACTTTCATCTACTTGCAGTTTTGGTCAAGACTGCCCACCTCAATGCTCATGGAAGGGACTGTGATGTGTGGGGGGATGATTGCTTCTGTCCCATAGGCTAGAGAAAATGGTGTCTCACCGGTTGATCTCCTTTTGGTTGTGCGATAAGCCCATAGGACTCCTGGCAGCTCGTCGACCCATTTTCCTTCTGCGCCTTCTAGTCTTTTCTTCAAGCAGTCTAGCACAATCTTGTTGGATGCCTCTGCTTGGCCATTGCCTTGGGGGTATTTGAGAGTTGACAGGTGCTGTTTGATGCCATACTTCGCAAGAAAGGCGGTGATCTGCCTCCCCACGAACTGTGAACCATTGTCAGTGATTATTGCCTGCGGGCATCCGAATCGGCAGGAGGTTGGCTAGACGAAATTGTACTCAGAGATGCTGAGATCCAATATTCAATTTAGCCATGCCTTGATGCTGCTCATGCTATGCTCTAATAAACAAAATCAGGTGCCGTAGAAGGTGATCTCAAGAGAAATCATGCCAAGAAGAAACAATCCATCTCCAAAACCATGCAACTCAAGCATTTCACTTGGTGCAATCATTTCAAGCAAATCAAACCAGATATCACAAGATCAAGCTTTTCAAGCAACACAGTCATTATAAAAATGAGCACTTGGCATTTCTAGCTGTCAGAAGCACAGAGAAGTAGCCATGCTATCATGCCAAATTGTCACCATTGCAATAAAGGGATATCCTTCATCACGCCATGCAATGACCCAAACAAATACTCAGAAGGCCACGCTGCAAGAGTTTTTTGCAACTCATGCCAATCAAATCTTTTTCTGATGATTATGGTGCACTTGGGGGCTAAGGAAGGAATTCATTGCAATCACCACCACCAGCAATTCCAAAACCCCAAATGAGTTTAAAAATCCATTATTACCAAAACCACTATTCCAAGACCAAAAATCTCCTTGAAATTCCAATTATGCCACTATGACCTTCAAGTTTGCCATCACTTGCAAAGAACTCAAGCTGTTGTAAACCAAAATGTGCTTGCAGTAACCAAGATTCAAGCCAAGCCAAAGATGGAAGATAATGATGTGTTGTACGAGATGCTCCTGAAAAATAACGCAAGCTCTATATTCATGCTGCCGGAAGAGTGAACCCTCATGCTAGACCAAGCTATATCTTGATTCAACTCAACCAAGTCACGTTCTTCCAGCACCTATTCCACATTAAGTAAAGCATTGCCAGCACCTACTCCACAAGCAAAGAATTTCCAACACCTGCCCTATTTCAAACATCCTTCCAGCACATGCCCTATTTCAAACATCCTTCCAGCACCTGCCCTATTTCAAGCATCCTTCCAGCACATGCCCTATTTCAAACATCCTCCCAGCATATTCCCTATTTCAAAACATTTTTCCAGTATCTAGCCATCATGTCGCACGCTATCACCTTCACTGAGGTTTTGTCCGCTAAATTCAAGTGTTTTGAGGTTGGTGCTATAAACTCAAACACAATGGTGAATCAAAGCTCATTGCATCTACAACTCTAAGATTAGATCCCCACCATCCACTAGCATGTCTGGCTACTATCAAATGACATCTACCATGCTAAATATCCCAAAAGCCATATTAAACCATGCCACCTTAGTCAATACCAAGCATCCAAGCATACATGCCAACATCAAGTATACATGCCAATACCAAGCATACAAGCCAAAGCCAAGCGTACAAGCTAATACCGAGCATACAAGCTAATACCAAGCATACAAGCCAAAATCAAGCGTACATGCCAATGCCAAGCATCCAAGCCAAATACAAAGAATACATGCTGACATCAAGCATACATGCCAACATCAAGCATACATGCCAATACCAAATATACACGTCAAAACCAAGCGTGCGAGCCAATATCAAGCATACAAAATTAATATTAGACACACAAGTCAATGCAACTCTTGCAAACCACAACCATGCAAAATCAAGCCTCTCTAGTCACTCAAGCAAATAAATCATGCAAGCTAAGTTATTTTGAGCTAATCCACCAAGCATTTTCTTCTCTGTCATGCCACAAAATAGGTCAACTCTTGATAACTCTAGTGAGTGACCTCCAAAATTACAATGTCTAGGAAAGTTCTTCAAGGCAACACCCTCGGTGTTTAAGAATGATAGGGTTTTAAGCTAGACCATCGCGACCCCTCCAACCTTCCCAGAAAAACCTGGCTGTAATTTCAGAGACACTTAACTAGTCATCCTTGTGTTGTTCCTAAACCCATGCCATGCCATGCCACTGCCATTTATTTTAGGCTGGAAATTGATTATTCTGACCATTTCAATACACATTCATGGCCCCAATAATCAAGGGGGCTAATGTTGAGGCCCAAAAAATCTAAGACTGGGCCCAAATATATTTCTAGCCCAGTACGACACCTAACTTGGGAAGAAACTCAACTTGGGTACGCAAGAGTTCATCATATGCGCTTGCACACGTGCCATGCCAAGCAAATAAGCAACATTCCACGCTACAAGCTTAAGTGGGCTCAAGCCACGCGAATGCCTGGGGCTTGCTGAGCGGATTGTGGTATGGATGGTTACGAGCATTCACGGGGTCCATTGATGGGCCAAGAAGTGGAAGTTTTGGGCTGCTTGGGAGCCCCAAAACTCGAGCCCATTTCTTGAGCCCAAATATGTGGGTAAGCATGAAAGAGAGAAAAAGGTAGCCCATTACCTTAGAAAATTGGTCCATCCCCTTAGTAAACTAGCCCATCACCTTAGGGAATGGCCTAAGTGACTTAGAAAATATCTGAAAGTCTCCAGCACATGGCTAGAGACAAAACCACAACAGAAAACTAAGGGATAGAGATTTGCGTAGGCTGCTGGGAATCTCCAGCACTTGGCCAAAGAAAAATCCCAACATAGGCCACCCAAAAAACCTTCTTGGGAAGAAGGAGCTTCCAGCACCTATAAAAGGAGGCACCCATTCCTCTTCCTCATATCTTCCTCTCTCTCTCTCTCTCTCTCTCTCTCTCTCTCTCTCTCATGCTAAACTCACGAATGCTCAACTCCCACGCAACAAGCTTCTCATGCCAAGCCTAAATATTTATCTGTAAGCAACTATTGGTTTTGTTGGTGAAGGAAGCCAAGGTGTTTCATAAGGCTTCACGAACCTTTCGAAGCACTCTTGGGGTCTGATTCTTGAACTCAGACACAAGGGCAATTCCAGCAATTTGCTCTTTATAGCAGCCTAGGCCCATCTGTAGCTACCGGAACGAAAAAGCCCCCATAATTGTCATGCGATAACCAAATTCGAATATGAGCATACCGTCGTGCTCATGACACAATGGCCCACCATAGAGTGGCCCACGCGACGCCACACGCCCTGGCATGGCGTGGGTGGCTTGAGTAAATTCACGGTGACGAAAATTTCTCAAATCACCTAACAATACCTATACCTAAGCATTTTGCTTGTGTGTCGTCTTGTATGTGCTTAACATATTGAGCACGTTCCTCCTCAGTGACATTATCACCAGGAGGTTGACGAGGAACGGCTTATCAAGCACATATGCAATTTTCTCACTGATCAAAATGATCTTGAGATTTCAGGAAATTGTGCCCCTCAAGGCAATGTTTGTCAAGAATTTTGGCAAGTGCATTTCCAGAAATATCTACATAACATACAGAAATTTAAATTAGATTACTTTTAGACAGCCAATGATTCGGGTCTTTTAAATCAAATGACATCTCCCACTATTTTTGGCAAATTCCATATCCCTCAAATGGAATCCGAGAGTTTTAGTTTCAACTCTTAGTGGGGATGGGAGGCTCACCACCATCAAGCTTTCCAAATCATAATAGAATATTGGTTTGCTTGAATGGTGAAGAAAGAGTATTCTTACCCATTCATATCATGATATGATTACCCATCACTTTGGCCTCTAGCAAATGTGCACCCCCAAATGTTATCGTGAGGTACCATTGTACTAGTTAAGTCATGCCCACAATTCCCGTGAGTGTAGGGGTTCAAGTAAGACCTCATCATAATAGACATATACTTGTGTTCCCGTGAGTTTGGCCTTACTCGTTGCCTATATTCACAATATCAAATGTTTTGAAATGAGCCCTTTCAAAAATAAACACATACTTTGTGTTCCCCATATTGGGGGTGAAGCACGGTGTATTAGTTATAATCGATGAGGGCCCACAATGGTGGAAGGCCACGAAAAGATATTCAAAATACCTCTCCGTTTATCAACTTAATATTATTATTAGTTGAGGTAGTTTTAGATCTCATCATACAACATTCATTTCAATCTCATTAAAATTAAATTGGTCATATCATAACTATTGGTCCAATTATTAGTAGCATATGATACTCCCGCTATTTGTTTTAGAAATCAAGGAGTATTTATTACTACTAATTAAAATTTTGCATTCTCAAATTTTGGACATATAGTTATCTTAGGCCATTAGGATGATTATGGACTTTTAATATTTGATCCAACATGAGCCAAATTTTGGATCTTGGTCTAGGGAGGATGATTCATTTTAATTACGCGTTTAACTAATTAAACATGCAATCCTAATTGGGCTTGAGGCCCATCTAACTTGAGGCTTGGACTTCATCTTCTTATTTCTTCTTCTTCTCTACATCATATGAAAAGCAAAGGCATGCAAGCCTTTCAACAATTACATAAGAAAAGAAAAAAAGAGACATGCAAGCCTCTTTAACAAAAGAGTTAAACCTTATTAATTACAAGCCCAATAAATGAATAAATCACATCCCAAGGTTCAATCAAATTGATACTTGCCCAATCACATAGTTCGATTGCAATTTGGGCCTTAGTCCATAATCATCCTTTCAACTACTTTAATCAAATTAAAATAATTGAACTTTAGAATGCAACTTAAACATTTTAGGTTTTTAGTATATGGGCCTAGTTCAAAATGTGGGGTAAGTATGCAATTAATTAAAGACTTGAGGACCAAACTGCAAAGTAAAGTAATTGCATAGAAGTCCAAAATAAATAATATAATTGCATGAGGAACCCAAGAGGATTCCAAGGTGGGGCAGGCCATGTGAAGTGTGTGTGTGTGTGTGTGTGTGTGTGTGTGACATGCATGTGAGTGTTGGTTTGTCCCATAAAAGGGTTAAGCATGTCTTATCAAGTTTCAAGGAAACATTTCTAAGACCAAGAGTGTGGTCTCCCAAGCTAACAAGTTCCTAGGAAAAGAAGAGAGGGCAAAGGAATATTTCTTCCACTTTGTAATCTGCACCGAATCCTGTGCGTATCCAACACCTAGTAGGTGCCAAACACACTTGACCAAATTGCCCTTCTAACAACCTAAGTTCCTTTAGGGTTTGACTTCTGCCGGAAATTCGACAGAGTCTCCCTTGTAAATGCTCGTTTTCCCAAAAATTTCAACTTGCATGAAACGCAATTTTATAACCCCAACATTCAGCATGCATCAAGTTTACAATCAAGCTATCCAACAACAGAAATATACGGCCTCAGGCCTTACAGAATTCTAGGGCAATTTCAAAGCAATACTAATCTACTTAATTACAAAAGAAGTGCGGAAACGAAAATATATCCTACATAGTGGGAAGAGAAGGAAGATGTCTGCCGCGCAAATCTCACGGCCTGGAGTTCCGGGCCGAGGGGATGTGCGTTAACACGGGGTTTCCTGCTTTTGGGTGCGGTGCGGTTGTGCGCGGGCGTGCCAGCACGGTTTACCGTGCGTTGATGTTTAGGTGAGTGTTGGATGGATGAATGGTGCGCCTGTTTGATCTGTCTTCCTGGTCAAACGATTGTAGCCGAGAGAGGAACTGGTCTCGGCTGTTAGGTTCACGGCCTGAACTACAAGGCCGTCGAGTGATGGTGTTGGTGGTGGGTTTTGGGCGGTGCTCCGGCGCGCTGCTCAGGGAGCGATGGTCGTGTGATATATGGGGTGAGTGAACGAACAAACAGAGATGGTGCTCCGGCGCCTTGAAAATCAAAGGTCGTATGATATATTGATGAATGGATTCTGCTTACAACCTAACACTACTCCTAGGAAAGCAAGTAAAGATATTGAAAGTGCATTACAGAAGAAAATAAGTTGCTCCGTGGGAGGCTTGTTTTGGTGTTGAACCCTTTGAATGTAGCTCGAGTCTTGTATTTATAGGAAGAGTCCCTGGATGAGTAATCGAGGCTGAATTTGCGCATAGTGGAGTCTGATTAGCGCAAGTGGGTAGTCCAATCGACATTTGGGATCGTGAAGTATGGTGATGAGACCCCAGAAATCCTGGTGAATCTCGGCCGCCACGCTCAATCGTGGGTTCTGAACCTCTGGCCGTGGAGACGCATTTATTGCCTGGATAGCTGGTGAACCAACATCTCAAGCTGTCAGAATCCTTTTGAGAATGTCCACGTCTAATCACTCTGATCTTCATCACCAAATCCTGACTTCAGTCACTTCCCACCTTCCCTCATGCATTAAATGCTAGCTTGTGGCCAATGGGTTTTTGCTGCATTAAACAGGCACTACTTCATTAAATGAAGCCTGGGACCCTGCTGTCACGTGATGATTCGCCTTTAATGTCTTGGCCGCAATTTTGTTCGGCCTCGGCCTCGGCCTATGCTTGAGGCCGAGATGATCATGCCTTAGCATTTCTTCTTTTATTCTTTTAGGAAGGCGAATATGCCCTGGCGAAACGCTGCGTTTCAACCTCTGCGAACAAGTGCCAGGGCCGAAAGAAAGGGCTCCTTCGGCCAGCTCGTAGCCGTGATTTATCAGGCACAAACAGAAGAGTGATGATGAATGCCCGGTGGTGGTGCTCTGGTTCACGCCTACTACCTGGGGGGGCAAAACATTTAAAAGTGTGAGTGAACAAAAATAAAGTATTAACATACTAACCCCACTGTTAAAACGATTTAGAAAATTCAATTTTATTCCTTTTATATATTCGTACAAGAATTCCTAAAACATGCATATTTACATATATATATTATTAATCATGCATTTATTCAAAACATCGAGACTTTTAGAAAACATTATAAAGAAATAAATCTTTTCCACCTAAGTGTACCCATTATATATATAACCGTCAATTCCATGAGCTTATATTTAATTCCCTCATTTCTATCAATTCCTTGTGTCACGTAGTGTGACCCATCCTCGCAGGCCTCGGTAATACAAAGTCAACTCGAGCCGCAATCCTCGCAGGACTTAGGGGACATTTAGTCCACCTGATCTGCATTTCTCACTCCGCACGGTCCGAATATCCCTAAGACTCGTGGGGCAATTGTCAAACACGCTCTGACTCAACCGAAGGCAACTAGGATGTCCGTAGACATCATTATATCCGATGGCAACATAATATCCGTGGCAAAATTATAACCGAAGGCAACATGGGTACCTATGGTGGTTTTAAAATATTTCCTGGAAAATTATAAACTATTTCTCATCCATTCTTAAATCATGTTGCCATTATCCTTCCTGCTTTCCAAGCCATTCTCATTTTAAAGATAACAGAATATAACCAAAAATATTTGAATTTAAATACTTAGGCTTGGAATGCAATAGTCAATAATACTTATTCAAGATCAAATAATGTAATTTTAATTGTTGTTGAGACCCAAAAAAGTCACGAGAAGCCCAAAGACATTTAAGGCCCGATATAACATATAATTTTGATCATGCGTTAATCCAAGCTATATTTTGGGAATTAATTCATTAAATAAATAATAGTGTCCATGCCATGCAAAGCCAATAATACATTTTTCATATGTCAATCACCTATCAAGCTTACATGAACCCAAGTCATGTGGTTACGGGGCTTGCATGAGGGATTGTGGTGTGGAAGGTTACGGAGGTCCACAAGGCCCACGGAAGCTCTTGGATAATGGAGACTTTGGGCTAGCTACTTGGGAGCACCAAAGTCCAAGCCCATTACTTAGAGTTCTCCAATGTGGGTAAGCAAATGAGATATTTTCCAAGCATTTCCTTTTATCCATAGGAAATAGTCATTTTCCAAATACCTAGCTTTACCCATTGGAAACAAGCCTTTTCCAGCACTCCCTATTACCCGTTGGAAACAAGCCTTTTCCAGCACTTCCTATTACCCGCTGGAAATAGGCCATTTCCAGCGCTTCCTTTTACCCATAGGAAATAATCAGTTTATGGTACCTAGCTTCGCATGCTGGAAAATAGAATGCCCCAGCGCTCCCTTTTACCCATTGTAAATAGGCTGGTTCCAGCGCCTCTCTTTGCCTATTGGAAATAAAGGAAAACCCCCACCCTCTATAAATTAAGAGGCATTTGCTGAGCAAAATCAGTTTTCTCTTGGTGGCTGCAAGCTTCTCAGCAACCATGAGAACTCATCTTCCTTCCTCATTTCAGCCGCTGCAAGCGTTCCAGCGGCCATCCAAGCCATCAACCTTCATCCTTTGGCTGCTGCAAGCACCCCAGCAACCATCGAACCACTTTCCTTTCTCCCTTTTGGCTGCTGCAAGCATTCCAGCAACCATCCCAGCCATTCCTCAACCATCACAACCAAGATTTTCCTTCCTCCTCATACCCTTCCAAGCTATAGATACCATAGCCTTCAAGCCTCAAGCTTTTCCTCCCATCCTCCTCTTAAAACTCTTAAATCCCCATAGCCATAGCCATAGCCATAGCCACAAATAACAAATCATCAACACCCCAAACTCAAGCATATCCAACACCAAGCCAAGCACACGCATTCTCATTTGCTAAACTTGTGAATCTTTAGCTCCCACACTCCAAGCTCTCATGCCAAGCTAATATAATCTCAGATCTACATCAGCAAGTCATCTTCAACTTTTTGTCAAACTGCCGGAAACATCAACATCAAACACACAGCCGCTGGAAGAAGAACAGAGTACCCCCTGGGACATGCTTTTCCCTCGGGATGCTTTAGGCCTAGTCCTCGCTAACTCAGAAAAAGGGGCAACGAAGGCTTGATCCATCGCTCTATGGCGGTCCGAGAATCAACAAGCCCGAACGAGCCTTCCGACGGAAAAAGACCCCAACAATTGTATAAAATCATTTATAAACAAAAGTCCACTCACTAGGCATCTGAGCTAGCTTGACCCTTTGAGGGTCCCTCCTGCGGGTCTGACGATGCCCGAATACCTATTTAAGCCATTAAAATATTTAATTAATAAAAATTGCCCAACATAATTATTTAATCCAAAACCCTATTAGAATGGTCTGAAAAGACCCAAGACTCGATAAGCGATAAATTCCTCGAGATAGTCAACCCGAGCCCCCGTGGGGTCCACGACCTATAATTACCAATCCAAGAGTTCGTTCCTATAAGTTCAACATATTTTAATAACTATGCCCTACAAGTCTGGTCCAAATCGAACGGTCGGATTGCTCACGATCGTACGATCGGACGGTTATCCATTATTTAAACCTTAAATTATTGATTCAGAACATCCGGGGTTCCGATTCACGATTCGCGAAATCCTACACGATCCTAGGAGTGCCAAGATTAACATATATTAAATTGGAGACGATTCAACGGTTCGACTTTCTTTGATTGTTTTGGTCAAAATCATCCTTCCACGAGGTATTCCTCATTCGTGCTATGACCCTATCAATTACTAGAATACATTTAAACAACTTAACGTCTTTCCTCAAGTAATCTTTCACAAACTTATTCATACACTCCACGCATTGAGTAGTGCACATACCACCGAAAAACTTAGGCCTAAGGTGTGATTTCGCCCACGCATCTCGTTTTGTATACATCATTTGCAGCCATTCCTTTTGTTTATGTGTAGTAACTCTGTCCTTCAAAAACTTCCATTTCTTTTTAAACTCATTAACTGTAATTGGTTCCCAAAGATATGCTTGAAATAATTTTACCAATTCTTTATCCTTTAAGTTATTCTGTGCATTCCTTGCCACGTGCCATGAGCACAACCTATGATTGTACATAGGCAACACATACTCAATTGTTTTGTGCACATCGCCTCATCCCCATCCGTTAGTATTGATGTAGGCTTCTTGCCTTTCATGGAGGATATAAATGTCTCAAATAACTACTTTTATGTTTCAAAGGTCTCGTTAAGCTATATGGCACAACCAACACTCGCCTGGAGGTTGTTTGAACCAACAAATAACACTAGAGGAGGCTTGTCATACATATTGGTTTTGTATGTATTGTCAAATATGAGGACGTCTCCAGAGGCAACATAATCCAAAAGTGAAGTAGAGTCTCTCCAAATCAAGTTAGCAATCCTATTCTCCTTATCTACATTGAACTTACAAAAAAAATTCAAGATCCACTGACAGTTTCGCTTTCATGTAGGCGAGTGTAGCTTCAGTGTCACTGCCTAACAATATTTCCCTACGTAATGCATCCAACTTAAGGATCCAAGTCCTCCGCTCATGCATTGATGAACGCTTAAATCCTACACTATATGTGGCAATCCCTTTCACCATAGGTAGCCAAAATGGATCATTTACAATATTAAATGGGAGTGCTCTAGAGAAGAAAAAATGAAAAATCTTTCGACAAACTTCCTTTCTTTCTTCTTGTTTGTATACTGAATTTAATGTACTTTGCTGAGCTTCTAAAGTGACAAATCTATCCATTGGTCCTTTTGATTCAGGTTGTGCTCTAAGAGCCTCATCAACTGCAACACTCCTAGTACCAGGGATTCCATATTCTTCATCCAATGAAGTTTTTATACTTTGAGCCCCTCCTCATGGACCATCCCCAATCTCTCTAAGCATTTCTTTTTTCTTTCTTTTTTCAAGCTGAAAAGTTTTCAAAGTTGCGGCATACTCTTTTTTCACATGCTCAGGAACTTTCTTACATGGTTGCATACCATGATGAGTGTGACCCAAATGATGCTTAATTCTAGAAATTCCTCCACTGCATCTTTGATCACAAAATGTGCATCTCAAGTTTTTTTTTCCCCCTCTATCTCTTTTGCATACTACCACGCAGGATCTTTCGATTCATAGCTATAAAATAACACCATTAATATTTCTAAGATACAAGTACATGTACGTCAAATTTCTAAGATAACTAATGTATTGAAAGAAAAAAAATTGAAAAAAAATTATACGGAACTTCAAATTACAGTTGTGAAGAATTATAGAGAAAAATAAAATGGCTTACTTGCAGTCGAAAGATGAAGAGAATTCTTGAAATTGATGGAGATTATTCTGGTAAAGGTAAAAATAAGGGTTGTACTATATAATATATTTTTAATCCATGTGTTAATATATTAATTTAGAAAAAAAAAAAAAAAAAAAAAAAAAAAAAAAAAGGTAAGTAGAATAAAGCTACAGCCAGCGGGCTGGAGTTTATTAAAATAAAGGTAAGAAAAAAAAACACAGAAACTTGCGTTTTTTTTTTCTCAAAACACTCCAAGTGAAACGCCGTCGTTTCATTAATTTTTTTTTTTTAAAACACTTTAATCGAAACGACGTCGTTTCAATACAACAAACCTATGAAAAAAATCACGCGAGTCGTCTTCCTCGCAGAGTCGCAGCCAATTTGCAGACTCGCAAAATTTCTTCCGGTTCAGAAGTGTCCAGATCTGGCGCGCCTTGCTCCGCCTGGCCACGCCTTGCAACGCCTCCTCACGCCTTCCCCGGGCTAAACGTGCAACTCGCGAAACAGCCGACCGCCTCGCTCCGACGCGCTCGCCGACGCACGCGAAGGCATGCCTTTGAAAACACTGCTTGTGATATCAAAGCCGTCGTCATCAGCATCCTACAGCTACAAATTAGTGCCCTGGTTGAGCTGGGATGAGTGGCTTTTCGTAGACGAATCTCTCTTTTCGAATTCACCTGATTCTGTGGCCTCCGCTTTAAGAAGAGTAAGAGAACCGCAACTTTATCTGCTCTTTTTTCTTAGCCCGGAAGCAAATATTTTATTTTAGCATTATATCAGAAATTCCATGTGGATGCCTTGCTGTTCTGTTTATTTCTCTTTCTCGAAAAAAAAAAAAAAAACTCTCTGGCTGGCTCGCTATGAAATTCTTAGCATGTTGTTGAATATGATTGAATCTTTTTTATTTGCTCCTATAATTTTGTAAACAGTGGAGGAAGTTATTTTTTAAGTGGGTTCTGCTTTAAATTGAATTTTCTGGTGGTTTCTGGAAACGGTATTTATGTCTTTCATCTCTGACTTGTTGTTTAAAGATATCAGCATGGAGAAGCAGAGGTTGTCTTCCTGTTGTAATTGAAGTTACGGCATCGATTCTTGATATTCAGCAAAAAGATCCTCACTTTAGGTACCTTTTACTTCCAAATTCTCTAAGCATTTTTGGATCAACTTCTTATATCTTTCTCTTTTTCATCCCCGGTGAGGGGCAGGGGCAGGGGGGTACTTAATGCCAAATGTATTTGCTTTGTGGTTTCTGCTTGTAATTTTATCTCATTTATCGCTTTAAATTCCAACCGAAAATAATGTATTTGTCCTACTTTGGTAACAACTTCATGTATGTGTTTTGTGAATTATAGAAAGGACCAGTCAAATGATGCTTTGGATAATTGCAGAGCAGATCAATCAAGTGATGCTTCACTTTCAGACGAAATGCTGGCCATGTTATATTGTATGGCAATCATGAGGTGTGGTTCCTTCAATGTTTTGGTTCTTAAATCTCTCCATTCTTTTATCTAGTCCTTATCATATGGTGATATATGGATGAATGTGGTTAGTAGTACTACCATTGTAACCACAGTGCAATAATTTGTAGAAAAAGGTATTAGGGCTGCACGATAGATGTATTAGGGATGGACGATAGATGCATATGTTCTTATTATTGGTCATTTGGAAGAAAATCCTTGAGCATCCAAAATTCTTGTCAGGAATTTTTCTTGATATATGCATTCAGTGCTTATCTTCAATATAAGATTTCCTTCAAAATAGGTTCTTGTAACGTGCAGGATTTTTGTTATAAGTTCTATATCCTGTAACATTCCTGATATTTGTAATATATCAAGATAGTTTATTTGTGGATTGCCTCCTTTCAGGGTACACCCTTTAGGGTACCCAACAATTTTTTTTTTCAATGATCCAAACCGTCTATTTTTCAAGTCTTCATTCATAGATCATCCTTGCAAAAAATTAGACAAATTGAAAATCATTAAGGCATCTAATTGAGATGAACAAAATCAATGAACACAGTGCTTCAAGAAAGTACTTAAATTTCAATAATTTAATTGAATGGTCAAATGATATCGAATTCAAGTGATTTTTTGTAGAGATGATCTTTGAATGAAGATCTACAAAATAGACGGTTTGGATTAGTGAAATACAATGCGAAGTGGGCCCTACAAGGATGTCCCTCAAATAAGCTTACTTGAGGGATCCCTCAATGGAAGCTCTCTCTCTCTCTCTCTCTCTCTCTCTCACTCTCTCTCTCTCTGTATATATATATATATATATATATATATATATATATTTCACTCAATATTGCAGGGGTTAATGCTTAACTCACATTTGTTTTCACAATTGCTATCTTTTTCTAAAGGCTTGTGAATGGTGTTGTTGAGAAGACACGGAAGAAAACAGAGGTGTCAATTGCTGTGGCTGCTGATGCAATTGGCATTCCACGTACACTGATTGATATTCGTCATGGTGAGCAACTCCTACTTTTAATTTGCACATTTATCATTGGTTTGTTGATTAAGATTTTCGTAGTCTAGACTACTAGCCATGCCCATTCGACCAGAGCATACTCTTTGAAGTAATCTTTTGAACACTAATGATACCCTGGATTGATCTTTGATTTCTTTTCTCTTTTTTTCACTTGGTTATTGCTTTGATTTTTAGAGGGATCTCACCGTGAACTTCCCGCACTGGAGGTTGTTCGTAGTGCTTCAGTTAAGGTATGCAGCATGCTTGGTAATTCAAATTTTGTTCCTTCAGATTCTTCTAATGCTTTCTCTTTACGATTAGATTTTATGTCAAACACATCTAGTTTATTTTAATAAGCTTCCTACCAAAATTTCATTTGTGTTTGGATTAACTGCTTGTGGGTGCTGCACAGAATGGTTGTTTTGTTGAAAAGATTTCTGAGTTCTATTAAAAATTGTTACAACTGGCTTTGTTTTTCCATTCGACTGCAAGAAACAGTTTACAGAAGATATCATGTATTCACTTTTTTAACTTGTGGAAAATTCTAAACTATATGAGTCCCTAGTTTTATGAATGTAATAATAGGGTATTATTGTGAACAATTTATCATTTTTTGGAAAGGCACATGATGCCTCCACCACCCCCCCCCCCCCCCCCCCCCCCCAAAAAAAAAAAAAAAAAAAAAAACCTTTCCAAAAAACGAAGATATTCCTGACTTCATGAATCTCACCAAATATTACCAAGTTGTTTTTTAGGAGAAAAGTGGTCCTCTACACTTATCTTAATCCTTTATGGTTTGGAACATGGATAACTACTATGAAACTTGTCAGTGTATGAAATTTTAGATTGAACATGGCTCCACAACTGAAAGTTCATTTATTTCTCTCTATTATTGTGCTGCACAAACATGCATTTACCAATTATATTTGGAAACAAAGAATCAATTTAAATTTGGGACGTTAAGCTATATCCATGGTTCGTGTTTTTAGGCCCTTGATTGGTTGAAGTACTACTACTGGGAGCCTCAGAAGAAGGCAATTCCATTTCATGGTAATGAAACTGCTGACATCAGAACTGAGATAAGGTCGAAATTCCATGAATTGGCTTTCTGCTTAAGAGTTAAGAACACTCCTCCGTCGCTATCTTCAAAAGTCAAGGAAAAACGTGGTATGAAAAACTTATTTCTTCGAATTATGTTGATTATAGTGCCTAAAATCTTTGATCTATAGGATGTAATATTTTCCAATGATTTTACATAGAGTGCAATACGCCCTTGCACCTATGACATATAGAACCTTTCATGTTAATCTCAGCCAGATTTTTTAGGGATTATACTGTGTCATGTGTCATAATCCAACAATGAAATATATGCTTGTTGGAAACTTCTCAACATTTTATGTCTAGGGGATATTTCCTTTGTATCTGGCATGAGAACTTTGACACTCTTTTCTTTTGTCAAGGAGTAATCTAGGACTGTTTATTTGGAGTTATTTTCTGCAGATGGAAAAGCACAGTATATGAATGCCCTTAGAATTAGGAAGCTGTAATTTTCTAAATTCTTAAATTTATGTTTAGAGTATGTCTTTTTTCGCTACCTTATGGAGAATATTCTTTTTTTTTTTTTTAATGAAATGGAAATAGAAATTATCTTGGTATGTATTTCGGTCAGCAAACAATCTCGCAATCACATGGGAGTCAAAATTATGTTGTGTTATAAGAAAAAGGCATTTACACAGCTAAGCTTTGGTACAGAACTAATTGTCTACATGTATCATGCACACAATGTATACTTCAGACATATGGATATATTTCATATGTCAGGTTTTAGATTTGGTTACATATTTTATTTGAGTAATGCTGCACCTACATTTTTTATTTTTTTATTTTTTATTTCTATATATGAAAGCAACCACATGTCTGGCCACTGGATTAGCATTTACTGGGCACTTGCTACAGTGCAATGATGAAAATATCGGCCGATATCCCTATATATTGGCCAATATATCCCTTTTTTTAGGTGTCGATACAGATACAAGGGGGTAAGCCTATTTCTTCCTCCTTATCGGCGATATATCCCCATTAACCCCCGATATCCTCGATATTTACCGATATTTCCCGATACCAGACAAATTACCCAGAAATTTGTCTTCAGTTTTGAAAGTAATCATAGATCCCAGCCACTGAATCATTGTTAAACACCAAGCTCTAATACTTAGTAGCTTTTCCTTTCTACTCTTCTCAGTCATTGCGGCTATCTTTGGCTCATTCTCTCCTCTCTCTGGTTGCTCGGTTTCTTGTGTGTTTGATTTTATTTTTCACCTAATCTTCTATCTCTCATTTCCTTTATCATTAAGTCGTATTCTTGTAATATAATGTTGGGTTATGTATATGGGTTGGGTTGGGTTATGTTTGAATAATGTTGTCTTTGTTGTGCTAAGTCTAATTGTATTTATTTTCAAGATTTTCATCGTGCATTATATACACGTACATTTCATCATATGCACTTGGTATATTTTGAATTTTATTTGTTCAATACATTCATTGATAATGTGCTTAATATCTATGAAAGTTTCACTTCAAAATTCCATGTTTTTAAGCCAATATGTCTTTTTTGTCAATTTTCACCAATACCTAAAACGACATCGATATATCCCGGGAAATATCTGTAAATTGAAGGCCCGATAATATCTGTATCGCCAATATTTTCACCCTTGCTCCAGTGGGCATAAGTGATGTGCCTGGCAAGCCATGTAGGCTGTCGTGTCATGGAGAAATTCTGTAAAAGTAGGAGTTTTGTTTTAGTTGTTTAGTTTACAATGAACATTTATTATTGCATAATGCTTTTGATTGTTTCAAATTTGAATCTGTATATAGGTGGCAGAAGTAGTAAATGGCTTTGTGGGCGTAATAAGTTTTTCTCACTAATGGCTGGCGAGATACATTCATCAAAACCTAGACGTAAGATTTATCCCTAATTTTAGTAATTTAGTGGACTTAGGAGGTGGTAATCTGTTTTTGTTGTACACTAACATTTTGTTGGTTAGAGAGAGAGAGAGAGAGAGAGATTTCTTTATATTAAACGAAATCTGGCTGTAGTTCGGAAGTAATAAGGAAAGTTTGGTCAAATCATTGGATAAACAGCAAATCAGGTCTTGTACTAGTTGTTGGATTAGCTGAAAAGCATAAATCCTAACTCCACATACCCATAGATGCGTAAACCTGGTTGTCATTATATGTTAAAGTAGTCACAAATGCAACTATTGAGTTATAAACAATGTAAGTTTGGTTTGGGTTTTCCCATTTGTAATCTCAACAATGTAACCCCAAAACCGAACCGTCCCAGAACTCAACTTTACCAGAGATTTTCTGCCCCTAACCTGTTCAAAAACATTTCCAAACCCGACATTCAAGGGTGGAGTAGGTTTGGTCCTGCCAAAATCTGCTGTTGGCCATAGAAAAATAGTGTTTCTTATTATTTATTTATTTTTTAAATACTTCAAATATGGACATGTAGTCTATCCTAAAATTGAATCATGTATCTAGTTCTATTCCCCTCTTTCTTTTTCAAGTTGTGGATGACGTATGCCATATTTAAAACTCAGTTTCATGTTCCCTCTTGGCTATCTTTTCTGTAATTATCACATTAATGAGCTAAGAATTGGGCTCCTTTCCTTTGACTTCTGAATGTAGAGGACCTAGTCTTTCACTGTTACTGCCAATCATAATTAGAATGTTTGAAAGCATGTATTAAAGAAAGTCACTTTTCTTAAAGTATGCTCAGAGCCGTCTAAATCATGATTGGATGTCCAGTACTAAAGAACAGCAGTCAACATTTGAAAGAAAAATGGGGACGAGCTCAATCTGTGCTCTAATGTTTGAAGGATATGTCTTTTAATAATTGCATGTCATATTGGTATGATGGTATCAGTTTCAGAGAAAGTCGCTTTTTTTGGTAGTATATATTGACAGACATCTTAAGCATGATTGGATGTCCATTTGAAAGCAAATAGAGAGGATCTCAATCTGCCTGCTAACTTTTGAAGGATGTCTTTAAATACTTGGATGTTTTATATGTTGATTGAGGTGCTTTCTTTTCAGGTTCTAAGAAAGACCTTACCAAGATATTGAAAAGTCTTGTAGGGTTGTATGCTTCCTTCTCCTCAGAAGTTGTTTCTGTACTGTTGGAGATCTTGTTGAATGCTATAAATATCTCAGATTCCTCGAAGCTTCCAGTAAACACCCAAAATGGTCCGAGCCTACATATTTCATTGAATGAGTGGAAGCTTGTGATAACAAAATTTTCAAATAAGGAACCAGAGTTACTTCTGGCTCTCCTGAATGCAGCTCTTGATATGATCGAGACTCAAGAAGCAGTGCTATTTGAGACAGGTAATCACATGACCTGATTTTTCTATGAATTAGTTGCTCCGTATTTAGATATATACTGGTAAACTTATGGCGAGTCTGTGCATGAAATCTAATTATATTTACTTGGTTTCAACTGGACTGATTTTTAATACTGGACATGGGTCAGTGATCATAGTTGCTGCTTTTGTGAATTTGTTTAGGAGGGGTTTGCACATCATCAGACCATAGGGCAGAGATACTCCAAGTTGAACACCTCTCTTCTCTGTTTAAGTGGCTGGTTGGGAATTTTGAAGGATTAAAGCCTCATCTTGAAAAAGATTCTGCACCTGAGATCAAAGTTTCTGTAGGAGAAAAAACGATATCGAAAGCTATTCTGATGGAACTCCTACGTAAATGCCTTGTTCTATCAGCTTCTGCTAATAACCAGCTCATGGATTCTGCCGTCCATCTTGGACAACTGACAGGGGACAACTACCTATTGGGAAAACTGAACAAACTCTCTTCATTAGTTTCATCAAATTTGGATGTTACTGAAGAATATGATTCTCTTAAACATTCAACTAATGTATTTAAGAACGAAGACGAATCTATAAGTGAAGCAGCAAAGAAGCTAGAGATGATTAAACAGCGCAAAATGAAGAGCAAAGTAGTGAAGAGAACAGATGGTGATGCCAGAAATACTAACAGATGGGTTCTGCCAAAATCATGGAACCCGTGTCCAATTGGAATGTTGCCTCGAGCTGTTGGGTCTTCTGGTTGCCTTCCCGTTCTGGACTTTAATACTGTTCCAGAAAAGGTTTCTCAGTTACTAGGAAGAAAAGAGAACTGGGAATTGAACCAGTGTAGTGGCAAGAGAGAAGCTAGTTCCGATTTACAGCTACTAGATAACCGATGCGTTAAGAAGTTGAGGGAAACAGAGGATGGCTGTGTATCAGATATTGAGCGTGTTTTATCCACAGAAGATGTCAGTGGTCATCTCATGATAGGCGGGGTCTGGAAGAAAGTTGGGGAAGAAGAACTACTTGCCATAAAGTCTGCTGTAAGGATTTGGCCACACAAAAAAAAGCCTGCTGTAAGGATTGGGCCACACGAAAAAAAAGAGCCTGCTGTAAGGATATTAATTTAGTCACTGATTTATTCAAAGCTAGGGTAGGTCTAATTTTGGAAGCTTTTGTTAGCATCTATGCAGTTTTGATTTATAGTGGTGATAAATTAGCGACCGAAGCAGTTTTGATTTATATTTTGTAGTGCACTATGTGATTATCTGGGTTATAAAAGTTGTAGCCAGAGTAACATTAGCTGGCGGGTTCTTCTATTTTAGCACTCCACCAGAGATTTTTTTTATTTTTTTATAGACTCACCATGGTTTATTTTCACTAAGCCACTGGGTTCATTATGTTATTCAATTTTGTGTTCAATGATTTGATATCAGCCCGGACCATTTTTCAATCTTATTATTAATCGGGAAAAAACTTGGCTCCTTAAAATTGAGGAGCTCCTCTTTACAGTCAACATGGAAAAAACAAGAAGAAGAAAAAAAAGCACCCCACAAAATATTGTGAGCTAGGAAGACAATAAAAAATACCAAGATTCAGTCACACAACAAAGAATCAAAGGTAGGCATGACATACCTGCATCACCAGTCCATCTTCACCGTACTACCAAATCTACAGCACTTCAATCGTGCGGTAAAGGAAGGTACTGCAGGGGCGACCTGAGAACACATCGAGCACAATACACTGGCAATGCAGAACATTGTGTTAGTGTGAGGGTGCACGCATGTGATCCCAGTTCGCTCCTGCGGAACCCCTCTACCTCTTTAGCATTA
Organism: Prunus avium; assembly: GCF_965620075.1. Lineage (NCBI taxonomy): Eukaryota > Viridiplantae > Streptophyta > Magnoliopsida > Rosales > Rosaceae > Prunus > Prunus avium. The sequence goes on from NC_142287.1 coordinate 14,697,790, forward strand.
GCATAATAGCTAGCCACACAACTTGGTATCCATGTCTTGCTTGTGAACATATTATATAGAACAACTTAATTGAGTACTTCACTCCATTGTACTACATAAATGGTACGAACTGGAAATTAGAATTTCTAGTACAAATCTTCTTTACTTAACCATATGTTTTTCTTTAGAAGAAACTATGTTTGACATAAATTGTACTACAATGTGGTACAGCTTGATTTTTTTTCAAAGCTGCTTTGTACTCTTCAATTGCAAGTCTGTCGTACAGTAGCTCTCTCTAATTGGATTAAGTTTTGTGGTACAATACTTTGCACATATTCTTCAAAATGCAATTAAGCCCTGGAGAATTGACTTTTTTTATTTTTTATTTTTTGCCAACCAAATATTCTGAATTATTCTAACCTATAGGAGGGGGATCGAATTTGAGTACAACATGACGTACACACTACCTTAACTAACTAGCTTAGGCCATCTCTAAATGAGGGTTAGGCCATCTCCAGTTATAGGGATAAATGTAGTCCAAGGCTAAATATTTAGCCCTCCAAAATAATAATTTTTTAAAGAATAATGCAGGGCTAAATTTTTCCATCTCCAGCCATGCAGGGCTATATTTTTTTTAGGGTCATTCATATTTTATTATTTTGAGAAAAACTATGGTACAACACTCATACATTCCACAACTATGTATTGTTTAATTTAATTAAACTACTATTTAGAGACAATATTTCATGATCAAGAATTTTTTAATATTTTTTTCAAACAACACTTGAAAACATTTAAAAAGGTGACCACATATATAAATAAATAAATAAAAAGGATGGGTTTCAATGGTCTGACCTCCAACGGTCATGACCAGTAATATTTTATAATTTTTTTACGAATTGAAAACATTTAAAAAGGTGACCACATTTAAAAATAAATAAATAAATGGTTGGGTTTCAATGGTCTGACCTCCAACGGTCATGACCAATAATTTTTTTATAAATTTTTCTTAAACAACACGAATTGAAAACATTTAAAAAGGCTTTTAAAAATATATTGATGACGTCAACACTTTTATTGTTGGCTATTGGATATGCATTTGCACGAGATGATTTGTGCTCTTATCCACACTTGATAATTTATCTTCTTAAAAAGCACATGTATGGGGCTCAAAAAATTTGGTCTAAACCAAAGCTGGGCTAAATGTGGCTCGGTTGGAGGGCTAAAGAGCCAAATGCGGCCCTCCAAATTTGGCAAAAATTTTGTTTAGCCCATGGTTGGAAATGGATTTTGCATTATTTTAGAGCTATATTTGGGATATAGCCCATGGTTAGAGATGGCCTTATATCCTCAAATATGGCCCAAAATCCCCAAAACTTATCTCCAAGAGTGGGCTACACAAACTGCTACAAAAAAAGGGAGGGCTACATAAAGGGCCAATTCCTAAAATGAGGCATGTGGCCCTTTGGCCAGCCCGAGCTAAATGATTGGATGATGCCCAGCTGACATCACCTAGTTGTTATGTGACGTCAAGTAGGTTTTTTTTTTTAAATCCGAAAAAATGATTTTTTTAAATATATTTAAATTCTATAAAATTCCTAACTCTTTTGTATAAATACCTACCTCATTCTTACATAATTTCTCACAACATCTTCATCATTTTATATATTATCCATCTTCAATTTCATCCTTTTACATAATTTCTCACAATCTCTTCTTTCTTTTACAAATTATCCTTCATCTTTTTTCATTTAAATTAATTTTTAAGTTTTTTTTAGAACAAGAAAAAATCTAATCATAAATTTATAGGGCTAATCACGTGCCAACAGGTGGATATAAAAAATCATATCCCAAAATATTTTTCTCTTTTAAAATGTATTTTAAATATGATATAAATAGTAGTTTAATTAAATTAACTAATAAATTTACATAATATACTAAAAATTATTAAAATATTAAATTTAGCCCTTTACTGCTAAAAACGATTAAAATGTAGCCTAAACTGACACTATTTCTTATAAAATTATTTTTTAAGGAGCTAAATGTAGGAGTTAAATATAGCCCTCCCCACCTAGAGCCTTAACCCACATATCCTGATTATTGTGTTTCTTCACCCATACAATCTTTATTGCTTTAAACCAAAATAAAAAATATAAATAAAAAAACTAATAACCCAAGATAAAACCATGTAGAAACCAACATGTGGGAAAATTCCTTGGGGTGACATTGTTAAGAATTCTTTTTCTAAGTGACAAAATTGCACGTAGACAACCATTCCTCTCTCGCGGTACGAACAAATAGCTTCGGTGCTTTTGTTATTTATTTGCTGGTTAGAATTTGCGAGTTCTGTAATCTCATTTGTTCTCCTAGAAATTAAATTTGGGTTTGAGAAGTAAGTGATTGAATTTAGACTCTGGGTTTTGGGTTTAAGCTAAAAGAAGCGATTTTATGTGTTACCCTTTGATTTCTTCTTCTTCTTCTCTCCGTCTCCAAATAGAAGCGACTGTGCAGTTCTTGTATGTGTTACCGCTTATAAATTTTTATTTGGGAAAGTTATGTATGCAAATGAAAATGGTCCTGTTTTTCAAATTCATTTGTTTTTGTATTTGGGAAAACTGTGTATGCCATGAACTGATGCTTGGAACAAATTCATTTGCTTTTGTATTTCATAGGGCGGCTGTGGCAAAATGGGGGAAGGGGGAAATGCAGTTCAAGATTCAGCAGTCCAAACGACATCGTTGGAGAACATTGAGGCCTTGCTGGAGGTAACCCAACTCCCTTTTCCAAAAGTTAATCCTCTTTTCGAAAGTACCCTCTTGTATTGAATGAAAGGATTCAACATATGTGATAAATTGTGTTTTGTACAATGAGATGTTTATTTGAAATTCATATCCTGCTTTCATGAAATAAATTGTAGTTGGAGATGATCTTTTTGTGTTTGGCAGGCTGCTAGATATGATGACATGGATGATACTGTAAGCTTAGCATCTGCTGGTGTTTCTCTCGATTCTAAGGATTCTCAGGGCCGAACAGGTTATAATTTTCGTTGTTTTATAAAGAGTGCTGCTATTTCCACCCACCTGTCTTATTTTTCCACCCACCTTATCTTCCATCCCCGTTTTACAGTTTTTTTTTTTTGTTATATAAATTTGACATGTGCTAAAAGTGGTAGATATTTTTCTTGTGGCTCATGGTTTTCTCCTCTCTTATTAAAATGTGAAATTTTTTATTACTTGTTAAGGAATTTATTTGGATTATTAAAGCAATTATAGATTACGCATGAGATGACACTTTGTTGTACCAAGTTGTTCTCTCAACATGCAGAGGTTTTATTTGTTTGCTGCTTTCCTGTGCATAATCACTTGTGAATTTGTTGAAACTTGGACAGCATCTCCTCAACCTCTTATAGTAGTTGGTCTCAATAACGTAGATACCAGGACAACCAGAGCAATAATTTTTCATGAATTTGCTTATTGAAAATCTGAAAGATATTTATTTGGTTGTCAAATTTGAAATTCAGTAGGTAAGGTTCACTTCTATGTGGTCTCAGAGGTTGATGATATTGATATTTGATCTGTGAAGCTTGTGAATGAAAGTAGAGAGGTTGAGGAGATGCAAGGGTGATTTTGGCGGGATAGAGATCTGAAAACCTAATTCTTCTTGGAAGTGAGGAATTAGGTTTTCATTTCCTTGAGAAATAGTTAGGTGTTAGGATAATGCATTGAAGCTGTTAGTTATTTCATTAATTCAGTTTAATATTGACAAATCATTTTGACCTCCTTAAAGTGTTTAAATTGGCATACCTTGTATTGCTCCAACTTATGATAGCATCCCATTTCCAAACTATTTTCAACAATTACTAAATCATGCTGTTAGTAGTAATGGGAAGGTCAGTCAAATGGGGGTGACATACATTTGAGGATGGTGAGGAGTGGATTTGTGGGAGAGGGTTCATTCCTGGGCATCTCCTTTGGGTCATCGGTGTAATCAGAGTTTAAGGAGAGCTATCTTCTGTTTTTTTTTTTTCCAGATTGGAATGCTATTGTTTCTTATAGCCCTTTGTTGATTTCTTGGGTAAATTTTGAAGTGTCTTCAGTGTAGGTAGATGTTGGTTTTGGGTTTCTTTTTCTCCTTTAGAGTGTCAACAAGATGTCCTCTGTATTGTGTAATTTTCTTTTAATAAAGTCTTGTCCCTTTACTCTCTCTCTCTCTCTCCCTCTCTCTCTCTCTTTGGGTTTCTTTTTCTCCTTTAGAGTGTCGACAAGATGTCCTCTGTATTGTGTAATTTTCTTTTAATAAAGTCTTGTCCCTTTGCTCTCTCTCTCTCTCTCTCTCTCTCTCTCTCAAAATTTCAAAAGACAAGACATATGCAACAAGGTAATGAGTATGACTACTGTAATGCCTCTTGAACAATCGATTCCAGATTCTGAGGACAACTCATAAAGGTTGAGATTTTCTCTTCAGAGTATTTGGATGGGAGAGTTTGATTGGGTTTGGGGTAAAGATGTTGTTTTGATTGTTCAAATCCTATCTTTTTTAGACAGAAAAAAATCCTTCCTATCTTTAAAATTTAATCATTTTGAAATTCCTTGTGACTTTTAGATTTCCTCATTATCCCTATTGTAGAGCGAATGCATTTCAAATGGACTATTGAAGAGAATTTAAAGTGTTTTTGATCCCATGAAAAGTTTAGTCAATATTGTTGATATGAAGGAACAGAATCCTGTGTTGGTTGCTTGGATGGGCAATACGTTTGGATGCTGCTCTGCAAGGTTTCACTAAAATACACCTGGAATATCAACCTCTGGGGTTCTAGTGAAATGATGCTTCTTCGCATGGTTTTGCTTGAAAATATTGTGTTTTAGTTAAATATTACGTGAAATTGGATTCGCAAAGGGATAGATCCAGCTAGAATAGAAGAGGCGGCATTGTAAGGCAACTTGCTGGTGCAATGCCGCATTTGGCATAGGATGTGGCCTTCAGTTGCCTCTTCTTTATTTATCTTTACAGATCCCAGCATGTTTGGTTCCTCATCATTTCTTCCCCTGTTTCATCGGCATTTCAACTAGCATTTGACATTGCATATTCAGTTTTAGTTTTTTTTTGGAAGAGTGGCATACTTTTGGGTTCAGCCGAGATTTTATAAATTGGGGGTTAAACCTGAACATTTGTTTTTTGACATTTGGCAATAAAAGTAACTCGCAGTCCTAGATCAAGACTAGGTTTAACTTTGTTACATATAAAACAAACTTAGCTTAAGGATCCCAACCCAACCAAAAAAAGGTCTGAGGCGTGATCGTTAGTGATGCCATCCCAATAAATAAGCCTATGCAAAGTGCTGTATGAATGGGATGGGAAAAAGTGCCAAAAAGAAGGGGAGAAGGATTGCATCCAAGCAAACCACCCTGACCCTCACCCCGCATCCCCAACCCCCAACTGCTTAATTTCGCTTTCTAGCTCCCATTAATAATTAAATTCTAATTAATTAATTAATTAATTTTTGAAATACTTTATGTATATATCATGGGCTGAGCTACTTTTGTAGTGTGTAACTGATAAACTATTTTTTTCACCAAGTTAACAGATTCTATTATTTCCTTGTTTCTAAATTGGTTGAAACACTTGACCAAAAAAAAAATTGGTTGAAACACCCGACCAGAATGAAACTTCATTCCTTGTCAGGAATTAATAGCATAACAGACTTCAGAAGTTGATGGTTAATGATTATGCATGGCTTGAATCAATGTTATTTATTCCCATATGTCATGCTGCTACTTTTATGGTTTAAGTGAGAAATTCTTATTTCTAAGGTTTATTTTTCTGCCAATGATCTTCTCTTAGTTCTTGGTCAATGGTTTTTTCCCCCCAATTAAACCACAAACAATATGTAGGTATGATGTTCATACATAAGAGAAGATATTTAGTTATCTTATGCATACACAATCACATACATAGAAATGAGAGTTTCTTCTGAGTTGAATTTCAAGACGTAGATGGGGATATTGATGTTATGCATTTTTCTTGATTGTTATATTATACCAAGTGATAGTGAAACTTTTATTCACGCTGAACAACTTAACAAGCTTGTGTAACTGTGTTTGACCGAGGTACTGTGACATTTGATTGCAGCTCTACATATGGCTTCTGCTAATGGACATCTTGACATTGTGGAGTATCTTATCAGTAGAGGAGTGGTGAGGTCTTTTAAGTCAATATCTAACATTTTTTTCCTCCTTTTCAAAAAAAATAATATAACAGTCTTTTAGTTAGAAATTGTGTTTTGTTTTCTCTCAAAAAAGATTGTAAAGGAAATCTGTAAGTATCAATCTCATGTTAGAATATAAAGTCAATAGATTTAGGATTGATAAAAGGATTTATCAATTGGGTTTTGGTCCCTATTGTAGAGCTAATGCATTGCAAATGGGTTTTGGATGTGGAGCTTAGATGAATGTCGGATTGGAAGTTAGTGGGAGGAAAGAAAATTGAGGGGTTTGAAGGGAAGGTTGTGCGGGGAATTTTATAGAAGCTAAGTGCTGTTCAGAGAGAACCCAAACACTCACAGAGGAGAGAAGAAAATGGTGATTTTCTCACAAGCTATGGCCGCCACCACAATAGCTTGGGGACTGCTGGAGTGATGGGCACAATGGCATTGGAAAAGAAATTACTTTTTTTTTTAATTAAAATTTTTCTTTAATTGTTATTAATTAGTAATTGGTGAATTTAAATATATGTAATATATAAGTTAACTATGGTTAGACTTTAGGACACATTGCAGCCTTAGACTATGGTGGTGATGCTACACCTTTGGGTTAAAGTGGTGAACAAAAATGATCTCTATTGTTAAATTGTTAAGCAGATGACTCATTGGTTGACTATAAGGGTATTACATTGAAATACCAACTAGTTTTTTTTCCATATTAAAATTCGCATCTTATAAACGGAGCAACTACTTTAACTGGTATGAAGCACTTTAATGTCTTTTACTCAACAAAAAGGCTTATCGGTTAAGGTTATGATTGTTCTTTGTTTTTTTTATTTTGAAGCTTAAATTTTAATTATGTTATTTGCATTGTGATATCTGGCAAAAGATTGCTTGCATGTTCTCTGTTCTCAACTTGTGATATGTTATTATGATAAATTATAATAATTTTGTGCTTCTTTGCATAAGGATCTTAATGCTACAAATGAGGAGATGAATACACCTCTACATTGGGCTTGCCTGAATGGACATGTTGAGGTGAATATTTTGTTTGTTTTGGCACAGTGTTATTAACTCATTCTACTTTTTGTCTAACGTTTTTGCCTTTGCAGGTGGTTAAGAAATTGATCTTTGCAGGAGCTAATCTTAGTGTACTAAACAGGTACGCATTCGAACATGTTAACTAACGCCTGACTTTCTTTAACATATAAGATTTGCACACCTCTTATTATAAGAATGATTGTGGCACTGGTTGTCTTCAGCTATGAGAGGACTCCAATTGATGAAGCTGTGACCAGGGGAAAGATGGATGTTCTTGATGCCATTAATGCAGCAGCTGCCCAAGTAGAGCTGACTGGCGTCAGCGTGTCCTAATGTATTGAGTACCTAACGACAATTGGGAGCCATGACAAAATTTATAGATGTTATCTTCTTGTAGATTGCAAAGTTTAGATATGAAACTTTTGGTAATAGCTATAGAGGATTGCAACTGTTTGCTAAACTAGTGTGATGCTAATCAGTCTCCATATCTCAAATTTTAATGTGCAGCGCTTCAGTGAGGTCAAAAAAGAAATGTTGTGTTGTCTATGCCATTGGAAATAATCTGCAGGAATATGTTTCGAACGCACATCTGGATCCCGTGGTTTGGCGTAAACTAGAAAATGTTAATGTTAACCAAAGTTGTTTTCAATTTTAAGGTTGGTGTAGCTTTATTTCTTGTGCATCTTTGCAAACCTACCAAGAGGAAACGATATAAGCAGGATTTGATGAGCTCTTATTGATGCTAGTGGGGGATAGAGAAAATGGTCCCCAAATTTCTCAGCCTTCCTAAAACCAGACAGATGATGGTGTTCAAGAGATTAAGGAGCTAATGAAATCAACAGATAAAGTAAAAAATAACGTTCTTAAGAGCAGTTACGAATGCACCCTTGGTTCTATGTTTTAAAAAAAAACAAACATTCTTAGGTCAACTTCTTGCCTTGACATAAATCACTAGATCTTGAATACATTTCTAATCCCCACAACCAATGGAAACTGCAACTTTGGAAATGTGAGAGGATTCATTGATAATGCCTTTCTTTGAATAGTCACATTTTCACATAAAAGTCAAATTTAATTTGTCTAAGAGCATCCATAATGGGCTTCTTAAAATCATCTCCTTGGGCAAATTTTAGGGAGCAATTGGAAAAATACAACTCCAACCATGCTCCCTAGCCACCTCCTAAAATAGAGAGACCTCAAGGAGCTTCTAAATCTGAGGAGAGAAAAGACTTCTAATGACTCCCTAAAATTTAATGCTCAATTATTTTATTAGTAGTTTAACCATTTATTTAATGCCAACTATTTTTTTGTTTTTGCTTTTGTGTCTATACTTTATTCAAAAATTGAACTTAAAAAATATGGTTGAAGTTGAAGTTTTATAGAGAGCTCATAAAATAGCTTTAATGTTTTTAGCTAAATTTTAACTAAAAAATAGAGAGCATGATTGTGGATGTTCTAAGAGCATCCACAGTGGGGGGGTGTATGTTAAATATACACCCCGAGTCATCGGAATCGTCTCCAATGGTGAGATGTAAATGTATGTAAATATACATCACCACCATGGGGATGTAAAATAAAATGTATATTTACATCCATTTTTACATCTCTTGCAAGCGGGACCCACCCGAGAAAAGAGAACAAAAATGAAGAAAAGTCAATATAAAAGGCTGGGACCCATGGCTACACCCCCGAATTTACACCTCCCCACTAGAGCAAAAAACATATTTACACCCCCCTCCCCCCCCGAGGTGTAAAGGGGATGTAAAAGTGGCTTTACACCCCCGAATTTACACCCCCCCACTGTGGATGCTCTAAGCTTCATGATGTACAATTACAGTGTGTTTGGATGAGGGAAATAAACTTGGGATTTTGATAGAAGTCAGAATTTCTAAATTAACATGAACCAATTCCCGTGTTTGGACTAAAAATATAAATTTAGAAATTCCGCATGGGAAAAATCATGGAATTTAGAGGCCATAAATCCCAACTTTAAATTCTATCTAAAAGTTGTCATTTCTCAAATTCCAAGAGAAATTGAGTTTTTGAAAAAGATAAGTTTACAAATAAAGGTTAAATTCCGTATTTTAAATCCGTCACCCAAACAAGAAACTTTACAAATTTTAGAATATTAATTTCCGTCATTTAAATTCCGTCATTTATAAATTCCTTTGTACTTTTAAATTTCCTCATCCAAACACGCCAGTGAAAGAAAAAGGAAGCATCACCAAGGAGAATCATAATGTCTCATTGGACAATGGGATAAAACAAAACAAAAATATAGAAAGAAAAAAAAAAGCCAAAAAAAATCAAATGTCAATGGGCTTTGGTAATAAAAGAAAAGAAAACAAAAGGGTTGTTCATCAGAACGGTATGCCACTAAAAGAGTATCAATACCATCAAAATGATCATAAAAGGAAATTCAATATTAGTGCTCAAAACCTACTTTTCCTTGTGCTTTTTTCTTTTTTGTTTCTTTTTTCTCCTAGCTTTTCAGACTAATAAGAAATATTTAAATATTTAAATGTTGTACCAAGCCTGGAATCCAGGAAAAAAAGGTGTGTAGGATTCTTCATTCCAAAGATGAAAATTGTGAGGTGAAGCAACATAAATTATATATATTCTTCTTTCCAATAGTTCATTGTATTATTGATGCTTTCCAAATTTTCATATAGAATGTTGCCATTTTCTTTTCCATAGTATTTCAAGGCAATCAAATATTCTTGAATGTGAAACTTTTAACATAATTGGAAGCAATATGCCCGCGCAAAATTAAGTGCTCTGAATCACTGCCACTCTCTTTAAAAGGAATAAAATGAAATTCAATTAGCTCCTTTTTTTTTTGGTCAGGTTCAAATAGGTTTTTTTTTTTTTTTTAAATACAAACGATAGTCTAAACTAAAAGCATGGTGCAAGTGATGTCATTGTACTGGGTCCCCGAAATTTTTTTACTTTATATTATATATATATTAATATTATAAAAACTGTATGTATACTCCAGCATGCAGCCGTATTTAGTGGAGTTTGTTTTTAATGCATATCCCTTGATACAAGGCCCAAGTTCGAGTCTCAGTTATATATCACACCCAAATAAATAAATAAAAGTACTTTCTTCTACTAAAAAACAAAACCCAAAAAAAAAAAAAATTTATGCCTTCTTCTTTCTCTTGAACTCTTATGTTTTTACAAAACATATTAATATTTAAATTTCTCAAATGAAAACATTAAAAAATTTATGAATTTGATTTGTGATTGTTATTACATTCTAACTGATGATGAATTTTAGTTATAAAAACAATTGTTTTATGACATTAAGTCATGACAATTTTTATTTTTTTTTAGTATTTTAATATTAGATTATGTGAGGGCTTGAGTTTAAGTTCCGCATAGGACCCTCCAAATCTCAAGACTGGCCTACAAGGGGTAGGGGGTTTCTCACACACTACCACAACAGTGTCATGGATGTTCGAACCTGGAACTACTGGTCTGCAAATTAAGACCCTTTTCCACCCGTTGGTCGATTAGCTCACTTTTATTTAATGAAATTACATTAGTTTACGTAGTTTTTCTCTATATTTCTAAAAGTTTGTCAACTTCAACTCATCACGACAAATTTGAAAATAATATTTAACGGTATCCAATCAAAAACTGAATCTCAAACCTTCTTTGGTATCATTCAAAGGTCGATAAACCTAGAATATTTTTTTGTTACAATAAACTGAAAATTAGAAAGTCTAAAAATAAATATTATTTCTTGGTCGGTTGAAAATAAAGTATTATTTTCCTATAAAATTTCACCATCCTCCCTTCTAGCTCAAGATTGCATATCTTCTTGTAGAAAATAAAAGCTAGCTTTCCAGGACAAGGAAAAACAAAAAATTCCTTTCAATGCCAATCAAAAACGTCAAAATAATATTTAGAGCTAAACCTACAATGTAAAACTCCAAAAAAGTACTATGGAACTTTAAAATTAACAATTCCATCTACAAGAAATAATACTGTGTCCTTGTAATTTTTTAATTGCAATGTGATTTGGATTGGTTTTCACTTTTTTTTCTTTTTTTTTTCTTTTGCACAACAACAATGGCGCAGGATCAACGAAAGAAATTAGTGAAGGTAAGAGATAAAACACCAAAAATATTCTGATCACAACCAGTTTCATCCATTTTTCTAAAACCCTAATATGCATGAGTCAAGACATGCATGGTTCAAATAAACCAAGGATCCATGTAGCTAGGTTTTATTCAGTATTTGGCTAACATGATACAGGTTTGCGTTTTCAGATGTGTATATAGTGATATGGCCTCTGAATCATAAATTTTATCGGCAAACTTTAGTGAACTTCCATATTACACCAAATATCACTATAAGAAAACATTATTATAGCTAGTTACATGCGTGACACAAGATGATATGGATAAACCCACTATTAGTAGTGCCTAATAGCAAAATGGGCACGAATAACCGCGACCGCCGGAGATTAGCCACAGATAGTGATTCTAGCCATCTCATCCTAGGGAACACTAGAGCATATCATTAGAGCTAGAAATGGCAAATATTTGCATACATGAAGCCACCACAAACCAGGAAGCGAGGACATGGGTAGGTATAGTTGCGTTAGGTTCTAACATATATGAAGCCAAAAACAAAACCCTGGACAACCCGAAAAAACCCCTTGGACCAGCAAAAACGGGAAAAGGAAAGTAAGGATATTTTACTTGTAACCCAATCAAACATCATTACTAACCAGCTTCTTAAGTGATCTAAAAGACAAAATGATTGGCAATAAATCATAACTGCAACTGCACATTGTGGAAATCTCGTAGTTCTAACCATGGAAAGATCTATATATCATCATAACCTTGTCAAAAACATATATAGCCCTCGATCGAGAGCCAAATTGCAACATCAACTGCACGGATCTGAAGGATGAACAGCACCCAATTGGAGAAATATAGAATTCAGGAATTGCACATTCAGAATCAAAAGAAAGAAACATGCATCGACTAAGCGTTTTTATATCGAAAAATATAAATACACTACGATTAATCTCTAGAAGGGTATTGCTGTGCTAGCCTAGGGTGCCTTAATTAGTATCCAGAAATCACTTCCTTTCTATATCAAATGAATCCAAACGCAAATTAAAACTCTAATCTGTATCTAATGCAGTTTAAATATGTATATGAGAAAGTGTCACAAGGATACTAATTATAAGCATTTAACAATCCCTTTTTTTGTCTGCAAAGAACTAAACAATTTCGACAAAGAGATCAGTCTCTCTCTCAAGGTTCCAAGATGAATCTGTCTACTGGGCAAGACTATCACATAATAACAGTAATTAAGCAGACTATCACAAAGACTATTATCACATTACTGCTGACTTCACAATTTACATGGAAGAGACAATAAATACAAGCAATTGAGCTGTAAATTCATCAATATTTTTTCTAAAAGAATACAAATTTAAGTGCAAGTTCCATAGTCAATTCCAAATAGATACTCCGGGGAAAAAAAATAGTGGACATAGCAGTGATGAGGATTCGCATATTTCTAATACGAAAAGCAAAAGAAAACTATGGGCATGTCACATAAGGGATTAGACTTAGAAAAGGTGATCATGTGCAGAATAGGAAGAATTAATATAAAACAAAAATGAATGTGAATGAAATCCACATGATGAAACCAATCTAGTTTATATATATTAATGCGGACAAGCAAGGGGACAGCATGTGGGGGAAAGAGAAAAAAATCTAAGTAGGCATTGAATTTAGACACCTCTTAATTAATTTACATTAGTCAACATTTGTACGCAACGTTATTTCCAACAAAATAAAAACAAGTCACCTATATCTACGCCATCCATCAATCACACAAAGAAAAAAGAAAAAAAATCATCAAATGAAGCCAAACAACCATATTCTGTACAGCACTTATCCTGGTATCTAATTAACCACAAATCACATAACACAATAGATTCTAAACCACGCTAATTAATGTACGGGTGGGAATCAAACTCAAGTGCAAAAGACGGACACAGTGCCTTGTTTCACACATTAGCATTCTATAGAGGAGACTAAATTACAAATAACTAATCGATGGTGAAGAATGAAAGAGAATGTTTTCTTTCTTTTTTTATTTTTGTGGAAAGTTTATCAACACTGGTGCTAGAAGCTAGTGCATATAAACATCAAAATTATAAGGAACAAAGGATACATCTGAAGGGATTGATGTTTGTTTTTACAATGAAAAAGACTAAAGTTTAAGACAACATAAAGGTTGGATCTATGATGAGAAGCTAGCCTAACTTACCCCCACATTACAATACAAAAGAGAAACAAGTAAATGATTTGTTGTTCATGAACGCATGCAATTGCACGATTGTCCAAAACAGTGCAGAGAGAGAGGCTAAAAGTGGTGAAGTGGGTGGAAAAGGACATGCATGAAATGATTTTTCTTCTTTGGTAACAAATGATGGTAACATTACAACTACTTCTCTCTCATGCCAAAGTCTAAAGCAGCACTAACAAGTCGTCCCACATTTACTTCTGCCTTGATCATGAACAAGCAAAGCGGAAAAAGAGAAATCAGCTTGAGCAGTGAAATATTAATTTGGCCCTAATATCGAAAATATATGGCTGGAATAATTAATACATGTCTAGCACATGAATCAATAGTGCACAGAACAGAAGCAAGAAATAGTTGTAGGGCATAAAAGAAATTAATAAGCTTTATATCTACCACAAATATGTATTTTTTAATGAGATTGTTATTTTTTATTTTTTTTATTGTTTTTGGTAAAAGAAATAATAAGAGAATACTTTATACTGTAGATTTCACCTTTGACAAGCAACACTACTTTGATGAAAAGAAAGAACAAGAGGAAACAGGCAGATGATAAGAAAGCTATATGCAGCTTCTATATATGGGAAAAGGAAATAAAGAAATGATGATAATAATAATGTCCATGGGATTAATGGTATTTTGTAGCTTAAAATGCACTTCTTTAGCAAATTACAAGATTTATGTAGGTGGTTTTGAGTAATTGCTCCCCCGGTCCTAGGTTCGAGTCCCCCTATTCATGTTGTGTGTGTGTTTAATATATCATCGCCCCACTCAATAGGAAAGGTCCTCAAACAAAAACAAAACATAAAAAAGGATGTATAATCCCCCCTTATTAGTGCGATGCAAATGCAACTAACTATAGCAACTAGAAACCATGAAGCTGAAAATCATTTATAAAGAAGAGAAGAAATTAAACATGTTAATAAAATACTTGTTTCAGTAATATTAATACAATAGATTAATATTAATGATTAGTAGGACCAAGCAGAAGAAAAATTAGACAAGTACAATGTTAATCCTTCCAAGCTAGGTTGTTCATTAACGGATGCAGTACCTAATTAACACCACAGAACTAGGAAGAATATACCATCAATTTATTGGATTACCAAAGTTTGAACCTCCCAGCAATCCTCCACTAGACGCCCCATAAACGTCCGACGTGTCGAGAATCGGGGAAGAAGCCCCGTTTCGTCCACCATTGCCACCACCACTAGTGCCGCCACCACCCCCCAAATGCAATTCGGAGATGTTGGGAAACCCTTCTCTACTTTCAACCCCTTGATCATATAAGAACCCTTTGAACACGTGGCCACCAATTTTCACAACTGCCTGATATGCATACTCATCGTCACCGTCTTCCACCGCAGTCACCCGAACGCACTTGAACACCGCCGGAGCACGTACTTGGCTCGGCAATGACTCCTTGAAACCAGCATCTGCACACATAGATATATTGTACATCTTTATATAGTTATGGGAATTTAACAAACTAAGTACAATTTGAAACCCTACTCAAATAATTTCAACTAATTATAAAAGATAATAGTATTGCTAGTACATTTCATTTAATTCAAGTAATTAAATCAACCTTGGTGACTAGAGCTAGTATCATAGCTTCTAGGGGGGGTGGTGTTCGAAGTGGAAGTATGAGACGTTGTCGTTTGGGAGGCGCCAATGAGCCTAGGCTTCTTGGCACTGGATGTAGACCCAGAATTAGACCCAGCCCCACCTCCAGCCGCACCTGACATCAGCTGCCTCTCTCTCCGCCGAGCTGCCGGTACCCACGTGCTCTTCACGTGAGTGGCACAGTCGAAGCCCCGGCTTTTGCAGCACGTCCTGCACCGCCTGTGCGTGCAGTCCTTCTTCGCCTGGTTCCCGCAATCTTGACACGTCATTGTTGACGCCCCGGAGGCAGCGGCAGAGCTGGAATTCATAACGTTGTTCCCTACTCCTCCGCCGCCACCACCTTGAACCAAGTGGGTCCCGCCGAGACTCGTAGCAGCCAGATCATGTGGAGTTTTCTTGAAGAAGTGGGGCTGGGTCTGCTGCCACAGCTGAATTCCTCCTCCTCCTCCTCCTCCCGCGCTTCGGTTGTTTCGATGCTGGCCGCTGCTCATCATACCCATTCCCATACCCATACCCATGCCCATGCCCATGCCCATGCCCATGCTCATACCTGTAGGAGTGTGGGCATTGTTATCTTCGTCATCGTCGACATTTGAGATATTTGGCGGGGCAAGACAAGGGGTGGCGGTGAGGAGAGGGATGACGCCGACGCCAACCCCGACACCGAGAGCGGTGGCGGGGTTGGTGGAGGCGTTGATGTTATGGTGAGGGTCGGAGGAGGGGGAGAGGAGATTGGGATCGTGGTGGTGGTGGTGGAGGTGGTGATGGTTGTTGTGGTGGTAGGCGGCGGCAGGGGCCACGACGAAGACGTCTCGGAGGCCGACCATGCCGGCCATCTCGGGAGGGAGGTGGCTGTAGGAGAGGGGCCTGCTGGGAGGGCCGGAGGAGGGCCACATGGTGCTGGGGGAAGCGGAGGAGGGTCCAGCGGGGGTGGGCCCAGCATTGAAGCCGAGGGAGAGAACGTCGAGGTCGGGGTGGTGGTGGTGGGAGGGGCGTCCGGTGGCTGCGGAGTTGGTGGAGGAAGATGAGCCCACCCAATCTGCAAAAGCACCAGAATCTGAAGGCAGCCTCCTTGTAGTAGCCACAACTGAAGCTCAACCTCTTTCTCAATGTTTATTACAAACCCAATTGCTCACAATCTTAATTAGCCCCCCCTTGTTTTCTCAATTGTATATATATTAATTTCTTCTTCTTCTTCTTCTTGTGTGAGATTGGGAGAAGGAGAGCGAACAAGTCAATGTATGGAAGGATGGGTAGCTAATATCTATGTGTGGGTGTTATGTGTTGTAGGTCTCTGAAATTCTATCAGAATTTGGTTGTTAGATCGATGTAAGAATAAAGCTAGGTTCATTTAGAAAGAGAAAGAGACAGAGAGAGAAGTTTGTTGGGAACTTGGGAGGCTTTCTGGCTTGCTTGCTGTATATATATATATATGGTAGAATAGTGCCTACTGCTGCTGTTGTGCTGCAGCTACTGCTTCTACTGTCACTAGTTTGGCTTTTATGAGGAAAAAAGTTGGTTTTTTCTGATCAGAAACACAAACAGATTGAGAGAAAGAGAGAGAGAGCTTCTGCTTCTGCTTATCCGCTTATCTGCTTCTGGCCCTTCTACTTACGGGTGGGGGCCGACCCTCAAAGCCCAGACTGAGTCCACAGGCAACAGAGAAAAACAAGACCAAAGCAGCAGCTAGTTAATGCTATGTATCTTCACTCTTCACACTCTTCTGTGTGTGTGAGAGAGAGAGAGACAGAGAGACAGAGACAGAGAGAGAAATGCAATAACGACCTTTCCTGTGTGTATTTTCTGCTGTTGCTATTGTGCCCAGTGACCTTTCTCTCTCATCATAATCATAGATCCATCTCCCTTCTTTTTCTTCTTCTATATCTTCTTCTTCCTCCTCTTTTCCTTCTGCTCCTCCTCTTTCTCTCTCTCTCTCTCTCTTTCTCTTTCTCTTTCTCAGCTTCTTAACTTCTTTCTCTTTATCTTTTTCTCCAAACTCTCTCTCCCTAAAAACCCTTCCTCAACATGTTTCCTAGAAAGCCAACTTGAGGTGGGTTCCTCTCTACCTCTCAACTCCCTTCACCTCTCTCTCTCCAATAATCACTTAGCTGAATAGCAATAGCAAATAGTATAAGATAGGAAGAGAGAGAGAGAGAGATACAAAAGTGAGAGAGAGAGAGTATAAAGACTTTTGTTCTCTAGTTTTTGTAGTTTTGTGGAGTCTCTAAAGTCACATGACATCTCTCATTCATTTAGGGCAACAGTGCTCCTTCTACAGTCCTACTTCTCTACTTCATCACGCGTGTATTGCTCACTCTCCAACAGCGCGTGGGACTTATTATTCTCCATCCCTCTCATCCTAAAATGGTGGTGGCCCACATGAATGGAGAGCTGCAGTGCGGCGCGTGTAGAGCACGCTAATTAGCCTCCTCATTTTTCATTAATTAAACGTGGAGTCCAAGTAGGAGTCCCAAAATCTATCTGTTTTGTCGTTTTGTAATTGGGTTTGTCAGATGAGATGAGAGAAAGAATGGAGATGAATGTTGTCAGATTGGTGCATATTTTCGTAACATCATTAACAGTGTAAGCTAGGTTTGACTTATCAGTTTAATTATTTTGCTATAATTAACCAATTAAGGCTCCAATAACTGAGTTAATTGTACCTTCCTTTTCTAATTCTTCCTCAAAATTATACGTCGGAGCCCCGTTTGATAGAGAGGATTAGATTGGACTAACTAAATTTCATGTGCAATTAAGGAATAATATGAATGTTGTCTTTCAATTTGGAGGAGTAGGACTATGAATCCAACCATTTTCAAGAAGATTAGTGGAGATAAGTTTTAGACAACAACCTCATATGAATACTCCACCTTAATTCTTTACGTTGAATGACAACATCCATATTCTTCCTTGATTGCACATAAAAGCTAGTTATTTAGTTAACCTCCATATTAAACGTGGCCAATGATCAAATTAGATATCACAATGGGGTTGCACATGCACTAGCCCAATTTGGTTTGAAGAAAGGTCTATGGTTTTTTTGGGAAGATATTGCCCCCTCTGGCTGGAGCAGGTACTAGAGAGCGATAGGATGCATATTTAATGGTGCTTTTTTGTTTTCCTCTGTTGTTTATTTGCAGGTGTTGTGGTACTCTTTTTTCTTGACCGAATTTTCCTCCTTTAGGGGTTTTATATGACAAGGTTTTAATAAGGCCACTCTTAGCCCTCCGTTTCACCAATTGATTCTATTGTAAGTGTTGATGCAAGTTCAATGAAATTCTTCTCTTTGATAAAAATTTATATTTTAAAAAAAAAGTAGATATCACAATTTACTATTGATATTTGGCCTCCTTCTCTCAAATTCGTTGATCATATTCTCGTGAAGCAAATTTTGTTGCAAATGTTTTTGCATATTTGAGTCATCTATATATATAAAGCAAAAGGCAGAGAATGGTGAAACTTTCAAAATACCAGAAAATGCCCTTGGTTAATGCAAACATTAAAAATTGAAATTATTAATTAAATGAGGATAATATGGTAAATTCACACTTTTTCATATTTAAAAAAATAAAAATTAAAAGAAAAATCAGATAATGGCCTATTTTTATGGAACACAACTACCCATTATCTTTTTAATTCTAAAATAAATTTATTTTTTTTAAAAAAAAGCCTCTCGCAAGCGCAGAAGCACGTGCGGAGAGGCTAGTTTCTAATTATGTGAAAAAATTGGGGTTTGTGCTAAAATAACCCTTTTTAACAACTTTTGTTCCAAAATAGCAACTGCTCCCATGGTGTCTCCATATGAAGGGGCAATGTTAAAAGGCTAAAAGATCAAAAATAATAATAATAATAACCCAATTGCCTTACAATACAATACTAATGTTATTCATAATTAAAATAAATAAGAGTCGTACATCTAAGCCTAATTGACTATAGTTTATTTTGTATATCAATTAATATGCACAAAATTCACGTTACACAATTATTTACCAAAATTCATATCAAATATGAACAAAATGCATGTCAATTACACAATTAGTCTATCAAAATTCATATGAAAATCATCCCTTAATCTAACCAAAATCAATACCAATTAATCTAACCCAAAGTACATGTGATTTGGAGGTCACGAGATAAAAGTACATGTGATTATGAGTTCGGGGTATTTTTCGGTGAATTTTTCAGAGCACATATGAATTTGTAATGAATTTCTAAAGTTGGTCTAGTTAAAATTTGGCACAAGGCACCTCAATAGTGGACCATATTAAAAAGGAATGCAAGTTGAGAAGCACAAGATTCTAACTACAAACACGAGTCATCTTCTTCTTCGACTGGTGTATGCAACTTAAGTGAAAAAATTTCAAAATCTTCTAAAATCTATAACTTTGGTTATGGAGGTCCAATTGACGAACCATTTTCTCCTACATGATCGTGAGATCGAACTCAATAATCTAAGGTAAATATTCAAGGTCTCATATAGCAAAAACAAAACAGCCTCTTTGAGGCTTTTAATCGAACACTTGGTGGTCGCAAGTAAAGGAGCAAATTCCTGCATCTCCAACGCATTTTTTGGCGAGGGGAGGTGCACTTGCACCTCTGTGGGTCCGCTATTGCTCATAGTGCCTTTGTAATATAAGGATGGTTATTTTGGAACAAAAGTTATGAAGAATGGCAATTTTAGCTAATTTCTCG
The DNA here is from genome assembly GCF_965620075.1 of Prunus avium. Lineage (NCBI taxonomy): Eukaryota > Viridiplantae > Streptophyta > Magnoliopsida > Rosales > Rosaceae > Prunus > Prunus avium. The sequence continues at coordinate 14,717,666 of NC_142287.1, forward strand.
AAAAAATTTGGGTACATTGGCCATTCCAACAGTTGTTTCCACAACTTTGATGGGATTGGGTTGTCGACATAGGTTTATGTTGTAGTTCTTGATTTGCCGTGTACTTAAATTGTAGTTCTTGGCTCACTTCTATTTTGGAAAGTGGTACATCTTTCTCTCAGTTTAGTCAATGAAATGCCTCCCCAACCAAAAAAAAAGGTCAATGAAATGCCTCTTGCAATAAACGAAATAGCCAAATTTACTGCTCAGTAGGATATATTTTTGTTAAAGGTGAATAAGCTCACCACCAATGATTGAAAACGAATAGATTAAAAATTGAGATATTTAGTTATATGCGCATTCTTAGCAATAGAGATATAGATAAACCCTACATCATTTAATTTTCATAAACAAATCCAAAAAATGACAGCTAGCCTTATTGAATTTAATTTTGATTATTTAATTACTTTGATGCCCAATTAAGTGTTTTGGGTTTTATTATGAGATTTTGGGGTTGGACTTGTTTTAAGAAATCGATGGCAGTTTTGTAATTTATAAGAAGTTTGAAGCCTCTTTGTTATGTTGTAAATGGGTTTGGGGTGTGTTTTTAAAGTCTATTTCATATAGGTTTTTTTAGGCTTATTTATGTACATGCCTCCTGTGCTTTCGAAGTTGTCTCAGATTACCACATGTTCTTTGAAACGTCTCAAAATACCACATACACTTTTAATAACTGTCTCATGTTACATATTCCGTCAGTATTAAGAGAGGTTTTGTTACGTGATGGGTTTATTGAGTAATTTGGGGTCTGTGTTGGTGGTGGGTGGAGATTTTTGGGAGAGAAATCTTCTAGAGGCTGTTGTGATGAGCGGGTGAGGCTTGGTTGTGGGTTCAAAGGTTGAGAGGGTGAAGAGGAGGAGGGTTATGAAGACCAAAAGGGCATAGATGGAAATTGTGGATTGGGCTTTGGACAGAAGGAGATTATTGGAATTGGTTCGTTTGAAAATTGTGCACATTTTTTATGAAGAAGAAGAAGAATAAGAAGGAGATGGGGAAGAGGACGATGAAGAAGAGAAAAGCTTGTTACTTTTTTTGGAAAGAAGACTAGAAGCAAACCCATACCCCAAAAAGTGGGGGCCACATCACGTAACGGAACGTCTCTTAATATTAAAGGAATATGTAACGTGAGACAGTTATTAAAAGTGTAGGTAGTATTTTGAGACATTTCAAAGAACATGTGGTAATCTGAGACAACTTTGAAAGCACAGGGAGCATGTACATAAATAAGCCCTTTTTTATTATTATAATAATTTAGGCCCCTATATTGGGTATAATAGTGAATCTTCCTTAAAAATTCAGTTCTCAACAAAATTATGTTAATTAAAATATATGGATAGTGAACACTTTAATCATATTTACTTTAACTTTCCGATTCACTTTTGTTCATCATTAATCACTAAACAAAAGGTCAATTTAAATTTAACCAAACTATTTTATTAGCAAACAGAAGAAAAAAAAAATTGTTGATGTGGAAAATCCACGGGGCAAGTCATATGTTTGATAATAAATCAACCCATGAGCTAAACAGGATGAAATCACTAGGTTGATAATCATACTCAATATGAATTTAGTCTTTGTAAAGATCATATGAACACTTTTCACTAACCGAATTAAAAACATTATAAATGTGTTAGGTTACCCTAAACACTCGAGTAGCCACATCTCATATTGCATTCTCCTTTTTCTATGTTTTTTTTTCTTTTCATCCAACCGTTTCTGAACTCTCTCTCATCTCTTCTTCTTCTTCTTCTTCCTCTCTCTCTCTCTCTCTCTCCTCTTTCTCATCTCTTCTTCTGCAGCTGCCCTTTCTTTTTTGTATGGTCGTCTTTTTCTCTTCTCTTTCTCTCTCCGTCTTCTTTGTCTCTCTCTCTGGATCGTCGCCTCCCAGCTTATATGTAGATCTCCTCGACAAGCAGCCGCTGCTATCTAGTTTTCTCTTTCCAATGGAAGCCACCATTGTCACCCGAAACAGATAACAATCAACCTACTCCAACCGAAATCCAAACAGTCTGTAACCGACCGTCGACGGTTCGATGGCAGATTCGATTTTGGTCATTCTTCGGTTTCGCCTTCTTGGTTCAGTTACCGAACCGAACTCACCCCTACCAATGCTTAAATTAGCACGAATGTGGTTTATGGAATTAATTTGAGAGAGTAACATTACATGTGCGCAAATTAACCGGGAGTCTTTCAACAAAAAAAAATAAAAAATTACCGGGGAGTCGTCTCTTGTGATTTCTTCAATGTGGGACTCGTGGCTTTGCTTATCATGCCCACACGTGTCCCTAGGGTTTTGTCGCACGACAAGTGCTTTGTCCAAAAGTGGCACGACAGTGGTGGATACCGAATTGGAGGGCTTGTTCCTCCCTTATGCCAAAGAAGGATGCCTTGTCCTTTTTCGAAGGGAGGCTCGGTGTGGCCACGTGGTTCGGTGAAGTACACACTAGGTGGTTTCACATCCAAAGAGCCTTTGGCATGTGTGGTCGTCATTTTACCATTCAATCCTTGTCGAGAGCACTCGGTCAGATATGGTATAAATAATTAAAAATTAATTAAATAGAGAGTAATAATAACATATATAAGAATAAAAAGCAAATTGCAGAGACAATGAAGAAGAATCTAGTGTTGAAAAAAGGAAGAAAAAACCAAAAGTCTGATTTTATTTTATTATTTTATATATATTTATTTTGAAGGGAAACAAAAGTATGGTGATCTATTCTGTTCCCTAATATTATTGAGTATTATTTGTAGTGAAAGACAGAAAGACATGCAAAAGGAAGGGGGGCAGCTGGCATTATACTGTTCATGAGTGCGATGGCTTTACCGAGGCAAAACAAAGATATACAGTAGAAAAGAAAGTAAACGGAGTGAGAAAGTGGAGACAGCAAACACAGAGTTATACGCTACACACACACACTAGAACCTCTTTGCGTTCCTTCCTTCCTTCCTTCCTTCCTTGCTTGCCTTTAGTTTTTAGAATTCCCATCAACTGCTCACTCTGCACACGCTGCACAGTTTGCCTCCTCCACAACCCCCACACCACCCTTTTTCCTTTTTCCTTTTTCAAAAAGAAAACGGCGCAACTCACAACCCAACGCAACCCTCTCTCTCTCTATCTCTCTCTCTCCACTTGCATTGCTTTTATCACTGACCTAATTATCTCACCACAACACTCACTTCTCCAATTAGACACCACGCTCTTCACTAAATATTCAGATTTACTAAATAATATCATTATTTCTTTTCTTTTTCAAAATTTAGATCTCAAGAAATCATGCATATCGTCATAATATAATGTAAGGAAAATACTAGGGAGACCAACTTGGGATACCAATTTGTGTATAAACTCTCTAATAGAGCGTGGGACCCATTATATTGATGGGCTCCACCTCTATTAGAGAGTTTGTACACAAGTTGGTATCCCTAGCATGACCCATAATGTGAACATGTATTAAAAAGTTCAATATTGGCATTGGGTCCTAAAAAGTCATGTTGGAAACAAGAGGACATGTTAATGATCTCATAAAAACATTTCTTATGTAGAATTTGAGTTTTAAATTGAACATTTCTTAGCATGAAATTGACATGTTTTTGCATTTTCTTTCAGGTTTCTAATCATGCGATTTGAACATTTTTTAATGTAGAATTTGAGTTTTAAATTGCATTGTATTTAAATTTTTGATTTTAAAATGACTTTTTACAGAAGGTTTCGTCAGTAGGTCTAGTGGGTCTAACGAGTTGATTGGATACCTCATGATGTTTGGGGTGGATACGGGTCAGATTGGAACGATTTTACCCAAAATCATAGTCGGACCAATTACAAGAGAATGACTTAGTTTGGTTTGGTTTTAACAAAATCATGGAAGAAACTGAACCAATTTAAGACAGTTTGGTTCGACCCAATCCTTTTTTCTTTTGCATATTTTCAACTTTGTTAGTCCAATTACAACAACAACAAAATTCATAACTTGTTACATATTTTTCATTTTCTAGCACAGCAAACCATCCTAAAATTTAACATATCATAAAAGCGCAATTGAATTAAACCATTATGGTCCAATTTAGTTTTAAGTAATTGTATTTTCAAAACCAAACTAAACAGGCCATTAAAATTCCAATCGGTTAATTTAATTTGTTTGGTCAAAATGATGCCCACCCGACCTCTTTTTTTCTTTTTGATCAAGTAGAAACTTCATTAGATTAACTTCAACGGTACAATCAAGGACATCAACAAGACATCTGAAATACCAATCCCTATAGGGTAACAAACTAACATCTAAAAGCAAAACTAACACGGATAAAAGCTGCACTAAAACTACTAGCCCACATCACCACAATTAGTCATAAGCCCAAACAAAGCCCACAAACATAATATAAAAAAACCTTAAAACAACCCATGAGCCTAAATGAACCCTACCATCACCACCTGAAGAAGCACCGTAGCGGCCACACCCACTACCGCATCTATAATAGATATGGGGAAAATATAATTTTCAGTGATCTACCTGTGTATAAGAACGAACAAATAAACGAAAATAATTTTTTTGCCAAAGAACAATTACCTGACCTCATATTTTTGTTATTATTTATTATGTTGTATTGTAGGCGTATGATGATGCACGAGCAATGTATGATGAGGGAGTGAGGAACATGTGTAATAATGTGTAACTAATTTTATTTGTATATTTGATTGGATTGTGTTGTAATGTAATACAACCAAGGCAGATCTAGAGAGAGAGAGAAAGAGAGAGAGAAAGAGTCTATATATATCGCCTAGGGGACGCACATGCCGAGGGTTGCCTCGAGCCCTGCAAACATCACCACTCAATTCTTTTTACTTTTCTTATATTAAATTAATTATATATTTCATATGCTTCCCAACTCAAAACCCAATCCAACCCAACCCAACCCCATTTCCTGTCACTCGCCTCTCATCTCAGCTGGGCCCCACCTGAACTTGAGGATGGGATGGCGCGTGTTTGTTTACGGCGTGGATGGGTTTAGGGTTTTGGAATTCCAAACCTGCAAAAAGAGAAGTCTATCAAAATCCCCTTTTCAGTACAAACTACAAAGGCCTACGACCTACGAACCTACCAAAGACAGAGAGAGGGAGGGAGAGAGAGAGAGAGAGAGAAGGAGGGAGAGGGAGGGGGGCCCTTTGGGTTACACGTGGCACGACGTTTGTGGATTTTGAGCTAACAGGGTTTAGTCACGGACGGTCGCTCCAGATCTGGGAATTTTTCCGCTACATTCTCCTTAAAGTCATCACCTCCCTTCGATTTATATTTTCTTTATTCATTCTTGCATATAATTGTATCCCCTATATTTTATTTTTTCTTTTGCTAATAGCTTGATGACACGTAATTTCTACACTTATTTCTTTTTTCAGGAATTATATTAAGAGTGATTTTGTTTTTACCGACGACTGCATTGGTAATTTATCTTTCTTTAACCACAATCGGTTGTGTTATAAGATTTTTGATTGAAATGTTCCATGAATTTATGCTCGAGTTTCATTATATGATTATTTAATTAAAATTTTCATTTCAGTGGTCCTCTAACTTTTTCTTTCGTGTTAAATTATTTACATCGTTAAATTTGATATCAAATTAAGGGGTAAAATCATTAAATTGGGCAATAATCTCCTCTATAACGACCAACCCAGCTCTATAACAAACATTTTCCTCCATAAGTTGTTATTCTTATGGGATAGAGAGGAGACTTCGAGTTTCAATTTGGGGGAGAGAGTAACAACTTATGAAGGGAAATGTTCATTACATAGTTGGGTTTGTCGTTTTAAAGGACATTAATGTCCAAATTGACAGTTTTACCTTTCAATTTGACGGGATTTGACAGTATGCCAATTTAACATGAAATAGTGAGTTAGAGAACCACAAGAGTGAAATTTTTAATTAGAGAACTAAAATGGAACTTTGGCATAAACAGCGACCATTTCAGTCAAAAACAGTGTCGACCCCGAGCCCGGGCACCCACCCAGGGCAACCACCCTTGGCCTCAGACCAAGTGGGGCCCAAAATTTGTATATGTATATTTCAGTATAGAACTACTATACTTAAGCCAAAAATAAAATGCATGTGCAATCTTTTTTATTATTATTATTTTGTTCTTGTTAAAGGAAAGGGCCTCATTTTAACTTTAGCCCCGATGCACTCAAAAGTCAGGGCAGGTCCTGGTCAAAAGTCCTACAATTATATGTTTATTTTTGTGTTCATGTCCTACAAGAAAACGTGATGGTTATTTTACATTTTGTTTGCCATATATTGTATTGTGGTTACGAAACTTGATCTTATGTGATCAAGGAGCGGGTTTAGAAGAATCCTTTTATATTTGTCCAAAACAAAATTCAAGGGAAAACTTTTTGCGAACGAGCTAACGGTTTTAATAGGAAGAAAAGTCCAGAAGGGTTAAGGTCACTTTCTATAGGGCTCTCCGTACTTCTGATACCTCTTGCTAAAGGAGGCCATGGGCCACATGAGGCAACATGTCTGCTTCAGCTTGGGCATGTCAGCTGGGCCGTGACAAACATATCCAAAATATTTCTTTAATTAGGGTTTGTAAGTGGTCAGCATTACTAAGCCAAGCTTGATCATCCTCAATTATCTTTCGGGATAGTGCTTGCCTCTTTCCTTATCGGGATATTGTTTGTTTATACAAATTACGGTTTGATATATATATGCAAAAATTAATAAGCCTAGCTTGATCGCTATCAATAATTCTTATCTTGATATAATTTTTTTAAATTTTTTATACAAATGATATTGATAAAATGAGGATTCGAACATAAGACTTCCGTGTGTTTTGATGGGGGGCTTGTCAGTCTCTCGAGCCTCATGGATAGGCTCAAACCCTAGGTCATGTAAAAAGTTTGTAGCTTACAAGGATGGTCCATGTCTATAAGTTTATAGGCCTAACCCTAATTCGTGTATGAATATGTGAGTGCCACCTCTTACATTACAATTATACGTGAAAATGATGGTAAGCAATGGCCCACTTCCTTTTCCAACCAAGAATCTGTATAAATTATAGTTTAATTAATGAGTATAAAAGCAGAAAAAGAAGGAAAAAGACAGAGGTACTTTTTACACCCTTGGCCGCCTTCACTCTCTAGGGTTGCAAAATCTAAGCCTCATAATTATGAACACGCAATACCGTTTGCCCATTTGGATAAGGAAAATATTTTCCTCTTTCCCTTGTAAGTAGGAACTCTTACATTTTTGTTAATAATAGTTCGATATGTACGATGAAGTTTTTTCTTTCGTGTTTTTTATAATTATTTTTACACATGTATCAAACCGTGATTTGCAGGAAGGAGTTAAGGCCATCTCTAGTCATAGGGCTAAATGTAGTCCAAGGCTAAAAATTTAGTCCTCTAAAATATTAATTTTTTAAAGAATAGTGTAGGCCTAAATTTTTCCATCTCCAACCATAAATGGCTATATTTTAGGGCCCTTCATATTTTATTATTTTGAGAAAAACTATGGTACAACACTCCTATATTCTACAACTACATATTGTTTAATTTAATTAAACTACGATTTAGAGAAAATATTTTTTAATTTATGTATTATTTTTTTTAAAACAAAATGAATTTAAAACATTTAAAAAGGTTTTAAATAAAAAAATAAAAAATAACTTTTCAATCAATGGTTTTGACCTCCAACAATCAAAAACCAATTATAATATATATATTTTAAACAAAACAAATTTAAAAACTTTTAAAAAAGTTATTAAAAATAAAAATAAAGACCTAACGGCTAGTTGACATCAACGTACCTTTAATATTGGCTGTTGGATATGCAATTGCATGAGATGTTTCATGCTCTTGCCCACACGTGATACTTTCTCCTCTTGGAAAGCATATGCTTTGGGCCCACAAAAAAAATTTGGCTTAGGCCAAAGCTAGACTACATTTGGCCTAGTTGGAGGGCTAAAAGGCCAAATGTGGCCAATTTTTTTTTTTTTTTAGCCCATGGCTGGAGATGGGTTTTGCATTATTTTAGGTCTATACTTGGCCTATGGCCCATGGCTGGAGATGGCCTAAGCTACTTTGGCTAAATTTGTAGCTTTTAGAGCATCTGCAATGGTGTTGGTCATTTCAATTTTATTTCAATAAATTGAACTTTTAACTTGCAGTGGTAAAGTTCAGTTCATTTCAAAGATTAATATTTTATTTCAGGGATCAATAGTTCATTTAAGGTCAATAAAATTGTTGACTTTTGTATTATATTTTAGATAATTCATTGTAATATTAGATTTCCTAGTATAGACCTGTAATTACTCCCTATGATAGTGGGATTAGGATTGCAACCCTACGTGTATCCCTCTTTGTGAGATGGATAACACACAACAATATTAAACCAAATAGTATTCTTCTTCTTGGCATTAGAGCCAGGTTCAGAAAAAAAGTAAAAACCATATAGCAAATTCTCTGCGTTGCCGCCACACAAACCCAATGCACCGCCACTGTCGAATCCTATAGAATTGACCCGAAGAAGCCACCACCGCTGCGGATTCCTGTAGTATAGCCGTATCGCCCAGTCGACTTGCCTCCTTGGCGCCGCACCTAGCCGCTCCACAGCACCTCCCATCTTCAATCTTCTTGAAATCCCTAATTTCTTGCGATGGCCAAGGACAATGAATCTGTTGCCGCTCCTAATACTGCTTGTCTTTTTTTAATGTGACAATGCGGCATTCCATGTCAGAATTACCCTCACCGAGAAGAACTACGATATGTGGTCTCAACTCATGATGATGCATATCGCATCAAGAGAAAAAATGGGGTATATTTGTGGCAAAGAAAAGGCACCTGCCGAGACAGATCCCAAGTAATACAAGTGGTATGCTGAAAACCAGAAAGTCAAGAGTTGATTGTTGATGTCCATGACACCAGAAATTATGAAGCATTACATCTGACTGAAGACAGCGAAGGAGATTTGGGATGCCCTTTCAACGGCGTTCTTTGATGGAACTGATGAAGTTCGAGTGTTCACTTTGAACCAAAAAGTGTTTGCTACCAAACATAATGGAAATCCCTGACAAATTATTTTGGGGAATTGATTGCGATTTTTCAGGAATTGGATCACCGTGATATAGTAGTTATGTCTTGTGATCGTGATATAAAGGTACATGTAAAGTTGATTGAACGACTAACAATTCATATATTTTTAGATGGATTCGATGCTGAGTTTGATCAAGTTCGAGGAGAAATTTTGCGGAAGGACCCTGTACTTGGGCTCCAAGAATCCTATGCTTATGTTCGCCATGAAGCTGACAGAAGGGAAGCCATGAAAAACGAAGTTTCTTAGTCTGAAGTAGCAACTATGGTGGTGCGTCGTCCCTCTCAAACCCGGACCGACCAAGATCAAGTTCCTTAGATCGATGGTGGAAGGGCTGACCGTTCTAGCTGAAACGTTGACCGCTCCTCTCGCCCATTGACTGATCGAAAATACCCTCATTGTGGTCAAACCAAGCATTCTAAGAATCGCTTTTATGAAATCATTAGATATCTTGAATGGTGGGACAAGACTCGTGATCCTAGGTGCAACAAGTCTCGTGCATCTATTGCTGAAACAAAGGATGATTTTGAACATGTAGTTAAACAAACGCTTGCTTTGGTCATTGCTACAGGTAACAATGGTAAGGCTTTAAAGGTTTCTACATCTGTTTCGAATAATACATGGATAATTGTTTTGGCGCTACAGAGCATATGTCTTTTGATTCTAGATAGGTACAAACCTTAAAGTCTTCCCCACAAGTCGTGGTATCTACTATCGATGGTAATGCCGCCCTTGTTATTGGGGAAGACACCATATCCCTTATTGATAACCTTTCTTCAGACACTATACTTGTTGTTCCGTCCCTGGACTATAACCTTTTCTTTGTTACTCAACTAACTGTGGCCTTAAATTGTATTGTGATTTTCTGGCATTTTTGTGTGTTCAAGGACATCCAGACTTGCAAGACGATTTGTTATGGTGTTAGGTAGGGGAAGCTCTACTACTTGGACTTGACGTCAGAAAGCTCCACTCGATTGACTCAAGCTTTGTTTGTGGAAGGTTTTCACGGGGAGAAGAATAAAGAATATGAAATATGGTTATGGCATCGTCATGTTGGACACACTTCTTTTCGTTATCTGCATAAGATATTTCCAAATTTTTTTTCGAAGTTTGATGTTGTTGAGGCCCAAAAAATCCAGGGTTGGATCAAAATAAATTTCCGTCCCAGTGCGACACCTTACTGAGAAGAAAACCGGTTTGGGCACGTGAAAGTTTGTCGTACACTCTTGCACGAGTAATGATCCACGTGCCATGCCAAATAAATATGTAATCCGTCACGCTAAGAGTTAAAACGAGCCTATAAAATGCACTGGCGCTATGAACCCATGCTAATTATCCCGTCAAGTGTTATAGCCCTTTACAAAAGTGATAAGATTCGAGCATGAACACGCCAATCAACATGCAATGCCAAGCAAAAAACCATTATTTTGCGCCTAGCCAAGCTACAAGCTTAAGTGGGCCCAAGCTACGCAAATGCCCGGAGCTTGCTGAGTGGGTTGTGGCATGGACGGTTACGAGCATTCATAGGGCCCATTGATTAGGCCAAGAAGTGGAAGTTTTGGGCTACTTGGGAGCCCCAAAACTCAAGCCCATTTTTTGAGCCCAAATATGTGGGTAAGCACGAAGAGAGAGAAAAATGTAGCCCATTACCTTAGAAAATTGGCCCATCACCTTAGTAAAAAAAATAGTCCATCACTATAGAAGGTTGGCTCATCCCTTTAGTAAACTAGCCCATTACCTTACGGAATGGCCCAAGTGACTTAGGCCAAGTTTGGGATTGCTGTCACTTTTAAAAAAAGTTGCTTATGCTGTGTTTTGAAAATAATTAACTGTAAAGTAAAGCAACTCCATGTTTGGTAAACAATATTTTTAAAGTATTGTTAGTACAAAAAGCAGTGTCAAAATTGTTTGGTAAATTTTAATATAAAATTGTTGTAACTGTGAATAATGACTAAAATAGACATGATGTTGAAAGTGTTATATACTAATCATTTGGTGGTAGTGGTGGTGATGAAGTGGAGGTGGTGGTGGTGATGAAGGTGGAGTTGGTGGTTGTGGTAGTGGTGGTGGCGGGGATGGCGGCGGTGGAGGTGGTGGTGTTGGTGGTGGTGGTGGTGGTGGTGGATGTGGAGGTTTTGGAGGTGATGGTGGTGGTGGTGGTGGAGGAGGTGGTGATGGGGATGGTGGAGGAGATGGTGGTTGTGGTGGTAGCGACGGAGGGTGAGGAGGAGGAGGATGTGGTGGTGGTGGTGATGGCGGTGGTTGTGGAGGTAGTGAATGTGGTGGTGCAAGTGGTGGAGTTGGATGTGGAAGTGGAGGTGGTGTCATTTCTTAAAATGAATGATGCTATTTTGGGAAAAAATTCATTAAAAGTTCATCTTTGCTTCTTTTGAAAGCAGCTTTGAAAAGCAACCCAAAGCCTGCTTTTAAAAGCTGCTGTCAAAAGGCCATTGCTTTTGAAATAATCGGAATATTTTATTTCTACCAAACACCTTAAACTGCTTAACTTTAAAGTGAAGCAGGTTTTCGGCGAAAAAAGGCAATCCCAAACGGGGCCTTAGAAAATATATGAAAGTCTCCAACACATGGCTAGAGACTTTACCACGACAGAAAAATCAAGGGATACTTGCATGTGTAGGATGTTGGGAGCCTCCAGTACATGGCCAAAAACAAACCCAAGACAGACATTCGAAAAACCATAGGATATTTGCATGCGCAGGTTGCTAGGAGAAAAGCACCCTTCAAACCAACGCTATTACCCATTTATTTCTCCTACCAGCTTTTACCATGAAATAAGGGAGGAAAGAAGGAGAGATGGTAGCCAAAGATAGGAGATTGCCACTGGAACAGCTGCGGGAAGGCTCTAGTGCTCCCACAAATCTTGTCTCTATGTGTTTGGATTAGAGAGATTTCGCAAAATAGGGATGAATCAAAGGGAGAGAAGAGGAATGGAGGAGGAGACTTGGCAGATTTGGGAAGAACCAACTAGGGTTTCTTGGGAAGAAGAAGCTTCCAACGCCTATAAAAAGGGGCATTTCCTACCTATCAACACAACCACATCCAGAGAGAGCAAGCATCACCTCTCATCCCTGGAACCCTTCAATTTCGAGCCCTATTCCTCCATCTCTTTCCATTTTCTCTTCTGGCAAGCCATTCCAAAGCCTGACGAAGCTTTCGTCAAGCTGTCGGAAAATTGCTCAAACCACCACCTACTTCTCCTCCCTCATTTCTTCCTCTCTTCCTCTCTCCCCTCAACAAATTCTCTCGAAATTCCTTCTCCCCTTACTTTGACTGTTTCTCATAGGAAATCCAAGTCCTCTCTCTCTTTGATGCTAAACTCATGAATGCTTAGCTTCCATGCCACAAGCTTCTCAAGCGAATCCATATATTTATTTGTAAGCAACTGCTGGTTTTGTTGGTGAAGGGGACCAAGGTGTTTCCTAAGGCTCCACAACCCTTTCGAAGCACTCTTGGCATCTGATTCTTAAACTCAGACACAGGGGCAAGTCCACCTATTTGCTCTTTACAGCAGCTCAAGCCCATTTGTAGTTGCTGGAATGAAAAAGCCCCTGCATAAATTGGTGACTTTGCTGGGGATTAGGCCATTATCTTCACCAATGCCTCTAAGGAAGAAGACCAGAAGCAATACCATGGCTTCCCAAGACAGGCCGAACCATGGTGACTCGGAAACAAGGCAAAATACCTTCCTTAGAGAGGAGGAGCATGCAAGTGAGGGATCTTTCACCCTCATAGACCTCGTTGCAGCCATCCATGCTATGGGGGAGACCTAGAGCTTGTGGACACAATCAAAGAGCTAAAAAGCTCAGTCTCCAAGCTAAGCGAAGAAAATGAAAGACCCCCCCAAGAGGAGTCTGCTACTGTCGAAAAAGGTTTTGAACAAAATGAGTCATCTTTTGTCACTCAAGAAGATGTCATTGCCATGCTGGAGAAGGAACTAAATTGAAGCCAGGAGGATTGGAAGTATGTTCCTCAGCCACTGTATCCATCAAGCCTACTCCAACAACTGTATCCTAAAGGCTATGAGGCACCAAGCTTTGTTTTTTTCGATGGAAGGAAAGGAAGCCCGAAGGAGCATGTCAACGGCTTCATTGACGCCTTGGGACCACATGTTGGTGATCATAATCTCCGTCTCCCGGAGTTTTCGAAAAGCCTTACCGACCGTGCTTATACGTGGTACACAACATTGGCATCAGGTTCCATTCACTCTTGGGAAGATTTGGTAGGCAGGTTCTGTAAGAAATACTTCAAGCATGAGGAAAGATTCACTACGACTCAACTCAACAACACCTGCCAAAAGCACGGGGAAGACCCCGTGGACTTCGTGCGCTGATTTCGGGACCTGGCTCTAGACTGTTACAATGAGAAGGATGAAGAAGCGCTTGTCGAAATCTGTATAAGTAATATCGTGGCATATTATAGAGTTTATCTGGAAAATATTGGTATCAACGAATTTTCTCGGCTGGTGGAAGCAGTAAGGAAGACAAGCATGTCTGTCAAACCAATAGGACAGAGAACTTGAAGGAGCGAGAAGGAGGCACACCAAACGTTGGCTGTGGATGACAAGCCATCCGGTGACTACAACTCACGCAAATGAAAGGATAGGGAAACATATCCACCACTGCCGTGCAAATACGAAGAATTCCATGCTATCCTCGACACCATGTTTGCTGACGGCACAATCAAACCCCTAAGGCCTTACAAAGTCCCCACAAGAGAGGAAAAGAGTGAACCTAGGTACTGCCGTTACCATCAGTTTGTGGGGCATCCAACCACTGCTTGCCAAACTCTAAGGAGGATCTTACATGCCAAGATACATGAGGGAATTCTTGAGCTTTCCTCTAGGAAACAAACCATTGATGAAGACCCTTTGCCAAAATGAAGGGGAAATGAGATGGCTACTGTCATCACATGCTTTGATGACTTGCTTGATGATGATGAATTATGCTACCCATGGAAGAATGACCCAAAGCCGCCGGAAGCCATTTGGGAACCTTACGGAAACATGGAGAAGGCATAGTAGTGTAAATATTCAAAACCTTCAAGTTATAACACCCCATAACCACTTGCCGATGGATGGGATGATGGTTTAGGCAACGAAGTGTTCACGTTGGACATGTCCGAAGAACGCTACTTGGGGACTTCATCGGGACAACAGGAAACAACTGTTGTAATGTTTCATAATCTCACAGAGGCTGAGACGAGTGTGGTGGAGCGTTACCTAGGTCTGAAGCAGGGGCCTACCACCTCACAAGTCCTCTAGAGGAATCCAAAGTTCAAGTCACTCTTTGATCAACTTGGCTTTGGTCCATAAGCAAGGGTAACAGCTGTTGTAGCCCTTATGAACATCTCTGCAGAGTCTAACCCTCATTGTTTCACTGCTCAACCACAAAGGTCGTTCTTGGAAAATGATAATGCTATTGTCTTCACCGACGAAGATATGGAAGTCTCGTATTCGAACCACATGAGGCCACTTTACTTGGACGGACAGATCAATGATGTGTTTAAAAGAAGAGCTTTGGTAGACACAGGCTCTTCTGTCAACATATTACCTTTGTCTGTGCTTACGGCAACTGGTATTCCGCTATCTAAAATAGTGCAGTCTCAAACAAGCATCAGCGATTTCAGGAATAAGAGTGAGGTTACAGTTGGCCACATGCAGATAAACTTGAAGGTGGGGCCAATCTGGTCACTTACTAAGTTCTATGTGGTAGATGTGGATGTAGCTTACCATGCTTTACTAAGGAGGCCATGGCTGAACAAGCACAAGCTTGTGGTCTCTACCTACCACCAATGTGTGAAGGGAAGGATTGGGCTGAGACCACTTCGCATACCAGGAAATCAAGCGCCGTTCAACCAAAGCCCACTATTTGGAGGGGGAATTCTACACCAAATGCACAGGTGCTGGAAGCAAACCATCCAAGGATTTTGGAACCAATCTACCTTCCTGGACTGAAATTCGTGATCTTAGCAATGAGGAACTCATAACAATTGTCGATCAAGAAAGGAAGAGACACTCGGAAGTCAACAACCATGCTTACACTTAGCCTTAATGCTCGAAGGCTACGCTGCCTGACGGACACACGAGGTAACGCTTATGACGGGTTTGGGGGCTCAGCCGTGTTCTACAAGAAAGCCCTGAGTACGAAGGAGAAGTGATGCAAGCAGACAACCACGAAGGTTCAGACGACAAAACACCCATGCCTTGTGATTTCCAGGAGCCTATGACGGTGTCAACGGTAGTAGCTGAGCAGCTGGAAACGGTCAATTTAAGTAAGGATCCCTCTGTCCAAAGACCCATCTCCATCATCGTTCACTTGGCAAGCGAAGAGAAGGAGGCTTTGGCTACCTTGTTAAAGGAATTTCGAGATGTGTTCGCTTGGAGTTATGAGGAAATGCCCGATTTGGATCCAAACTTAGTAAGTCACACTTTGAATATTGAGCTTGGTACAAAACTTGTTGTGCAACCAAGAAGGAACTTCCATCCTGAATTTGAAATGCAAATCAAAGTGGAAATTGAAAAGCTTTTAGCTGCTGGATTCATCAAACCGATCAAGCACCCAACCTGGCTAGCAAATATAGCCCCAATAAAAAAGAAGATTGGCATGATTAGGATATCCACGGACTATCGAGATCTCAACATAGCTTGCCCAAAGGATGAATTCCCACTGCCTAACATGGATATTATGATCGACTCGACCTCGGGGCAAGGTTTACTGTCATTCATGGATGGGTTTAGTGGCTACAATCAAATAAAGATGTCTCCCAAAGATGCCCAGAAAATAGCCTTCCGAACACCATACGAAAATTTCTACTACACGGTCATGCCCTTTGGTCTTAAAAATGTCGGAGCTACCTACCAAAGGGCTATGACAGCTGTGTTCCACAACATGATGAGAAAGGAGGTGGAAGACTATGTGGATGATCTTGTGGTAAAATCAAAAACTAGGGAAGGCCATCAAGAAGTTCTAAGGAAGGTGCTGGAAAGGTGTTGGTTGTACGGGTTGAAGATGAACCCAAAAAAGTGCGCGTTTGGAGTTTCATCCGGCAAATTCTTGGGGTTCCAAGTACACCAACGTTGCATAGATGTGGATCTCGAAAAGTCCAGAGCCATAAACTCTCTTGCACCGCCTAGAAATCCAAAGGAATTGAAAAGCTTCATGGGAAGATTATTGTACATTTGGCGCTTCATCCTAGGCCTTGCTGCCACAATGAGTGTTTTTACTCATTTACTCAAATAGGGCAAGCCATATGAATGGAGTAAGGAGTGCCAAGAAGCCTATCAGCAAGTACAACAATTGATCACCAAGCTGCACACCATGAGGGCACCCATTACGGGACTTCCACTCAAGCTTTATTTGGCTGCAACAAATGCTGTGGTTGGGACTTTGCTTGCCCAAGATAACCATGATGGGGAGGAAAGCTTTATTTATTATGTGAGTAGACAGTTAAGGGGAGCTTAAATGAGATATCCAAAGACTGAGCTCTTATGCCTCGCCCTTGTCTATGCCGCACAACGACTACGACATTACTTCCTTTCTCACAAGCTGCAACTCATAGTGAAATCCGACCCCGTAAGATACTTGCTCACGAGACCGGTGTTGTCAAGACGCCTTTCATGTTGGCTGCTACAGCTATTCGAGTTTGATATCACATGCACAACTCCAAGAGCTATCAAGGGACAAGTCGTTATTGACATGTTGGCTTTATTTCCTGAAGCAAAAGAGTCCACTCTCTCCAAGGAAGTTATGGGAGAGCTGCCGAAAATGGTGGCTGTCGTTACAGAGGAAGAACCATGGACCCTCTACCTTGATGGTTCTTCTACATCAAACGGTGGAGGAGCAAGTGTAGTACTTATTAACCTCGAGGGGCAAGCCACGGCCCTCTGGTTCAAGCTGAATTTCCCATGCACGAATAATGTGGCGGAGTACGAAGCTTTCATAATGGGATTGTTTATGGCAAAGGAGATGAGCATCAAAAAGATTAAAATCATTGGTGATTCAAACTTAGTGCTAAGTCAATTGCAAGGGAGCTTTGCTATGAAAGAGGCGACGTTGGCATTATACCGTACAACTGCTAAAAGACTTGTCAATTCTTTCAGACAAGTCTTGCTGGAACACATTCTAGGGGTCACCAATAGATATGCTGATGCTTTGGCTACGTTGGGATCAAAGCTCTCATTTGTCGAAGAACAACCCAACATTACTGTGATAAAAAAGGACATGCCAGCAGTCAAAGCAATGGCTCAGGAGGAGCCCTAGAAGAAAGTGACTGGAGGAAATTAGTGAAGGAAAAGTTAGGCAAGGGAAGCGACATCAAAGACTTGAAAGACTATGCAATCATCTTTGGGGAGCTTTACTGACGTCTCCCGGGAGGTATTTTGGCCTGTTGCATAGGGATGACAGAAGCACAGAGGAGGCTCTAAGAGGTACATGAGGCCACTTGCAATTTGGAGCCAGTAATTAGCTTGTATTGGTGCCTGCAACGCAAAGGTTATCATTGGCCGAAAATGAAGAAAGAAGCAGCCGAAGTTCAAGCCAATTGCCCTAGGTGTTCAACGATACCCTCCACCGAAGAATCTTTCACTATCTCATTTGCGGAAGATTAGAGGGCTCCATACTTGACATTCTTCATTGAGGGAACTCTGCCAACCAACTCCAAACATGCTTGCAAGCTTAAAAAGACAGTAAAAAGGTACTTCATAGATGGATCGACCCTCTATCGTAAAAGGTTCAATGGTGAGCCATTAAAATGCTTGGGGAAAATAAGAGGCACATCAAGTCATGTAGGAAATACATGTTGGAGAATGTGGTGAGCACAAGGGGATGAAGAGGCTTCACCGGCAGCTACTGAGTTTTGGGTACTACTGGCCTACCATGAAGAATGAAGCACATAACTTTGTGAAGAAGTGCCACACATGCCAAATCCATGCCAATCTAAGCCACAAGCCTCCTACGCTGTTGTAGGACATGTGTACTCCTTGGCCTTTTCATACTTGGGGGCTAGACTTAATTGGGACTATCCATTCACCTTATGACAGCTACCTCTGGATCCTTACAGCCATTGAGTATTTCACAAAATGGGTCGAAGCAGTTCCTCTTTGGAAGGCCACGGGGGCTGCTATCTCAAATTTCATTCGTGAATACATCGTGTGCAGGTTTGGAATCCCATACAAAATCGTCATTGACATTGGCACACCTTTTGTTAACAAGCAAGTAAGCTCGACACTTAGTGGCTATGGTATCAAGCATTGTCGCTCCACGCCTTATTACCCGCAGGGAAATGGTCAAGCGGAGGCCACTAACAAGACTTTACTAAGAATTCTGAGCAAAATGGTATATGAGTACGAAGGGGGTTGGAGTGTTCATCTGCCAGATGCCCTATGAGCTTATCGCACCTCTACAAGAAGTGCCATAGGCTTCTCACTTTATTCACTTGTGTACGGGTCTGATGCCATCTCACTTGTCGAAATCACCATCCCCACGACTAGAGTATCAGTTGTTAACGACCTTGAATGAGATGTGAGGTCATGCTCGGACTGTCGCTTGTTGGACCTCGAAGCCTTGGACGAAAAAAGAGTAGAAGCTGAAAGGAGGACAACACTTTACCACAAAACTGTTGCCCAAGCTTATAACAAGACAGTCAAGCCTCAAGCCTTCAAGCATGGAGATCTCGTGCTAAAAGCTGTTGAGCACGTGATGAGGCAAGTGTTGGGACCTTCCAAGTTTGCCCCGCAATGGGAGGGACTGTTCGCAGTCAAAGAAGTTTACAGCAGTGGCTACTATCGCTTGGTCTCTGTCAAGGAAGGCACGCTAACAGATCCCATCAACGGGAAGTGGCTCAAGCTCTACTACTGCTAAGTTAACCTTTTGTCATGCACTTTTTGTTATTGCATTTCTTTCCGTTTTTGATATGAACTCCTTCTATTATCTTACCTTATATTTTTTAGAAAAACTTTTGTATGATGCACCGTCATGGTAGCATGGGCTTTGCAATGAAAATGAAGGAGTATTTTGAAAAAAATTGGTCCCTGGAGTTTTTTTTTCTTTTCCTTGCTATATTTCAAACTTCCTTTGCGCTAAACAAAAAGAAAAAAATAACCGCCACTTAGCAGTAAGCATGCCAAGCAAAGTCACTTAGATGGGATCTCGAATTGTTAACAAGAATCATGCCTAAGCAAAATAACGTGGGCTATGCAAAGCCAAGCTATTACAAAGAAACGTGCAATAAAGTGTGTATCTTAAGGTGCTGGAACAACGAAACCATTGACTCTCATTGACAAGCAATCAGGATGCTCAAAGAACCTCACGATATCCAGGAATTTCACAAGGACCTTTGTGAAAATCATGCACATATTGGTCTGACCCCTCTAAGGCATGACGAGAGGGTACATTTTGGGCCAGGTAATTAGACAAGCCTTACAAAAAAAATTGTTAAAAGAGTGATACATTAAGGATTTTGCTTAAGGATCCTGCCAAGATTTTGGCAGCATGTGCCTTGTTTTAAGGCTACCCAACCTGTCAGAAAATTTCAAGCAGTTCACAAGAACGAATTTTGCCAACCAAGCAATATATATAAGACATGCAAGATTACAACACGCCGCAAGCATTCCAGAAATTAGTATGTTTGTACCATATCTGACCCTCCACTCGTACAACGACACGTGGATCTCATAAACTCGCCCAAGCACCCAAGGCCTCGGACAATCGGCATAGGCTACTGATGATATTGTCTCAAAGCAGCAAAAGATCATTACAGGGCCCAACACAGCCTACAATCGGTATCCCCTACCGATTCTGCAGAATCAACCTCGAAGCACCCGCCTGAAATATCTAAGGACTCGTGTCAACCTCATAGGGCCCTCCCACGAGTCCCACATCGAAAATGAGCGCTAAGAGCATACTAAATGCCCTCTATAAGTATGCCCCTCCCACTACAATACAGGGGTAAGACTTTTCAGCTTGACTTTTATACTTCTATATGGTCAACAGCAAGAGCTCTTAAAAACAATCTTACTTGAGCATCGGAGGGTCTTAGGCTGGTTCCACACCGGTTCCATAGACCTCACGAGCTTCGCTTATCTTCTATTCAGGATCAGCATCCAAGGACAGGAAGAATCGGCATCCAACACCCAATCGATCTCTTGATCGTCCATCCCACTTGTAAGTTGCACTCATCTCTATCTATTCAAGATTTAGCGCCAACAGATTGGCGCCGTCTGTGGGAATCGCTTATCGATCAACCCATATCTCAAAACAAAGAACTCTGAGACCAAAAAATGAATCCATCTTCGGCCCTCCCTACCGATGGCCCCATCCTCGGCCTCGTTGGCGAGCCGAATCCAACTCCCTTGCTTCAGACACCTGCTCGACCGACCACCCTGGAGGCTCGGATGGAGACCCTACAGCAGGATATGGCAAGAATGCAGGAGCACAACAATGTTCTCGCCTCCAAACTGGATGACACCCAGAGGCAACTGCATCAACAACAAACACTCTCCGCCCAGTTGCAGAACGATCGGGAACCAGCCACACAGCTTCGGCAGGAGAAATCGTTTAAAAGCGTACGAAAGCCCACTTTCCAGGATAGAGGGAAGCAGCAGGCCGCGAACGGACCAACTGTCTCCCGAAGACTGTTCGTGCCCACTCCGAAGGAACGCCATCCCGAATATCGCGTTTATTCTGATTGCCGCGAGAGGATCAACGATCGGCGCAGGGAACGGCAGTCATCACCCATCCAGGTCCGGGCGAAGCTAGACGATCCACGCCTGGAGGTACTTGGACCAAAATCCCCCTTACGCCAGAGGTACGGCGCGATCGGCCTGGAAGAGACGGACGAATCAGATTATGTTCCAACATCCCCAGGAACCACAATCTCATCGGCAGGGCCCTCTGCACGACGCCACAGCCACCGATCAAACCAAGACAACGATCGGCGAAAAGGAAATTACGAGAGAAGCCCCAGCCGAACGGCAGACCAAGGAAGGCGAGGTCACAATACTGACCAACGCACAGGGAACCGAGCGATCGAACCCTTTGGTGACGATCTTCCATCTACCGATCCGACTATTCGTCTCCTCCTACAGAAGATGACTCGCATCGAGAAGGAACAAGACCAGGCTCGGACACCAACATGGGGAACGGTACAGCCAGGGCCGTTCACCAATCGAATCCGGACATTCAGACACGAGAAGGAGGTCCAAGCACTCCGCATATCGTTTTATTCGGGGGTCGAAGATCCCGTTACCCACATTCATACCTTCCAATCAGCTCTGGGTTGCAAAGGACTGACGGACGAAGGCCAATGTTTGCTATTCCCCTCCACCCTGACCGGAGCCGCTCTGAATTGGTTCTATCGGATGGAGCCAGACACGGTCGACAATTTCAATCAGTTGAAGCAAACCTTCCTCAACCATTTTATGATTCAGACCGATCGCCTATATTCCGCCGATGATCTATATACCGTTCGGCAGCAAGACGATGAGCCGTTGAGGGAATATGCGGCTAGGTTCAGCCATGAGTACTCCAGATGTCCGGAAACTGACGACAGGGCGGCCTTCGGTGCCTTCAAAAGCGGCCTTCGGTCGTCTCAGTTTCGTTATTTGGTCCACAGCAGCAACTGGACCACCTACTCCGAATTAATGAAACAGGCGGCTATCCACGCCAAGGCTGAGCATTTCAACTCCAAGGGATCGGCTTCGACCCCAATAAACAAAACGGCGTTGACCGATCAGCCTCCAACGCAGAACTACGACCGATTCCCGGTCGACCGATCGGCAAACCAGGCCCCCTACCGAACGGCACCCCCTGTCCCTGCTTTTTCCACTCAGCGAAACAAGCGGAAGGACAACTTCCGGGAACGGCAGGACAACAACAAGAAGGGCAACCACAAGGGGAATCGGCCAGACGAAATCTTCACTTTGCTCAACACCACTTATGAGCAAGTTCTCCTGACCGAAGGGGATATGATACCGAAGCCGAACAATCGGAAACTCCCTCGCCAGAGCGAAAAAGACACCGGTGTCTTCTGCCGGTACCACCAATACAACGGCCATGATACGGAATCATGCATCGCGCTGCGCAAAATCGTTGAACGCCTCATCAATGACGGAAAGCTGGATCAGTATTTAAACACCAAGCCAGCAACGGATAACTCATTGAATCGGCAGATCAATATGATCAGTGGAGGGGCGCCTATTGCCGAAGCCAGCAACCGATCCGTTAAAAACTACGTTCGTGCCGTACGGCATCCACAAATCCTCAGCGTGGCGGGAGGACGCAATGACAAAATTCAACGCAACGGTTGGGAACCTATCACCTTTTCTGAAGAAGAAGAGCGAGGCATCATCTTCCCCCACTCTGATCCTATGATCATACGGGCTGATATATCGGATTTCGACGTAGGCCGAATCCTCATCGACACCGGCAGTTCGGTCAACGTGCTATTCGCCGACGCTTTCAACGCCCTCGGCGTGGACCCTCGGCATCTGAACAAGGATATCACCCCTCTCCTGAGCTTCTCTGGCGACGTGGTTGAACCAATCGGCAGTGTCCAGCTCCCGTTCGCTGTCGGTACCATCCCCAGACGAACGGTCCTCTACACCCATTTTCTAGTGGTCGACTGCCCAACGGCATACAACGCTATCATCGGCAGGACGGCGCTCACAAAAATGAAGGCCATGCTGTCACCACACATGCTCCTCCTCAAGTTCCCCACACACGCTGGCGTCGGCCAAGTGCGAGGGGACCAATTGAGTGCACGGACGTGTTACGTTTCGGCAACCAAGGAATCGGCAAGGGCTGCGCTTCGCGAAACATACTCGGTCGCCACCAGCTTGGGCGTACCGAACGGCAGGGGGACGGACAAACCAGATGACCCCCGAGATGAGACTGTAACCCCGCAAGCGCAACCCGCCGAAGATTTAGAACCAGTCACCCTCTCCGAAGCACAACCGGACAGACAAGTTCGAATCGGTACAACCTTGAGTCCGGCACTCAGGGCCGATTTTATCACCTTCCTGCAAACCAATGCAGAAGTCTTCGCCTGGTCATACGACGATATGCCCGGCATCGCCCCGAGTGTCATCAGCCACAAGCTCAGCATCTGCTCCACTTTCAAACCCATCAGGCAGAAACGGCGGGCCTACGATGCCGAACGGTATGAGGCAATGAGGCTCGAAGTAGACAAACTGAAGACCATCGGCTTCATCCAGGAAGTAACCTACCCAATTTGGCTGGCAAATTCGGTTTTAGTCAAAAAATCAAACGGCGCCTGGAGAATGTGTCAAGACTATACCGATTTAAACAGGGCTTGCCCAAAGGACAGCTTTCCTCTGCCACGGATCGATCAGATGGTGGATGCCACGGCAGGCCATGAACTTCTCAGCTTCATGGATGCATACTCAGGCTACAACCAAATATTCATGAGCCCTACCGATCGCGAACACACGGCATTCATCACCGACAAGGGACTTTACTGCTACAACGTCATGCCGTTCGGCCTGAAGAACGCTGGGGCGACATACCAGCGATTGGTCAACAAAATTTTTTCCGACCTCATTGGCACCTCGATGGAAGTCTATGTGGACGACATGCTGGTCAAGAGCAGAACGGCCGATTCTCATCTCCACAACCTTTCGCTCATGTTCGGCGTCTTAAAAAAGTACAACATGCGCCTCAACCCGAGCAAGTGTGCCTTCGGCGTTTCCTCGGGCAAATTTCTCGGCTTCATGATCAGCCAACGAGGAATCGAGGCCAACCCTGAAAAAATCAAGGCATTACTCGACATGCAGGTCCCGAAGACACAAAAGGACATTCAGAGTCTGACTGGGCGTGTCGCCGCTCTAGCCCGGTTCATCTCCAAGGCTACCGATCGGTGCGCTCCATTCTTCAAAGCCCTCAAAGGAAGCAAACGGCAGATTGTCTGGACTGCCGAATGCGATCGCGCCTTCCAAGATCTTAAGGCCTACATGAGCAGAGCACCCCTATTATCCACTCCTCTCCCCGGCGAAGAACTCATCCTCTACCTCTCGGTTTCGGCAACGGCACTTAGCTCTGTGCTCATTCGCAAGCCGAACGGCATCGAACTCCCCATTTTCTACATTAGCCATGCTTTGCAAGACGCTGAGATTCGGTACCCCGAGCTCGAAAAACTCGCCTACGCTCTCGTCCTTTCAGCACGCAAGCTTCGGCCATACTTTCAGGCTCACAGTGTTACCGTCCTCACCAATCAGCCTCTGCGCCAGATACTCCAGAGACCGGAGACATCCGGTCGGCTAGTCAAATGGGCCATCGAGCTCGGCGAATTCGACATCCGCTACCACCCTCGTCCTGCCGAGAAGGGACAGGCTGTAGCCGATTTCATCTCCGAGTTAACCGCGTCCGAGGGGCCAGTTTCGAAGGACGCCGCATCCGATTCATCTTCGACGGTACCAGTCGCCCACCCGACCGAAGGAATCTTTAATCCGTCAATTCCACTTTGGACTCTCTACGTGGACGGTTCGTCCAACCGACAGGGCAGCGGAGCCGGCTTGGTACTCAAGGCCCCTGACCAGACAACCATCGAATATGCCATCCGATTCCAATTCCGGACTTCCAACAACGAAGCCGAATATGAAGCTCTGTTGCCCGGCCTTCGGCTCGCTAAAGAAATGGGCGCTCAGCAACTCAGGATCTGTAGCGACTCACAACTTGTCGTGAACCAGATACTGACTGAATTTGAAGCCAAGGACACTTCGATGGTTGCCTACTTGACACACGCTCGCCGATTGCTGCACCACTTCACTGCGTACCAAGTTCAACAGATCCCCAGATCCGAGAACAGCCACGCCGATGCTCTATCACGCCTTGCATCAGCGATCGACGACAACATAGGGCGCCGTGTGCCGATCGAGGTCCTCACTCGGCGCAGTACCACCGACCTCGAAGTACATGCCGTTCGGCAGGATCCAAGTTGGATGGATCCTATCCACGCCTACCTCGCCAACGGCACGTTGCCTGGCCCCAAACCTGAAGCAACGACTATCCGCCGCCGATCGGCACGATACCTCCTTCTGAATCAGATTCTCTATCGGCGTGGTCACTCCTTACCATTGCTTCGGTGCATGACCCCGCAGCAGGGAAACTACGTCCTACGAGAGATTCACGAGGGGGCCTGTGGGGACCATTCTGGGGCTAGATCATTGGCTTTCAAGACCATTCGGCAAGGGTACTACTGGCCGACTCTCCATGCCGATGCCACCACCCTGGTCCAGAAGTGCGATCAATGCCAGCGTTTCGGCTCCGTTCCAAAGCTGCCTGCCGAACCACTCTCTCCGATTGTTAGCCCATGGCCCTTTGCCCAATGGGGTTTAGACCTCATCGGCCCTATGCCCCAGGGCAAGGGACAGGTCAAATTCGCCATCGTCGCCGTCGACTACTTTACCAAGTGGACCGAAGCCGAAGCTTTGGCAACAATCACTGCAGCCAGGGTTGAACATTTCGTATGGAAGAATATCATTTGTCGATTCGGCCTCCCGAACGCAATAATCACCGACAACGGAAAACAATTCGACTCCTCTCAGTTCCGGCACCTATGCCACCGATTTGGCATCAACCTGTTCTTCGCCTCCCCAGCACATCCGCAGTCGAACGGCCAAGTCGAAGCAATCAACAAGATCATCAAGAAGACGCTGAAGAAAAAGCTTGGGACAGCTAAAGGAGCTTGGCCCGATCTCCTTCCGGAAGCGCTATGGGCCATTAATACCTCCTATCGACGGTCGACTGGCGAGACGCCATTTTCCCTTGCCTTCGGTTCCGAAGCCGTTGTTCCAGTCGAGATCAACGCACCATCGTGCCGAACGGCATCTTACGAGCCAGAGCAAAACGAAGCCCAGCTCACTCTCAACCTGGACCTCATTGAGGAACACCGTTCCCAGGCTCAGCTTCGGAATGCCGCCTACAAACAACGGACTTCCCGCTACTACGACTCGCGCGTCAGACGCCGATCGTTTAAAGTAGGGGACTGGGTACTACGCAAAATCTCCCTCGCCACCAAGGACTCCAACGACGGCACCCTTGGTCCATCTTGGGAAGGTCCTTACGAAGTTGTCACCATCTGCCGCCCAGGCACTTACCGTTTGCGTGGTACCGATGGTCAAACCCTCGGCCACCCTTGGAATATAGAACATCTCAAATATTACTACAAGTGAACGCCCCTTCGGTCATCAACTTTTGTAATCGGTTTAATTTGGAACTCCCTATTCTATACATACGGCACTACCATTCAGCAATATTATGTCAAACATACTCTACATACGACATGCGCACATACAGAATTAAGGGACATGGCACATTAACCCGAAACAAACTGAACATTGATAAATAAGGGGCCACAGAAGGGCCATCTGTCTTTACAATACGCCGTTCGGCACGCTCAAAAATGTTAAAAACAAAAGTCTACGAGGTGGGTGGATCGGCTTCGGTCGCTACAACATCGACATCAGCTGACGCAGGCACAGGATCAGTCGACGGCTCGGCAGTAGACGTAACGGCAGCCCTCGGCCCGGGATGACCTTCCTCCCCACTGCTTGAATCGGTGTCGTCGGTTTCCTCGGCCTCGGCATCCTCGCCCTTGTAGGCCTCCACCATCTCTTCGGTCACCCCTTCCGGCAGCGGTGGTGGATCCCGGAGGAAGTTCAGGTTCAGCTTCTTGTCAGCATTATACCGTTTGACTCGATAGAGAAAGTCGTCACATTGCTCCATGACCTCTCTATCCACCAAACGTGTAAACTCCTCCGACGATCGGTAGTCCGCAACGGCCTTCGCCTTCTCCTCTACTAGCTCCCTGGCATGCGACCGCTCGGCCGCATCCATCGCCACCTCTACCGCTGCCTTCGCCTCATGGGCAGCCATCACGTCCAGCTCGGCCGCCGCCAGCTTCGACGCCAGCTCAGCAATTTTCGCCGCATTCTCCTCGGCACGCTGGTCCGCCTCCTGCAGCATCTTTCCGGCATCAGCGATCTTCGAACGGCCCTCTTCAAATCTCTTTTGGTACCGTTCGGCAGCATTCACAGCTCGCTTCGCGCAGAGCCACATGTCCATATTAGCCTGCCACACCAACGGACACATTCATACATGCCGAATCAAAGTATCCTTAAGCTACAAATCCTACACTTACCGCTGCTTGGAGACGGAAGGCCCGACCGGTTTGTTCACGCAACGTCTTCGTTGACAGTTGCTCCAGCTCAGCCAGCTCCATCTGAGCACCGTCAATCATACAGTTGATGAACGGCACAGCCTTCCGAGGACACGCGATGTTAACCGGTCCCTCCTCTCCCTCCACCTCATCATCAGGGATCAACACCGATGTCCCCTCGTTCGGGCCCCTTGGCCGTTTCGGCAACGGCGTCACATCGATGGGACCCTCGATCTGCCGTTTGCCCGTCATTTGGAGGTGAGCCTCCCGAACGACCTCTGCCTCCGCCGCCCTCTTCTCCCTCCGGCGGTCAGCCACCGTCTGCTCATCAGCCGACGTCCCTCCCGCTGGCCCTGCCGTCTTTCTCTTCTTCGGCCCGGGGGACTGAACCTTCTTCGTCTTTGGCGCCCCTTGCCCCTCCAGACGCCTCCTCGTCGCCTCGCTCATAGGCCTCCCTCCTGCCACTGCAAAACAGGAAAAGCACGATGTCAAAAAGGAAACGGCAGCATAGAAAAAAACACCGACCCTGCCGAACGGCATCTCTTACTTTGCCTTTTTTCTTCTTCCTCTTCCTCCTTCACCCTCCGATCGTGTTCGGCCCTACCGATCAGGCCTGCCTTGAACAGATTCCGGAAGTAGAGCAGCTCCTTACAAAACCGATCTTCTTCGGCAATCTTCGCTCTCACCCTCTCGATTGCTTCAATCTCTCTGATCGGTGCGGCCGGCCGTTTCAAGGACACTGAAACCAAAATACCAACGGTCAGTACCCAAAAAAAAAAAAAAAAAAAAAAAAAAAAAAACACACAACACTATTAACCCTGCCGAACGGCAGGTTCTACCCTACCGACTGTCTGGAAGGACGTAGGAATCCTCCTCTCAACGATAACTCCGGGTGCCGATTCCCAATCACCGGAGACAATCACTCGACGCTTGCGCCACGTCTTTTGAGAGCTCGGCACCCCCACCACAAAGTGCCCACGCTGCCCTGCCGAGAGACAGTTGGACTGAACCCACCCTCCATGATCGGCACTCTTCGCCCTCGTCACACTGTACAGCTGGGCGAACTGTTCGTAGCTTGGCTCCCCCTCACCGGCCAAGCTGAACGCCGTGATCGTCCCGAGCAGCGTAATCCAAAAATTTGGGTTATACTGCCCTGGCGCATAACCGATCGCCGCCAGGATCTTCTGCACCGAATGCTTTAACGGCAGCCGAAGGCCATGCTTAAACACATCTGTGAAGAAGACCACCCCCTTGTCATTGTCACTTAGCGACTCTAAGGGCTCCGGAATTCGCATCCCTACCGATTCCGGAATGTTGTACTCCGACCGAATCTTCGCCAACTCGAATTCGGTCAGTGTGTTCGGCTCTAAGTCATCTACTCCGAACACAGGTTCCGTGGGCTTCGCCATCGGGATCCGTTGCCTACCCCTGACGACCCTCAGCACCCCTTCCCCGGGAACGGCAACAGAGACACCACCCCCATCGGCCTCACGACCCGAGGTCGAAGGCTCATCACCCCCAGGCACCCTCGTTGAAGTACCCCCAGCCTCGGCACGCCCTCCTGCCCCCTCCACTATCTCACAGCTCGAAGAGCTCACAGATTCAGAACTCCCACTCTCTTCGGCAGAACTCCCCGAGGACGACTCATCCTCGAATGCCCTCGGACTACGCCTACGCTCGGATTCGGTATCTGACATCTACAAACAACACACGAACGTACACTAAGGGCTGTGCTAGAATCCAAATCCTATTCTACCTCCTAAAAACACTACGTTCATACGTGTTCATGCGTGTTCATGCTTGTTCATACATTGTTCAAACATAAATTCTTGCAATTCAACACTTTGATCCATGGGAATACGAAAACACGGCAACATACCTTGTTTGCACGGTGGCTCAAGTTCGTCGGAAATCGCCTCCGCCTTGTTCAAACTTGCCGGAAATCGCCTGCTCAGCCTCAGCACGGTTGCCGGAAATCGCCTCTCACAAGCTCTCTTTGCTCTCAAAATTTCCAAGTATTTGTACTCTCGTCTTCTCCTCACATTTATAAGGCCGATTTAGCATCGGGAAGCGAAGCGACGCATCGGGATACGAAACGACGCGGCTCTTCACAGCCATGCCGACACGTGTCACGCATGCATGGGAGAGACCAAACGTCAGTTGCAACGCTTCCAATCCTCGGAGACGCTTCAACTTCCCGAACGTGGCAGATCTAGCCACCTTCGAGCACAACTCCACT
The DNA here is from genome assembly GCF_965620075.1 of Prunus avium. Classification (NCBI taxonomy): domain Eukaryota; kingdom Viridiplantae; phylum Streptophyta; class Magnoliopsida; order Rosales; family Rosaceae; genus Prunus; species Prunus avium. The sequence goes on from NC_142287.1 coordinate 14,747,213, forward strand.
AACGAACGGCAGGCGCACATTGATGAGTTCTCACTCACCTCTCGTGCCGAACGGCAGGCGCACATTGATGAGTTCTCACTCACCTCTCGTGCCGAACGGCAGGCGCACATTGATGAGTTCTCACTCACCTCTCGTGCCGAACGGCAGGCGCACATTGATGAGTTCTCACTCACCTCTCGTGCCGAACGGCAGGCGCACATTGATGAGTTCTCACTCACCTCTCGTGCCGAACGGCAGACGCACATTGATGAGTTCTCACTCACCTCTCGTGCCGAACGGCAGCCGCATATTCATGAGTTTTCACTCGCCCCTTTGCAACAACCGGCACATCATGCCGTCTCCTATCCAAGCTCACTCCCTTGGGCACTTGGGGGACTACATACCACCATCGGCAATTATGGGACCATTGTGTCCGGGTCAGAATGCCGAATACACATTCAAGTCCCCAACCGAGAAGCTTCTCAATCGGCAACTTGGGGGACTACTGTTTGTACCATATCTGACCCTCCACTCGTACAACGACACGTGGATCTCATAAACTCGCCCAAGCACCCAAGGCCTCGGACAATCGGCATAGGCTACTGATGATATTGTCTCAAAGCAGCAAAAGATCATTACAGGGCCCAACACAGCCTACAATCGGTATCCCCTACCGATTCTGCAGAATCAACCTCGAAGCACCCGCCTGAAATATCTAAGGACTCGTGTCAACCTCATAGGGCCCTCCCACGAGTCCCACATCGAAAATGAGCGCTAAGAGCATACTAAATGCCCTCTATAAGTATGCCCCTCCCACTACAATACAGGGGTAAGACTTTTCAGCTTGACTTTTATACTTCTATATGGTCAACAGCAAGAGCTCTTAAAAACAATCTTACTTGAGCATCGGAGGGTCTTAGGCTGGTTCCACACCGGTTCCATAGACCTCACGAGCTTCGCTTATCTTCTATTCAGGATCAGCATCCAAGGACAGGAAGAATCGGCATCCAACACCCAATCGATCTCTTGATCGTCCATCCCACTTGTAAGTTGCACTCATCTCTATCTATTCAAGATTTAGCGCCAACATAGTACAAGTTCCAGCAGTTCAGTACTACATTACAAAGTCATGACGACATAAGCTTTAGAGTATCTGAAAAAAAAAAACTACAGAAAGTTACACATGCCAAAGATCAGTACATCCTATGGTTTCAAAAGGGACGGAAACTATGCACCAAGCCAATCGACCTCCAAGCCAAAGAAAACAACCTACAAGATAAAATAAGGGTATGTGTCAAGACAATATGGTGCTAGAAGAAATAGCCCATCAATAAAGGAAAAGAAATGGGGACGAGAAGGAAGTTGAGAGGCAAGAAAAGCAGAAGAGTTACGTACCTTGAAATTATGAAGAAGGCCCAAAGAGAACGGAGGAAGCCTTATGAGACGACCTGGCTGCTGCCTTCGCCACACATTCAGCACTATCAACAGAAACACCTTTGGCAAGAAGAAGGGCATGCAATTCTCGGCGCTGATCCTCCAATTCTCGTTGCTTGAGGTTCAAGGTGTGAGCTGCAACTTTTACCTCATCAGGGCCAAGTGACGATCCCATGCTATGGATGGCCCACGCCCCAAACACGGCACATGCTAGGTTCCTTACTAAGTTAAGGAGAAAATCCACATGAAACCCCAGAGTTATGGCCTTGCAGATTGCGTCCCGCCAACAAAGAAACCTATGATCTGTGATGTCTAGGAGTTGCATGGTATCTATCCCGTGAAGCACTAAGCCAAGAGCCCGGAAAATAGCGCTCCTCAAGAAAGAAGAAGTGATACCCGTAATCTCCATAAAGCCCCCATATTTATCCATGAATGTTCTCAAAACTTCAATCGTTTCCGGATACACAAAAGCACCCTGGAATGTTGCATAGCCATCAAACCTGTGGCAAAGTGGAAGGAGCTCGTCGATGGATCGGAGAATCTTGACGCCACCATCAAAGAAGGCCTTGAACGCAATGAAGGAATTCTCCCAATCCTGGCAGGACAAGCCTCTCTCTGATAAATGCCCCATAGGAGTGCTCTCCGTAGAAGCATTACCAACTTGACGACCACCATTAGTAATCTCACCGCAGGGCGGAAGTGTTGGAAAATAGAAGATGAAATGATAGAAGGCATGAGAGAAGGTAAAATTGAAATATAGAAGATGGAAAGCAAGCAATAGATACATTGTCAGCATCTTGCGTGGTATCAATGATAGCAGCAGGAAGGCTAGGGCCAGCCTCTGGTGAACGATTTGCCATGTTCTCAACAGTATGGGCAACCTGCAAAAGAAAGTCGGGTGCATAAGTTACGAATATGTGGCGGCTGTTTGTACTCACTGTGAGAAGGTAAAGCTCCCGGCTCCTCGCCAACATGCTTAATGCTACTAGAAGCCACAGGTTCCCGATGCAGTGAGGGCTCCAAGGGAGTATTCCCTTTGGCTCTAGGGGGACCACTCACTGCCACCTTAGGGATGAACCTCTTTGGCCCTTTGACAACTTGCTTCTTCTCAGCATCGCAACTCTCCTCCTGCTTTCGCTTTCCACGTACAGCGCTCCTCTTGGCATCATGAGAGCTCGGTTTTTCTAGCTTCTGTTTCAACTTGGAGAAGTCACCAACAATTTCGCCACTCTTGGAAGTGAAAGGCAAGTTTCGCTTCTCGCTCAAAGAGAGATATATCATAGTGAGCGGCATGGAACCAACTGAATGAAGCAAAGCAGTGATTCCAATAAGCCGGGTAAGCCTTCGATAAGCCACCAACTCATTCCCTGCCAGCTAACGCAAGAGCAAGAGGCCTGCCGTCTTCCGGCACGCTACCCTCACTCTAAAAGGCCCTATGCAATGTGTACGGATCGTTATGGCTGGGATTGAAAAGGACACCCTGATTAAGCCCAAACTGCCGTCTAACTCGATGCGGCGAATAATGCATGGAGACCTCCAAATGATCATCACCTAGTGTGGGTAGAGGGAGGCAAGCGATGCTCAACAAGGCATCTTTTCTCACATGATGACCTTGTGCTTTCATTACGAGAGCCTCAACTAGACCATCAGTATCAGCATAGACGGGTACATGCTTAAATTCTTCCAGCAGGACATAGTAAGGACGGAAAATGAAGTTCTCAACGCCATCCAAAAGCTCCAGGAAGTTTTGGCCCTTCCTTTGCATTCACTGGGACCACCTACAAACCAGAGGAAGTCTTTCCGGTAAATAAGAACCCTCACCGGAATCGACAAGCAGTCTAGCCTGTGAATGAGGTAGTGGAGACACATTTATCCCTTTGAAGCGCTCCCATAGGAATACTTGCAGAAAGCTGGAGTTCAGGAGGGTTTCCACGACCATAGTCCCTATTGCCCCTTTTTCAAGAAAGTGAACCTGGTGAAGTAGGTGATATAGATGCCCCAAGAACATGGGGGCTAGAGGAATCACGCTGCCATGTGCTATCGCTGTTGTGAAATTATTGCAAGCGCACAATCCGCACAAGTAATATAGAAGTAAGTAGAGTGTCGTTCCCAATTATGATTAATTCAAAAGTTTATTTGAACAGTTGATTAAGAAGAGTGATTGATTTAAGTAAACTAAAACAATTATGAAAAATAGCAATTTAATTAATGATAGAAAATCAAGATTTGATTAGACACTAGAACATACGATTTCACCATAACCAATTCCACTTAATTCTTATAGCCAATTAACCCTAATTACTATCCATGTTGACAGTTGGTTTCTCCTAATTCATTCGATATCCCCTCTCGGGCTCAACCAAAAGAATTCTTAATTAACAACCCATTCTCTCTCGAGCAACAGATTTAGAAAATCAAGAACCCATTAAGTTTTATGAGAACCTGCAAGAAAACTATTGGCGTTTGCGAATCTCACGGCCTGGTGATCCGGGCCGAGTGGATCTGCGTCAACACGGGTCGTCCTTATTTGGTATGGTGTGGTTGGATGCGGGCGTGCCAGCACGGTTTACCATGCATTTGAGGATGAGTTGATTGGATGGATAGATGAGTGATGCGCCTGTTTGAGTCCGACTTCCAATCAAACGATTGTGGCCGAGAGAGTAACTGATCTCGGCTGTTAGGTTCACGGCCTGAGCTACAAGGCCGTTAATGGCGGTGCTGATGGTGGTTTTCAGGTGGTGCTCCGGCGCGTCGCTGGGTGGCAACGATCGTATGATATATGAGATGAACGAAAGAGTAACAAAGATGGTGCTCCGGCGCCTTGAAAATCAAGGGTCGTATGATATATTAATGAATGAATTTTCCTACAAACTGCCACTACTCCTAAGAAAGCAAGTAAAAGTATTGAAATGGCATTACAAGAAGGTAAATGACAAGAAGTAAATGACAGGAAAATATAATCTGCTCCGTGGGAGGCTTGTGTTTGGTGTTGAACCCTTCAAACGTAGTTGGAGCTTGGTATTTATAGGGAAGTTTTTGAGAAGACAAAGAGGCTGAAAATTTGCATGGTGAGGTTGATCAGAGCTAGTGGGTAGTCGAATCGATATTTGGGAATGTGATGCATGGTGGTGTGACCCCCATAGACCTCGGCCACCGCTCTGATGGTGGGCACTGCGTCTCGGGCCTTGGAGGAGCATTTAATGCCCTGGTCTGATGGTTGGTGGCTTAGCCTTACAAAATCATGGGATTTTCGCACCTAATCCCTGATTTTACTCGCCATATCTGACTTCAATCACGTCCCCTATTTCTTGGCTCATTAAATGCTCCTACGTGGATCATGGGCTTTCTGCTGTGATAAAAGGCATTACTTCATTAAATGAAGCGTGGGACCTCAACGCTACGTGGCGATGCCACTTGACTTTCCTACTTAGGCCGTATATCTGAGGAGTTTGTCCTCGGCTGGGATTACCGAGGCCGTGATGACTTTGAATTATAAGCCTACCTTTGTTTTTAACAAAAGGAAGTGAACGATGACCTGTAACATTCGGTCGTAAATAGACACTGGGGCCGAGAGGAAGTTCCTTCGGTCAGTCTCCTTTGGTCAGCTTCCTCGGCCGAGATTTATTAGGCACAAACAAAAACTGCTTGAGTCATGTTAGTCCCTCTCGGGCACTCATCCAAGTCATGGTATTTGTTACAAGAAGCAAACACCAAACATCTCCTCTCGGTCTCCACTTGGATCATCAATTAAATATTAGCTAGATATTTAAATCATTAAGAACAGTAACAAATACTCAACATGGGATAATAATCAGGAATTAATATAACTATAAAAATTAAGTATTCATGGTTAGGCTACATCGTAGCCCTAGCAAGGGAAATTAGTTCATGACAAAAGAAAATATAAATAAGAGAATTATTGTCATAAAACCGATTTGGCCGATGGACTTGATCTTCGGAGTCTCCACAAGAACACCTTCGAAAGCTCCTCAAGTAGTGCAGCAGCAAATTCTTGGCTCTCTCTGATGTTTCTTTGGGTGTATGAAAGTTGGTGGAAGAGTATGGTGGAAAAGATGATTCTCTCAAGAGATCCTTCTTTGACTTGGAAACACGTCAGCCAACTTGCACGCACGTTTTAGGGTCGTTCCACTTCCTAGAAAATTTTGGAAAAATATGAGAAACATAGCTTTATCTCTAAGCTTTCAAAGCATATATTACACGTCACTAGGAAAAATCGGAAAGGTCTTCAAATCTTCAATCTTCAACAGCAGTGCAGTTCTGACGGGATTTCAACTTAGGCTGTCTTGACTTGCAAGTCTGGAGCATTTGGCTTAGTAGAAAATTATGAAACTTTGATACAATGATCTTCAATGTCTTAGCTTTCTTCTCCAATTGGCCTTGCTCTAAAATTCATTCGAAAAGTCGATTTTCAGTTGAAATCCTTCCAAGAGCGCAGAATTGCTGAACATAAGGAAAGTAAGGTAATAATGCTCTTTTAAATTAACTTTCCATACAAAAACCAAATCAGAGAGGTATAAAAATATAGGAAATAATGCACTTATCAATCGCCAAGGCCAAAGGGAACACCCGCTCATGTAAACAATTTTGAGAAAAATCACAAAAGATGTATCTCCCAAGCTATAATGATATAAGTGTGGCAAGATGACACGGCTCATTTCTGTTGGCATCCCCGAAATACTGTATCCGATTGCTAAACTGCAGAGAGGTGTTATGAGCAGTCGAGGCACCTTTCCACAAGATCACAAGCTTCATTCCATCCTCTGGAGTCAGTGGGACATTAAAGGGATCTTGGTTGCTGCAAATGGGGAGGTGGAAGATGTTAGCCACATCCTTAAGTGCGGGGGTAAACTCCCCACCCCCATGAAGACATGAAGGTGTGCGTCTCGGTACTCTATCGCCTGACCATGTGGCAAAGCATCTTGGCTTTAATGTGGATGTCACATGCCTTGGAGAGGAAGATGACGTCCAACACCCCCGTCCGGCGTAGGATGTCCCAAGTAGATGGGTCCCTTAGTTCACAGTCAACCCACTTTGACCAACCCTTGCTAATGCCACATGGATACTAAAAAAATAAGGGAAGTGCCGGAAACAAGCCCCTCTCTATACAACACATTGATATAGACGCAAGATCAACCACTGGAGTAGTTTCAAGCGCCGGCTCTCCATCTACAACGGGGTCCTCACAAGCATTCTTAAGCAATGGATGGGGGCCTCCCCCTCTTCAGCATGTCATCCAATGAATAAAGGTGATCCCTAATGATTGACGGGGGATCAGTGGATGTCATGGTAAATCTTGGCAAGTGACAGACCCCTGCAAAAAAATAATAATAAGAGAAAAGAAGAGGGGGTCAAGAATGTAGCACACACGAAATATGTGCCAAGCACGACAAGTTAAGCTCACGCCAAAAGAAGCGGTTAAACAAGTATCCAAGCAGCATGCAATTCATCATTCAAACCCATGGCAAGCAAAATTCTCATTCCATGATCGACAAGCAATCCCCATGGCAAGCAAATTCTCTTTCAATAATGCAAAAAAAATTCAAGCATTGCAAAACATGCATTCTGTCAATTCCAATTTCTCGCGACAAAGGAGAAAATCCAAAGTTAATCAAGCATGGGTTCACAAGAAAAACGAGCCTAGGCTAAAACACCAGTCTATGTCTGTTCCTATAAGATCAAAAGGAGAACCCCCAATTCCAGCAAATGAGCAGAACTACTTACCGAAAGACCAAGATAGAAGTCCAAATGCCCAAGTTACGAAGCTGGTGCGCTCAAATTTTCTAACAGCAAGGAATGCGACACAAGCTTTCAGCACCTCTCCTTTCCTGTTCCAGAGATGTATAAACCTACAATCACAGGAGCAGTGGATCACACAAAGGTTAGCCTTTTTCACTAGCACAAAGAGGCCTAACACAAAACAAAAAAAATAAAGAAAAGGAAAAGGAGCAATCCATACCAGTGATTCCTCCTCAAGGGTTCGGCACCCTTCCAGCAACTTGCGAAAAGTTGAAAGAAGAAAAGGGAGGACCCAAAAACTGACACAAACCCTTCCTTGCTAGCGATTACACCATGGGTACCCTTGTTGCGGTGATGCGTAGAGAATGGATGAGTCAAAGAAGTCGAGTGCTTGGCTGCCAAAACAAAGAAATAAAACCCATGGATATGAAGAACCCAACGAACCCCTCAGTTGATTCAAGAAATTTCAAGAGAAAAGGGCATACCTTGTTAATCTCCTCAAAGGATAGCTTCAGATGCACCAAGAAAGGGGAAATTGGGGATTTTTGGAAGAAAATCTGCACGAAGAGATCTCTTCCAGAAATGACAAGCGGGTTGCTTCGTACCGGGGAGGATAACAGAGTCAGGTTCGGCTCGAGCTCCCTTCCGACGGCTGAAGACGGGCATTTCTTCTCGATCTCACTCTCTCTCTCTCTATCTCTCGCTCTCAGCTCGTTGGAGGAAGAAAAAAGGAAAGAAGAGAAAAGTGATGGAGAGAGGAAAGGGAAAGAAAAAAAAATATATAATAGATGAAAAGAAGGAAGAAGAAAGAAGGAAGATGGTATCTGGGAAACCGTAAGTAACTGCTGGAGCTTATCATGACATGTGGCCATTGTGCACGCGGGAAGAGAAGGGTCTCCTTGCGATAATGAATATGATTTTTGGGTCGGGTTTAATTATTTGGCCCATTCCAGCACCTATTCATAGCCCTAATAATTAAGGGGGCTAATGTTGAGGCCCAAAAAATCCAGGGCTGGGCCCAAATAAAATTCGGCCCAATGCGACACCTAACTGAGAAGAAACCCAGTTTGGGCACGTGAAAGTTTGTCATACACGTTTGCGCGAGTAATGATCCATGCGCCATGCCAAATAAATGTGTAATCCATCACGCTAAGAGTTGAAATGAGCCTATAAAATGCACTGGCTCTATGAACCCATGCTAATTATCCTGTCAAGCGTCATAGCCCTTTGCAAAAGTGATAAGATTTGAGCACAAACACGCCAATCGACATGCAATGCCAAGCAAAAAACCATTATTTTGCGCCTAGCCATGCTACAAGCTTAAGTGGGCCCAAGCCACGCAAATGCCCGGGCGGAGCTTGTAGAGTGGGTTGTGGTATGGACGATTACGAGCATTCATGGGGCCTATTGATTGGGCCAAGAAGTGGAAGTTTTGAGCTACTTGGGAGCCCCAAAACTCAAGCCCATTTTTTGAGCCCAAATATGTGGGTAAGTACGAAGAGAGAGAAAAATGTAGCCTATTACCTTAGAAAATTGGCCCATCACCTTAGTAAAAAAAATAGTCCATCACTCTAGAAGGTTGGCCCATCCCTTTAGTAAACTAGCCCATTACCTTACGGAATGGCCCAAGTGACTTAGAAAATATTTGAAAGTCTCCAGCACATGGCTAGAGACTTTACCATGATAGAAAAACCAAGGGATACTTGCATGTGCAGGCTGCTGGGAGCCTCCAGCACATGGCCAAAAACAAACATAAGACAGACCATTCGAAAAACCATAGGATATTTGCGTGCGTAGGTTCCTAGGAGAAAAGCACCCTTTAGACCAACGCTGTTACCCATTTCTTTCTCCTACCAGCTCTTGCCATGAAATAAGGGAGGAAAGAAGGAGAGATGGTAGCCAAAGATAGGAGATTGCCACTGGAACAGTTGCGGGAAGGCTCTAGAGCTCCCAAAAATCTTGTCTCTATGTGTTTGGATTAGGGAGATTTCACAAAATAGGGATGAATCAAAGGGAGAGAAGAGGAATGGAGGAGGAGACTTGGTAGATTTGGGAAGAACCAGCTAGGGTTTCTTGGGAAGAAGGATGAGACTTGGTAGATTTGGTAAGCAACTGTTGGTTTTGTTGTTGAAAGAGAACAAGGTGTTTCCTAAGCCTCCACAACCTTTTCGAAGCACTCTTGGGGTCTGATTCTTGAACTTAGACTCAGACACAGGGGCAAGTCCACCCATTTGCTCTTTACAGCAGCTTAGGCCCATCTGTAGCTGCCGAAACGAAAAAGCCCCTACAGATGTTTCTAGTTTTCGTTGTGACATTTGTGAATTGGTGAAAAGCCATCGTACTTCCTTTTCACCAAGTATGCATAAAAGTTCCTTTCTATTTTTGCTGATTCTCTTTGATATTTGAGGCTCATCTAAGATTGCTACATTTGGGGGGTGCCCACTGGTTTGTTACTTTTGTTGATGATTACACCCTAATGACTTGGGTATGGCCTATGAAATCGAAAAGTGAAGTGAATTTGTTGTTTCAGAAATTTCATAAAATGCTTGCTATTTAGTTTAAGACTCAAATACAGGTGCTCCGCAGTGATAATGGTGGTGAATACGTGAACTCCGAATTGCGCAAATACTTGGATCACCATGACATCATTCATCAGACTACATTCCCATATACCTCGCAACAGAATGAAGTTGCCGAAAGGAAAAATTGACACCTCCTTGAAGTTTTCCATGCGTCTCTACTTGAAGCACATTTACCATTATCTTATTGGGGAGATGCTTTTTCCTCTGCAGCTTATTTGATCAACTGTATTCTGTCCCGAGCAGTTAACTTCCAGACACCATTCTAGACGTTGATGACTCTCACCACCGGCCGTCCCATTCCAAATCTTCCACCTTGCATGTTTTGGTATGTTGTTTTTGTCCACATTCACAAGCATCAATGAAGTAAGCTTGATCTTTGTGCCTCGAAGTATGCTTTTGTAGGTTATGCATCATATCAGAAAGGGTATTGTTCCTGTTTGTACCGTATCTGACCCTCCACTCGTACAACGACACGTGGATCTCATAAACTCGCCCAAGTACCCAAGGCCTCGGACAATCGGCATCGGCCACCGATGGCATTGTCTTAAAGCTGCGAACAGCCATTACGAGCCCAACTCGTCTACAATCGGCATCCCTTACCGATTGTAGAGAATCAACCTCGAAGTACCCGCCCAAAATATCTAAGGACTCGTGTCGACCTCAGAAGGCCCTCCCACGAGTCCCACATCGAAAATGAGCACTAAGAGCATACTAAATGCCCCCTATAAAAAGGCCCCTTCCACTACAATACAGGGGTAAGACTTTTCAGCTTGACTTTTATACTTCTATATGGTCAACAGCAAGAGCTCTTAAAACAACAAACTTACTTCGGCATCGGAGGGTCTTAGGCTGGTTCCACACCGGTTCCATAGACCTTACGAGTCTCGACTTCTTTCTATTCAGGATCAGCATCCAAGGACAGGAAGAATCGGCATCCAATATTCAATCGATCTCTCGATCGTCCATCCCATTTGTAAGTTGCACTCATCTCTATCTGTTCAGATTTAGCGCCAACAGTTCCTATCATCCACCTACTTAGAAAATGTATGTCACCATGGATGTTGTGTTTCATGAGAATGATATGTTCTTCTCATCAGAGACCTCACTTTAGGGGGAGCACTAGAAGGAAGTGCAGACTCTTAATTATAGCTTCGTGAATACAAAAGTAGTGAATGAATTGGATTTAAGTGGAATTAACTTGGAAATAAGTGGTGATTCTCATTCACATGAACTTGTAGATGTGAATGACTTAGATTTAAGTGGTGGTAATTTGGACATAAGTGGTGATCTGCATTCACAAGAAAATGAAGATGAGGTGGATAGTCCTGCAATGTCACTAATATGTTAATATTTATATAGCTTTTTGACAAATATTTCCCTTAGATTTTGTATAATTGGATTGGATTGGTTAATTGCACTAAATTTAATTGTTTTGATTTATAGGTGCTCAATTTTGGACATACATGGAAAATAAAGTAGAAGTGTAGCTTTGGGTGTCTAGAGCAATTGTGGTGGAAAAGTCTCAATGGGCCTAATCAAGTTTACTAAAGAAAATAGTGGGCTGAATTGAAGATGCACATGATGTGATACATGGGCTTGTGTTGGAGTGTACCTAGCGTGGAAAAGTTGAAGTGATATTAGGATAGTTTAGTTAATTATTCAACTTTTATTTGGCTCCCCTTTTCCAACTAGGACTTGAAGTCCAAGTGAAATAAGACCTTTTGATTGGCCGTTAGCTGACAAGGGTTGGGCCTTTATTGTGAGGTGAGCTTTTGGTTTGACCTTTGATGGCTGGGAGGTATAAAAGGATTATTATTCCATATTGTGGGGACAATTTTTACCGTGAAGAAGAGATCAAAGTTTTTGACAGAAGTTGCAGAAGGCTGAAGGCAAAGCAAGGAGAGAAAGGCTCGAGTCTAGGGTTTTTCTAAACTTATGCTATTTTTTATTGTGATTTCAATTATGACTATGAGGAACTAATTTTCTTAGCTAGGGTTACGATGTAGCCTAATCATGAATACTCAATTTCTTAGTCAATATTAATTTCAAGTTTTTCCCTTTTTATTGAGTATCTTTTGTTGTGCTTAATGTTTAATTTGGTTTGGATGCTTGATCACCATCTAAGTTGAATTAGTGTGATGCAAGTTAGAGTAGATGCCATACTTAACTTGAGTTTTGCTTCTTGCAATTGATACCATGAATGACTAATTGTAGGTGCCATGCAGTTAGGGTTTGTGTGATCGCTACATAATGTACATAGAGCTTAATGGTTCTTTATGTGTCGAATTCATCTAGATGCCATAGAGAATTGCATGTAAAGATACGTTGTACGTAACCAGATGCCATGGCCATTGAACAATATAGGGAAATTGATCATCAATAAGGGGAATTGCTTGGAATTGATATGCTAAGGGGTTGGGTAGGATTGCTTAAGGTGAAATCGGATGCTCTAGTGTCTCTCTCTTGGTAAATCCCTTGTGTTGTGCAACTTTGTCTTTAGTTTTAATTGCTTCCTTTAATTTTAGTTTTTCTCAATTACAAATTCAATTCAATTTCATCCATTAAAGTTTCTCAATTTAAAATTAATTTCAGTTTATTTGGTAGGAATATTAAGAATTAAATCAATCCTTGTGGGATGATATCTGTATTACTTAGCTATACTATCTTTTGATTTAAAATTTGATTAATTTGGTAAACCTAAATTTCGCAACAGTCACTGACTGCCACATAACCGCTGTCCTTCTTGCCGCTACCTCTGTCTGATTTTGATACCCATAACCATTCATCCTCAGTCACTAATGCCCACAACAACGAACCACCAAGAAGTTGCCTTCCGAACCGTATTAATAAAGGTATCCTGAAACCCACTTATGAGGCCGACCCAAAGTGCAATGTCAAATATCCTATGAATAATTATGTGTCTAGCCATTGGTTGTCTGGATCAAATAAGTAATTTGCATATCAACTATATATTGTATCTATTCTTAACAGTGTGCAGGAAGTTTTAGTTGACCCTTGTTGGTAGACAACGATGAACGAAGAGATGAAGTCCTTGAAGAAGAATGCTACCTGGGAGATAGTTGATTTGCCAACTGGCAAGAAACTTGTGGGATGTAGATGGGTTTATACAGTGAAGTAGAAGGCTGAAGGTACCGTTGATCGATTGAAGGCGAGGTTGGTAGCAAAATGGTACACTCAGACCTACGTAATTGATTACATGGAAACTTTCGCTCTAGTAGCTAAGATTAACACGGTTCGAGTATTGTTTTCCTTAGCTGAAAATTTGGAATGGCCCCTACAACAATTTGATGTGAAGAATGCGTTTTTGCATGGAGACCTAACAAAAGAAGTTTACATGGATCTTCCACCTGGGTGTAACGTTTGAGAAAAATACAGTAGAAAAGTATGAAGATTGAAGAAGTCCCTGTATGGTTTGAAGCAGTCCCCACGAGCATGCTTTGGTAAGTTTGCGAAATCTATGATGGAGTTTGGTTACAAGTAAAGTAATTCAGATCACACTTTGTTTCTTAAGCAGAAGCAGAGTAAGGTTACATCTCTAATTGTGTATGTTGATGATATGGTTGTGACAGGAAATGATCAAGAAGTACGAAAAACGTTACATGATTATTTGTCCAAGGAATTTGAGATGAAAGACCTTGGTTCTCTGAAATATTTTTTGGGAATCGAAGTGCGACAATCTAAATCAGGAATTTTCCTGTCACAAAGAAAGTAGACAACAGATTTGTTGCATGTTGGCTTGTTAGTCGATTGCTACACCAATGGAAGAAGGACTCAAACTTGAGATTGATCCGAACCAAGTATTGGTCGATAAAGGTCGATATCAGAGGCTTGTTGGGAGATTGATGTATCTGGCTCACACGAGGCCTGATCTTGCCTATGCCTTGAGTGTGGTTTGCCAGTCCATGCATGATCCTGGCAAACAACATATGAAGGCAGTTATGTGGATATTGCGATATTTGAAGGGGAGTCTAGGAAAATGATTTTTTTATATACAAAGAATGACCATCTCAAGTTGAAGGTTATATAGATGTAGATTAGGCAGGATCAATTGATGATAGACACTCTCGTCGGGATACTTTACTTTTGTGGGAGGTAACCATATTACATGGAGGGGTAATAAGCAAAATGTGGTTGCTCGGTCAAGTGCAGAAGTTGAATATAGAGGTATGGCGTTGGGAAGTTGTGAGATCCTATGTCTTAAACTGTTATTACAAGATTTGGGTTTTGCACCTAGTCAATTGATGAAGTTATTTTGTGATAATCAAGCTGCTTGCGATATTGCTCATAATCTGGTGCAACACAATAGGGCGAAACATGTTGAGGTTGATAGGTTCTTTATTAAGGAGAAGGTGGTGGATAAAATTGTTGAAGTGCCCGCAATTAGGAAGGAAGACCAATTGGCTGATATACTTATGAAGGTTGTATCGAGTCACATTTTTTCAAAGTTCTTAGACAAGTTAGGCATGAGTGATATCTATGCACCAACTTGAGGGGGAATGTTGACTTTTGTATTATCTTTTAGGTAATTCCTTGTAATATTATATTTCCTAATATGGGCCTGTAATTACTCCCTGTGATAGTGGGATTAGGATTTAGGACTGTAACCCTACGTGTATATATATCCCTCTTTGTGAGATGAATAACACACAAAAATATTAAACCAAATAGTATTCTTCTTCTAAGAACTTTGAAATGAAATTCATTTCAATAAGTTGGCCCATTATAATAATTTTACAGCCTCTCCCTTATGGACACATGGACAACATTACTTTTTACTTTTTAATTTTTTCATTACATTTAATTAGTGTAAACTAGTCGGTACTTTTTTGTTGGCCTCGCAAATCTCGCGGCCCGGTGTTCTAAGCTGAGGGAATCTGCGTCAACACGGGTCGTCCTTCTTTGGTATGATGTGTGGTTGTGCGCGGGCGTGCCAGCACGGTTTGCCGTGCGTTTGAGGGTGAGTTGATTGGGTGAATAGATAGGGGGTGTGCCTGTTTAAATCTAACTTCTAATCGAGCGGCTGTGGCTGAGAGAGGAACTGATCTCGGCCATCAAGTTCACGGCCTGAGCTACAAGGCCGTTAATGGTGATGTTGATGGTGGTTTTTGGGTGGTACTCCGGCGCGTCGTTGGGTGGCGACGGTCGTATGATATATGAGATGAACGAAAGAGTAATAAAGATGGTGCTCCGGCGCCTTGAAAATAAAGGGTTGTATGATATATCGATGAATAGATTTTTCTACAAACTGCCACTACTCCTAAGAAAGCAAGTAAAAGTATTGAAAATGCATTACAAGAAAATAAATGACAGGAAGTAAATGACAGAAAAATATAGTTTGCTCCGTGGGAGGCTTGTGTTTGGTGTTGAACCCTTCAAATGTAGTTGGAGCCTGGTATTTATAGGAAAGGTCTTGAGAAGACAAGGAGACTGAAAATCTACATGTAGAGGTTCTGATTAGAGCTAGTGGGTAGTCGAATCGATATTTGGGAATGTGAAGCATGGTGGTGTGACCCCCATAAACCCCGGCCGCCGCCCTGATGGTGGGCTTTGCGTCTCGGGCCTTGGAGGAGCATTTAATGCCCTGATATGAGGGTTAGTGACTTAATCTTACAAGTCATGAGATTTTCGCACCTAATGCCCTGGTCGTGTATCGGAGGAGCTTGTCCTCAGCTAGTTTTACCAAGGCTGTGATGACCTTGCCCTACAAACTTCCCTTTGTTTCCAAATGGGCACGAATAAAGACTTGTAACTTTCGGCCGAGGGTAGGTGCTAGGGCCGACGAGGGGTTCCCTCGGTCAGTTTCCTTGGCTGAGATTTATTAGGCACAAACATTTTTTTTTTTCCAAAGAAACTAGCCATTTCTGATTTATTTTATTGCTAAAAAAAAATCTAGTTAATATATATACTAGCCATTATTGATTTGTTTCACTTTTCAAAAAAACGGATAGCTAATTATACATTTGCTTATTCATATTCAAATTTGTTATGGAATAACCTAAAACTTATCGTAATTAACTTTATGATGTAGTACGAAAACACGGGTACTGATTGACAAACATCTAAACCCGAAAAGATGATCTGAAATCCATCAACGACTGGAATTCACCATAAAATAGAGAGAATCTCTAAACTTGATTAATAATATGAATAAATTGCCAAATACAAAGCCATGTGTTGGCTTAAATAGATAACAAAGAAACCCTTAAAACGTAGGAAATCTTAAGTTCTAGAATATTCCTAAAATTTAACTAATAAGAAAATAATTTAAATCTTAATTAAAATAATATTAGGAAAATAATATCCTGATTGATAACTTATTCTAGAAATATAAATATAATAGAGTTCTTCTCAAGAAATCAAGCAACTCAAAAATTCCAATGATACGCCTTCTTTTTTTTCCTAGCCCCATAATTAATGCTCAAGCATGATTTTCCATATTTGAAGCCCAATTTTTTGATTTCGAAATTTTCTCCCTTTTCAAATTTCCTTTATAGGAACAAATCCATGATTTGTCATACATCACTTTATTTATTTTATTTTATTCAATCATTTAAAAACATATTTTTATTTTTTAATTTTTAATATGTAAGCTCTTGAACTGCACCACTGTAAGTGAAACTGCAGTTCAGTTCAATAGCTGCCAAAAAAGTTCAAAACATTGAACTATTGAACCCAACTAAAATGAACTGTTGAGCAACCATTGCGGATGCACTTAGAAAATAGAAATTGTCCAATTGAGATTCTTGGTTGTTTTAAATATCGGAAGAAAGACCAAAATGAGAAATGTGGATGGAGCTAGAATTCAGTTTTCCAATTTCGAGGAACCATTTGTCACATGTACATCATACTATCGAATTCCAAAACTTTTTTTATTTTTAAATTGTAGTATTTCATAAAGAAAATTATTTAAAGATAGGTGTAACTATCAATTGGATAATATACAAACCCAAAAAAAAAAAAAAAAAATTTGGATACTATACTTGGTCTAAATAATAGAATCATGTTGTAGAAAATTATTTAAAGATACGTGTCAAACTGCTTTATGTGGTTTTCTACAACATCAATTGATTTTCTTATGCATATCATCAATTCTATTTGGTCATGTTACCAAGTTTCTAATCCTAATTCTTGTCTTAAGGGGCTTTGTTATTGTTTGTGCAAATAATCACACGGGAGAATATTCACAGATTGAGTCCTTTGCCCTTTGAACTTCCTTCTTTTTCTTCTTTCTCGCTCCCTATAAAACAAATCTAGGTCAACGGACCATACTCGGGGGGTGTTGGCCCAAGGCCCTTTGATGCCTAAGTCAGTTAAATGATCTTGAAAAAGATGCAGAGATAACAAAAATGATGGAGGTCTTTTCTCATGGGGAGAGCCGGGTGGTCGGAGCTGTGTGTGTGGTAGTGCATGGCCGTGAAGGAGAGAGAGGAGAGAGAGTGGCGTGAGAGAGAGAGAGAGAGAGAGAGAGAGAGAGAGAGAGAGAGAGAGAATTTTTCTAGGATTTTAGAATTGAATTTAGAATTACCTCAAGTGTATTATGTAGCCATCTATTTATAGACTCCTTGTAGGCTAGGGTTTGAAGAATAATCCATATTTGATTAGGATTATTCTTACCCAAAAATAGGAGATTGGAATTAATCAAGGAGATTTGGTGGAAATCTCATCCTTGATTTAGGGAGATATTCCCATCTTAAATAAAATATAATTTCCCTAATTAATTGAGCTCCTTTTGTGAGTTGGGCTCCTAATTGGAGTAGGCTTTTGATTCCTTGACCTAGGAGGCCCAACCATTATAAATCTCTTCACTCCTCTTCAAATTGCAAATTTGTCTTTCTATACTTTCTAGCTCAAGAGAGAGATCTTGGAGGAGTGTACTGCTTGTCGAGAAGAGGAGTTGCCGTGCGCACCAAGATAAGCTGAAAAATATTTTTTATTATTTAATTTTCTAGGCTTCTCTGCGAGGACCAGTTGGCTGGTTATTGCTGGGATAGTTGGCAACAGCTAGAGTGGCAGCTTGAAGTAGTAGTGACAACAGCTGTCGGCAGTTGTTGCAGTTGTAATTTTTTTTTTTCTGCCACTGTTGCTGCATCGTGGGCGAAGCCCAATGGCTGGCTATGTACTCAAGGTGCTGGCGTGGCCTAGCTATGCTGTAGCACGGGTTGGAGCTAATGCGGCTCCTTGGGGCTGGTTCGAGTGGCGTTCACGGCTTGGGCCGTGTTGGGGGTTTGGGCTGCGCGACTCCCTTTTTTTTTTTTTTTTTTTTTGTTGAGCTGGGCTGCTTCGTGGCCTACTAGAAGGTGGCGGCTTGGGCTGCAAGGCCTTTATATATATTTCTACCACAAGCTAAATACATTTTTTTTGACTTGTGAATTGACTAGCGATTTTTCTTCCTTTTTGCAGCTATTCAGCCATCATATCATCTGATGAGGGAAGCCGATCATCAGGTTCTCAAGTGCCCATGTACTTGTGGGGCGGTTCTTGAGTTCATAAGAGGAGGTTTGTGGCGAATTTGTATCGCGTCACAACTAAGCCCCTGTTTCAGAAGTGGCATGCCAGTTTTGCTTTTGCCATACTGGATAATGTGCATGTCAGGTTGACGGAGCCTTCAACGGATAGTGTGGCTCGTACATACCCGAACGATCTAGATGCGAGGATCATCAAGTTTCGACCGATCTACTTCTCTTTGGGCTTCTGATTCCCGATGTCGCTGTTCTTCAAGAGGGTGTTCCATGCCATGGGGTGTGCTCCTAATTAGTGTACTTCAAATTTCTACTGGGCGATCATCTGCTTTGACAACCTGAATCGCTTTGACCTTGCTGGAGATTTTCTACTTCTTCAAGGTGAACCACTACGAGAAGTATGCCCAACTTTGTGCGCTCAAGCATGATCATGTGTGTAGCACTGACGTGTTGGAGGTCAGCAGAAAGTGGGAAGGTGAGGTAGATGATGATTCACAAGTTCCCATCACCTACTGCCATGGTATGTCACGATATGTTGGTCTGCTTCAATGTCATTTGAATTCTTTAAGTTGTGGCTAACTGACTTCTGTCTTCTACTTGCAGAGTATGACATCCACAAAAAAACTCGTTCTTGATCTAGACATGGTGAAGATCTGTCAAGCCATGAACATCCTTGCGAAGTTTGGTGAATGACACTGGCTGTTGAGCGAATATTGAAGGAAAGCAGGTGGTCTACCCCTGGTTGGAGATATTGAGAGGTGGACGCTACATGGTCCTAATTCGGATGATCTACTTGACGAATGGGAGGAGCCCTCAAATGAACTCCCTAGAAAGATGAAGCTGCTCCCAAGCCTTCCAAAGATGAAGCCTCGACCTCACGAGCAAGAGATGTGTCTCCGTTAAGAAAGAAGCCAAGACTTCCTTCTGCTATGATCAAGTCTTCTTCAGAGGAGGTCTCGTCTGCTAAGAAGACTTAAGTGAGAGCTGCTCCTTCGTCGTCTGCCAAGGTCAAGCACTGATGAACAAAAGTGTTACCTTGCAAGTGTATGAATCGATATGATTGTATAGCAAGGAAATACGAGAGTTGTTCCCGAAGAGATTTGTAAAGTTTATCAATTAATTGCAAATATGAATACCTTAAGAAAACTAGAAAAAAAAAATGAAATATTAAAAGTTCCAAAGTAAAATCAAGAAAATAAATTTAACAAAGGTTGGAAATTGGTTTTGAAAATCAATGGATGAAAACAAGGAGTCCGACTTAACCATAACAATCCTTTCTTTATTATGATGATTCGTTCGGCCACGGTGTCACCACTCCTCAATCAAACCCAACTAATGACCCCCATAGCCAAATTTAATTGAGAACCCATTAAGTTTATGAAGAACAATCAAGAACTAAGAAGCGTCTTAGTTGGAACCCCGGCTTTAACAACAATTCATTAATTCATAGTGCATATAAGATTAGGGATGAACCCCTCACCCAATCTTATCTTAGACAATCAAAAATACCTATAACAGACAATTACAAGTATCAAGATCACAATTATAATAATGACTGAAATAATGAATATAAATTGATTAAAAATAAAGTATTAACTCAATAACATAGAATCGTCATGTTAGGTTACATTGGATCCCTAGCAAAGAATTTAGTTACCCATAGCCATCTTGAATACAAACAATAAACTTATAAACATAGAATACAAAGTTTGAATTAAGTTAGAAAAACCCTAAGATGAATCCACTATAGTTGCACTCCTCCTCCGGCAAATCTTGAAGGCTATGAACGGCTAAGAAAGTGAGTATGTGAATTGGGTGATTTGAGATATTGAAAAATATGCTAGGGTTTTCTCAAAAGCCTTGAAAAGATATATTTATAGGCTACCTAAAAAAGAGAAATAGGTTAGCCTGATATAGGAGAAAAAAATAAAAATAAAATCCAATTAGAATAGGGAGTTTGTCTTCCTAGTTGTGTTAGGCTTTGAGTTTTGTTGCACTTCTTTGACCAGACCAAATGCCAATTGATCTAGGCAATTATAGCTGATTTATTATTGACCTAACACAAGATTAGGTGCCTCCTAACTACACTAGGACGTCCAAAAGCCTGCTTACCAAGAATGGTAACTTGTGATGCAAAGTTGTCAAAACTCACGCAAAATTCCAACACTGATCCATTGGTACTAAACCTAATGTAACTTTCTCTAGAAAACTTGAAATCAAGAACCGTAAAATTCTCCAAACGCTAGACTTCCCGAGCTTTCCAAGCACATATAGCAAGTTATCTGGTTCTTCTTGAGAACATACAGTTAAATCCATAAAGTTGACCCATTTGCATAGGCAGTTTCTTGAGTTCCAAGTTGTTAATTCCAAAATTTTGAAACTTCGCTCTTTTTCACCATATTTTTCTCTTTTTTTAGCTCCAACTCAACTTTAGGGACGATTTCCTACAAAACTCACACTAAACACATCAAAAAAAAAAAAATTTCATAGAAGAAGCTACTGCAAATCATAGGAATAGGGTATAGAAAATAAGCACAAATATTAAGTTATCAAGCACACCATGGGCGCAGATAGCAAGAAGGTGCATGGCATGTAGAACATTCAGGATATTTTGCTCAAGTCTTCTATTAAAAAGCTCCAAACTTGTGATCTACCTTGCAAGGACGTTTGCCCCCAATATGGTTCATCTGCCGTGTTGAAGAAAAATGTGAATCTCCCAACATAATTTCACCATCACTAATTAAATAATGGGGTTTTATTATTTTAGGTTCGACCCATTTGAGACGCAAGTCTCTTAATTACAATCCCTTGCTTCAAGGGAAAACCCTTTGATTCCATCATAAAGAAACAGAACGTGTGTAAGTTTTGCAGCTGCCCCTAAGTCGAACCTCAGGGTGCCTACATATCCCTTACGAGAATCAAGCCACTCATAGTTCAAAGAATTGCAATGAATAAATGACTCATTGCAAATAATGGAATTTGAATGAATTTGATTGAAAAATCGTTTGAGTGAATTTAGCTGAATAAACCAGGGATTCGATCTTGATGTGTGTTTGGGGTGAATTTGGTTAAAAATGAACCAGGGATTCAATTTGGATTTGAGATTTGGGCGGTTGCATCTAGATTGAGTCTCTAGATTGCCTACGTACCCTTTCGAAGGGATCAAACCAACGTAGTTCTGAAATTTGGAAATTAACGGGTAAGTGTGGCCCACTAATTGAAAATTTGTGTCTTTTAGACAATTTGAAGATCTTCATAGGTAGATGACCCATGAGAAAAATTGGAAATTAATGGGTAAGTGTGGCCCACTAATTGAGAGTTTGTATTTCTTGAGAATTGAATTTGAAATTTGCATGGGTTGATGACTCATGGGAAAAAATCAGAAATTAATGGGTAAGTGTGGCCCAATAATTTAGAATTTGTGTCTTTGAGACGATTTGAAGATTTTCATAGGGAGATGACTCATGGGAAAAAATCAGAAATTAATGGATAATTTGGGCCTCTACAAATTTAATAGGTGTTTATTTAGTTCACCCATTAAATATTGGGGACTTTTGAGAATTAATGGGCAATTGTTTTGACAGCCCATTAATCTATTCGGGGCCTTTGATATTTTGACTGTCCCATGAGCAGAAATTGGTTCACAACTGTGGTCTTTGTGACAAAAGAGACCAACGTGCAACTCAACAGAGAAGGAATTCAAGGCATGGCACGTGGCCTTTTCAAAGGCTAGTTTCTTTTCCTTTTTTTTATTTTTTTATTACTCATGTTTTTTTTTGGGCTAGCATCTGTCTCTTCTTTTAACCCAACACACAAAGAAAGGGGAGCTTCTATAGTGAGGGGAAAGTTATAAGGGGTTTTTTTGAGGGGTATGTTAGAGCCGTTGGATTTCATCCAACGGTGAGTTTTTAAAAGAGGGTGCATGTAGAACCGGGTTGAAATCTGACCCGTTGGAAACCCAACTTCAGTTGAAGATATTTCCTTCTCTGAAAAATTCAAGAACACAATCCTCTGTTTTTGAATGTAACGCAAACCCAGAATTAGAAAGATCCAAAGCTCCCAAACCCTATAGTCGCTCCATTGTCATCAGCTCCTTGGGAGGCCTGCGATCTATGGCATCCTCGGTATGACGATTAATGGCTCTTATCTAGCTATTGCCCTGTTTTGATTCTATGGCTGAAGTGAAAACCCCTTCTCTTTTTCGTTCAGCACACGAGATTCCAGATGAAAGCAAAGTAGCATATCTGGTTCTGTAGCTAGACGCCGCAGCAGCATTTGTTCCTCGATTGTGGTAGAGATGGAGTCT
Source organism: Prunus avium (assembly GCF_965620075.1). Lineage (NCBI taxonomy): Eukaryota > Viridiplantae > Streptophyta > Magnoliopsida > Rosales > Rosaceae > Prunus > Prunus avium. Next base: position 14,769,751 of record NC_142287.1, read on the forward strand.
CCACTACCAAAGAGTCTTCTCTAATGTCCACCACATTCTCTTAAGCTGATTGACTTCAGAGCTCCCGCTTGAGTTTGAGAGGTAAGTTTACTGTTGCTGGATTGATTTTATTGGGTTTGGTTTGTTTTTTGTGAGGGTGAGAAATTCGTCATTTGTGGCATCAATAATGCGTCATTTCTGCGGTCAATAATGTGTTATTCTGCCGTCAATAATGCGTCAGTTTTCTGTCAATAATGCGTAATTTCCTTATGAATATTCAATATATTTAGTTGATTGTTTTTGGTGGGGGTGGGAAATTATAAAATGTAGGTAAAAGATCCTAAACTTAGGCTTAATGACATTAGGAGTAAGCATTTGGAGAGGATATTGGGAGAAGTTCTGTAATTGCTGGTTTGAATTACATTTGTGTTCTTAGTTGAACATGTTGGTTCTAATGTTATTTTTTCCAGATTATTGCACAAGAGATGACGTAACTATTATTAAATTTTGTGTAATAATGGCTCTTACAAACAAGCTAGGCTATGCGTCTTTTTTGTGTCAATTTGGGCAATGTTTTGTGTAAGTGGAATGCATTGATATGTTGTAATGCAGTAATGATTGATTAATGAATTAATATTTGCTATGCAGTGATATAGAAGTAGTTCAAAAATATATGTGGGTAAAATGTCTGGGGGCTCAGAGAGTGATGACTGTGTAACAGCTAATGGGATGGTTTACATTCCTGAAGTAAGAAATGAGAAAACACCAACGGTTGGGATGAAGTTCGACTCGCTTGACCTCGCTTATAATTTCTATAACAGATATGCATTCTTGGCTGGCTTTGGTATTCGACTTCATTCCAGCTTTCGGGGGACAAATAATAAAGAGATTCTGAGGAAAGAATTTGTTTGTTGCAAACAAGGTGCATACAGGAAAGATGAAACTCGGGAGAGTAAAAGACAGCGGGGAATAAGTAGATGCAATTGCAAAGCTAAGATTGTGGTTGTGAAGATAAATGGGAGCAAGAAGTATGCCATCTCTCTTTTTGCAGAGGGACACAATCATAAGATGACAGCCTCAGAAAGAGTGCATTTATTGAGATCACACCGTCGTATTTCGGATTCTACAAAAGTACTTACAAAACAGTTGGGTTCGGTTAATATCCCCATTCATCAGAAGGTAAGTATTTTCGAGGTGCAATCCGGAGGAATGGATAAAGTCGGTTTTATCAAAAAGGATATTTACAATCTTGAATGTAGTGTGAATGGGAAGCTGAGGAACCACGATGTTGAACTAGTGACCGAGTATTTTATGGCTGAACAGAAAAAAAAATGAGGCTTTTTATTTCAAGATTGAGGGAGATGGCGAAGACAGGTTTAGTCGATGTTTTTGGGCAGATGCAACTTCTAGACCGGCATACCGGTTGTATGGAGATGTTGTTGTATTCGATACCACATTCAACACGAATCGATACGACTTGACATTTGCACCAATATTGGGAGTTAATAACCATGGTCAGACAATTGTCTTGGCATGCACATTTTTGAGCAAGGAAACGACTGAGTCGTTTATTTGGATGTTTGAGGAGTTTAAGAAAGCCATGCAAGGTGGCGAACCTAAAACGATCATTACAGATCAAGATGCGGCCATCACCAGAGCGATTTCAATAGCCTTCCCGACTACATTTCATCGGCTTTGCATATGGCACATCACATCAAAGTTCCATGTTAAGTTACCACATTCTGCTTATAAGGAGTATTGGCGTGAATTTCAGAAAGCCATATGGGATACTGACAATAAGGATGAGTTTGATGCAAAGTGGAATATTGTGGTTACAAAGGCTGGTTTGACTGACCATCAATGGCTAAGTTCAATGTTTGATTTAAGGGAATCTTGGGTTCCAGCCTACGCACGAGACTTTTTTGTCGCTGGAATGTCAAGCAGCCAAAGAGCGGAAGGTTCTCATGCTTTCTTCAAGCAATACATATCAAGGAGAAATTCGTTGATGGATTTCATAATACGATTTGAGAGGGCACTTTCCCATCAACGTCAAAAAGAGTTAGCTGCTGATCACGTAGATGCATTTGAAGTGGCTCAATGTATTCTACCAATGCCAATGAACAAACAAATGGCTACCTTGTACACAAGGGCAATGTTTCAAAAGTTTGAGAAAGAACTAATACAAAGTACAGCATGTTTCCTAGAGCTCAAAACAGAGGATGCTTCAAAAGTTGTCTTTAATGTGAGCGAAAGGAAAAATTGGCAAACAAGAGTGGCAGAAGTCGTATATGTCAAAGATTCTGACCACGCATCGTGTAGCTGCAAAAAATTTGAATTTGTTGGGATTATTTGCAAGCACATCCTAGCATTGTTCAGAAGGGACCAGATTGAATATATGCCCGATAAATATATTTTGAAAAGGTGGAAGAAAACTGCGAAAGCTGGATTGGTGTCAAATGCAAATGGCAACGAAATTAAAGACTCTGCAGATCCTGGTCTTTTAATAAAGCGGAGTACAATGTCCCGACTTGCTTCAGATGTGGTTGAGGATGCATTAATGTGTGAAGAAGGATGTGAGCTAGTGTCAGAGACTCTAAAAAGTTTGCGGGTGAAGTTGAAGTTGTTGAAGGATGGACCAAGTAATAACGAAGTTGGAGGGTCTAGCTCTCAAACACAATATATGAAAGACCCTAAGAGAGTAAGGTGCAAAGGAAGGTGGAAACAAGTAACGGGAGCAAAGGAAAAGCCAATGAAGCGAGGGATTCGACACTGTCGGGAGTGTGGAGACATTGGTCATGATAGAAGACAATGCCCAAGAAATTTGAACACACCGTAAGATGTTAAAACTATTTATAATAACACCTAAAATTTGAATAGTTAAATTTTTTATGTGCTTGTGTTTGGTGTTTATGCAGGACATCACCGTCAAACAATGAGGAATCAACTCCAATAGATCTCAGTGACCCATTATTCGACGAATTTTACAGGATGCACGGACCTACCGAATGATTTATGTTTGTATTATACAAAGGCCGGTTGTTATGAAGGCTAATGATCAGGTTAAGTTTTCTATATGCAGTTTATTTTATTTGTTTGTTCATGTCCATTGATAAGCTTTTACTTTGTCCACTGCTAATTGAAATGGAAATTTGGTTGGTTTACTTCTTGCATGAAATTTGGACACATGTTAATTTTACATGTCTTCTCCCTATTTGGAAATTTTCATAGACATTTGATAAAGTATCAAATTTTGAGTTTTGTGAAGAAGCAATGACTTTTACCATGTACAATGGGTAGTTTATGCTGAATTATGAACGAGTGACACAGATTCATTGATTATATGACAGGGTAATGTAGCATTTCCAGTAGGGAGCTGTTGTTTCCATCAGCAGTAATGATTTCCAGCACGAATCATTTCTAGCAACACTAATCATTTACAGCAGCAACCAATTTTTCCTAATGTTATGTTCTAGTGCTTGACTGGTTATTAAGATCTGACCTTGACTATGAAGAAATATTGGTGCACGATTTTGTAAACATTCGTACCTGAAGGATACTTGAAATTTGCACTATGTTGGAACACAATGATTAGAAATCAGCGTGTAAAATACAAACTACAATACAACATCTTCTATGCATGATAAGTACATTGCAGCTAATCACATTTCGAATGCTTGGAGAATATTAAAGTGTACACCAACATTTCAACTACTTGTAATTTCGCACACACAAGAAAATTACATTGCAAAGAATTTTATGTGCTCCCTCTTAGCAATATCACGATCACCCCAACCAACTGAACAATGGTAGCCATATTCACTCGGTCGTATGGGTCAGCTTTTTCCGAGCAGCTTGCAAGTGCTTATGGTCACTCGTGTCCCCACTCATATAGACGAAATAAATATTCAGCAATATTTGTAATATTTTGTTATATAAATAACCCATAAATCATTCACCAAAGAATGTATAGCACATTGGCATGTAAAGTGAATAAGGAGAGTGTTACTTATGACTGACGTGTCAATTTTTTGAATACGCCATCTGTTTAATGTGAAGGGACATGATAATGGACTTTACTGATTCCCAACGCGTGGTGATATTGAGAACTTATTGAATAATATTTCAGTTTTTGCAAAATACAATTTTAGACACAAGGAATTGCAATACATAGTCCCAATAATTATATATGAAGCAAATGAAAGTAATACTTGTGTTATTATAAATTAGATAATGAACATTAAGGAAATATACTTCTAATTTGTCCCAGTTATATGTTGTTGTTTGTACTGTTTCATGTCACACTTTTTCTATCTTTCTTTATATTATATGTTTAGGGAATCCCTCAAAGCAACATATACTGTGAAAAATAAAATATTGTGTGAAGTTCTAATCACTCATATAGACTAGGACAAATATTCAGTACTATTTCAAAATTGCTTGACTGGTGTCAGGCCATCGAACGATGTGATTTGACATGATAGAGATATTTACTACGAACCCAAGACGGAGCCATATTGACAACTTATTGAATAGCGTTGACGTGTTCAAAGATCTAGATGCACGCACCCATGATGGCTTCAGAGCATTATCCAATTATTATATATGTGGATTATTATAACAAAACAGATACGTTTACAGCCTTTTATATGAAAGGAAACTAATTATTGTATTATTAAAACTTAGATAATTAATATTAGGGAAATATACTTGTGATGTTGGTTGTTGCAAAATATATAGCTAGGGTTAAGAGGAAAGTGAGTTATCTAAAGGCATTCAAATTTTTTCTTTATGAAATTGATGATTTCTAGCTTCCCCTAGTTGTATAACGTCACAAGGAGGCCGGAGTAATTTTCGGGGCATTTTTCCAATTTTCCTACAATTTATTTAACTTTTTTCAAGATTTTTGCACTAAAAAAAGCCAAAATAATCGCAAGATGACACCTGGCGCGATCTGAGCGCATCACCTTTCACCACTTGCACAAGTGTACGTCAATACACATGGCCACATCCTTGGTTTTTACCCTAAATTCTTATTTTATTATTTTTTCTTATGAAATTCATAACTAAATACACAAAAATGATAAAAATATTCCGAAAATTGATACGAACTCATTGACACTTCATCTTCCTTACTGAATTCCCCGTTTCATGGTTATTCATTTTAAAAGACAATTTCGAGCATTCACGGGAGATGCTTGTTGATGTAGGTTATCTAGGTTAAAGTTAACAACATATATAGCTAGGGTTAAGAGGAAAGTGAGTTATCTAAAGGCATTCAAATTTTTTCTTTATGAAATTGATGATTTCTAGCTTCCCCCAGTTGTATAACGTCACAAGGAGGCCGGAGTAATTTTCGGGGCATTTTTCCAATTTTCCTACAATTTATTTAACTTTTTTCAAGATTTTTGCACTAAAAAAAGCCAAAATAATCGGAAGTTGACACCTGGCGCGATCTGAGCGCATCACCTTTCACCACTTGCACAAGTGTACGTCAATACACATGGCCACATCCTTGGTTTTGACCCTAAATTCTTATTTTATTATTTTTTCTTATGAAATTCATAACTAAATACACAAAAATGATAAAAATGTTTCGAAAATTGATACGAACTCATTGACACTTCATCTTCCTTACTGAATTCTCTGTTTCATGGTTACGCTATATTAGTATTTTATTATTATTTACCCTACATTATTATTATATTACTTTTTAGCCTCTACATTTGTTAATTATATTTACTCGAAATTATTATTTTTATTGTTATTTTGAGTGAGAATAGACCATTTCTGGTGTTAATCAGTTTCTCTCTTCTTCAATTTGTTAATTTTTTTTTCCTTTATTAGGGTGAAGGGATGTTTTGAAAAATAAAAAGAACAAATTACATTCCAAGTATTGTATAACATCAGAAAAAAGTCCATGAATAACCCATTATTTGTATAGCTTAATTTACTGCATCCAAACATTTCATTCATTCATACAAAATTGACGAATTACTGACGACTGACATAATGGTCCCATAAGATAGTTTTACATTGCAAAGCATATTATTTGGTCCCTGTTAGCAATACCACGATCACCCCAACCAACTGAACAGCCGTAGCCGCAATTAGTCAGTCGTATTGGTCGGCTTCTTCCGAGCAGCTTTGACGTGCTTATGCTCACTCATGTCACCACCATCGTCTAGTATCTCTATCACAGCATCAGGGGATACATAGTCCCAATTATAACTTGTATGAGTAGTTGCCGCAAATGCTCGGAAATTTTCGAATCCTTCGTTGAATGCCATCTCCAGTTCACTATGGTGCTCTTCGCATCGCATATGGTCCATCAAACAACCTTTAATTTCATCATTCATTACTGTATCCAACTCCTCTGCTTTCAACTTCCTTGTATGACTCAACTTCAAGTACTTGTTCTTTTGGGAGAACGCTTTGTTAACTCTAATGTTAAGATCAGCCAGAATGGCCTCGTCTTCAACACATTTCTCGTGCCACGAATTGATCAGTCTGGAATTATAATCTAGCTTGCTACTGACTGCATGTATTGCCTCTAATGGATCATCGGAGTCCCCCTCACTCCCAAATGATGTTGAAAATGGAAGGGGTCGGCGAGTACAACGTGGAAATGGAGCTTGCAACTCCAATTTTTCATATTCGACTGTGTTGTTGGCGCCTGAACAGGATGACATGCTTGAATAATCCTATTTGTTTTTAGAGGATGAGGATTGCATATTCAATTTCGTTTGAGGAAGGGGACATAGCTTTATAGACCAACATACTAAAGCTTGCGTGTAGTCAACATATGTACTTTATTTCAATTTTTAAAAAGAGGTGTCAGGTTTTGCTTTTCAAGCATGTCAACCTCATTACACCATTGTCAGTGGTTGAAAGAAACTCAATGGAAGTGACATCTAGTTAGTGAACCCAACCACAGTGGTTAGGATTAAACTTAGATTGTATCAGACAAAAAATTAATTTATACATTGTCAACCAAATATTTTTTGGCGGGAACCTTTTTATTTGTATTACTATCACATCCTTCATAGAAACTCTCCCTCCACGAAAAACTGACTCCTCCACCGAATCTCTCTCCATCGACTGAAACTCTCTCCTCCACAGAAACTCTCTCCCTCCATAGAATGGATTTACTAACCAAGTTTGATGTAAGCATAATAAACACCCCTCCAAACAAAGACCGCCTTCGACACGCAAGTGAATCACCAGATAAGCAGTGTCACATTCCTAGACAGAATGACCATTTTGTTGGAAGTTTTGAGTCTGAAAGGGTTCTTGGATTCTGGAAGGAGAGGCATCTTCAACTTGGTGATGAAATCCAAAGGGCAAGGGCACGTTTGGAATTTGTTGAAGGCCAAATTGAAGATGACAAAAGGCAGGCCAATCTGGATAGGGCGAAGTTGCAGCGCATGAAGCGTAGACACAAACGACTTCGGAGTGTAGCTGTTCAAAAATACAAGAACTCATCTAATGCAGTGGAGTCAAAGAAGCGTGTGATGCAAGCTGGATTCGACTACTTCCGGTCCTATGCAAAACTCGTCGTACCCGGGTTTGATTGGTCATCTATTACCTTTTCCGACGTTAACAAATATACTCACCAAGGGAAGTAACCATTTTGGTTATCGTGTTTGAGCAGAGGCAAATCAGTGGAATTGGAATTTTCGTTCAACTCTGCTTCAAATCTATTTTGATGCTTACTATTATGGAAGATTTCAACCTTCATATTTTGATGTCTTTAATGATGAGAACACGTGATGCAACGTGGCCATCTACTTCAGTCATATGTTGCTGCCATGTCCATTTTTGTGTGATCACGTATCAGATTTGGACATGGTTGCATCATATGCAATGTTGCCTTTATTTATTATATGTTAGGGCAAGGTTTATGGAAAAGCATTTGTGAGTGCGTTTGTGACAAGGTTATGTTATTGTTTTTTTGTACTGGTTCATCTCCTACTATTGTTTTCTTCCTTTATATTATATGTTTGTGGAATCCCTCAAAGTTAACATATACTGTGAAAAAAATGCAGAGTGAATATATAATCACTTATATAGACTAGGACAAATATTCACTAATATTTTAAAATTGCTTGAGTGGTGTGAGGTTTTTCAAAAAAGTATGACATTATTTTATGTGATTGGACATGATGGATATTTTGTACTGATTCCCGATGGACTACTTATTGAATACCTGTGACGGTTCATAACTCTAGACGCAGTTGCATATGGACTACTTATTGAATACCTCTGACGTGTTTAAAGCTCTAGGCGCAGTTGCAATGATGGCTTCAAAGCAGTGTGCAATTATTATATATGTACATTATTATAACAAAACAAAAACAGATTATGTTACATCCTTATATTTGAAAGGAAACTATTTCTTGTCTTATTACAAATTATATAACGAATATTAAGGAAATATACTTGTTAAAGTGAACAAACATATATACTTAGGGTTAAGAGGAAAGTCAGTTCTCTGAAACAATTTGGATTTTTTCATTGCGAAATGGATGCTTTATAGGTTCCTCTAGTTTTATAACGTCACAAGGAGGCCGGAGTAATTTTCGGGGCATTTTTACGATTTTCCGACTATTTATTACAATTTGTTCAAGTTGTTTGCACTAAAAAACCCCAAATAATCGCAAGTTGACATATGGTGCGATCTCAGTGCATACCTTTCACCACTTGCACAAGTTTACGTCAGTTGCAACCAAACATTCTTGCTTTTTACCCTAAATTCTTATTTTATTGTTTTGCCTTACAAAATTCATAACTAAAAACACAAAAATGATAAAAAAAACTTCCGAAAATTGCTACGAATTCATTGAGGCTTCATCTTTCTAACTGAATCCCCCGTTTCGTGGTGACGCTAAATTATTAGGATATTGTTCTTTACCCTAAATTATTATTATATGACTTTTTACCTTCTATATTTATTAATTTTATTGACCCTAATTTTTTTTTTTTGTAATTTTGTTATGCGAAAAGACCATTTCAGGTGCCAATTAGTTTCTCTCTTCTTCAATTTCTTAACTTCTAATTTTTATTAGGGTTAAGGGATGTTTTGAAAAAGTAAATGAAAAAAATACATGTCAACCATTGTATGGTATCAGAAAAAAATTAGTTTAGGATATGATAAGTGGGAAAATGTCTTTTCCAAGCACTGGTGAACAGACAGCTCACTCCATGCACGCCTTTTCGTTTACCAAATATTAAGATTGTAGTTGGGTAAAATATCTATGTCAGTAAAATGTCATATTACCCATCTCTGATGTCAGTAAGCATTCAAGTATACAAATATATATACGTAGATTTATATTGGGTTGCCACGTATACATTAAACCGTGTATATATATACGTAGATGGGCACACAGATGACAAATATATATACGTAGATTTATATTGTGCAGTCATAAACCGTGTATATCTACATTAAACCGTGTATATATACACGGAGTGTTTGCCAACGTCCGGAATAATGGGCACACAGATGCCATACGGAAGAGATCTTCTGAAGATTGGGTTGCCACGTATAACATCACTTTAAACCAAGCCAACTCCGGGATGAAGGCTTGGGGCATCTCCAAATGGATATGCTTCCTTCTCTTTCCTCCGACTGTAGTGAAATATTTGGAATTCATGTGTTTCTATTTTTTTGGAATGGAACGATTTGAGGAGTGGAAGAGGGGAGAAATGAGAATAGATGGGGTTTTGGTTCTATTATAGGGTGTGTTTGTTGTACCGTTTGGAAAATGTGTTTCTACTTGAGGTTTTTCTCACTTGACCCTTTTTAAAGAAACTGAACCAACACCCTAAAACTAGAGAAAAACAGAAGAGAAGGAAAATGTCATCGAAATGCAAAGTCAGACAGTCAAAAAGTAAATTAAGAACCTATATGCATAGCCATTTTTAGGATTTTCCCGCCCTTTTTATGTCAATGAAACAAATGTAACGGATTACTGACTAGTCACAGAACGTCCCATCACATAACTTTTCATTTTCCCACACCGAAATATAGTAGTAATGTTATTAAAATGTGATGGATGTTTATCCAACTAGTTGGTTTAATGAAATATAATGAAAATAATATAGGGTTTAGGGCAGTTTTCCCTCAATTTTCATATTGGGTTTTGGTAGTTAAATATTATATTGGTTTATGGGGTAAACGGTGCCCCATATCTGACGGTACATGTGTCGAAAGCATGCCCAACCCACCCACAGACAGAAAAGAGGATATAATCGCATTTGGGCAGAGATGAGAGAGCTCTGAGTCCGAAGAGGTTTGAGTGAGAAGATCTGAGTGAGAAGGTATGAGTCCGAAGAGGTTTCAGTGAGAAGATCTGAGTGAGAAAAGGTACAAGTGAGAAGATTCAACATGTCTTCGTCTTCATCTCCCGCTCAAACAAAGAGGTGTCCGTACTGTGGAGCTGCAATGGTGCTTCGGGTTTCAAAATCAGAAAAAAATCGAGGGAAGCCATTTTGGAAGTGCCTAACCTCCTTTGTAAGTTTTCATTTCCAGAATATGTATGTGGGTGAAAAAAACCTTGGTCTAACTCTGACACAATTATTTTGCATATATGATGCCTGCAATTAGGGAGCCACCAGTTGCAATGGATTTGAATGGGTTGATGTAACTTCCGCTCAAGCAGAACAGCCAGATGACACGTATGATGCTACGGTGCTGAATATGCTGAAGTCCATTAAGGATTTGGTATTAGTTTTATTACTTTTATCAATTTTAATATTATTTGTTCTTTTAATGACCAATTAAGTGCACAGTTTCAAGGATTGTAAAAGTTCTCCCCAAAAAGACATGTTGCACGCACCACCAATGAGTTTTCAAACCCATTTTGTAATATTTGTTCTTGAAATAGGTGGATTGGCATTGAGTTTAAATTATTGTTCTTGAAATAGGTAGATTGTTTATTGGCGTATACTAAAGGTTTATTGATTGTTTACTGCATGTATATCGCATGTTATAGCGCGGATATTGGATGTTTATTGAAGGTTTATTGATTGTTTACTGTATGTATATCGCATGTTATTGCTCGGATATTTGATGTATATTGAAGGTTTATTGATTGTTTACTGCATGTGTATCGCATGTTATTTATCGGATATTGGATGTTTATTGAAGGTTTATTGATTGTGTACTGCATGTTTATCGCATGTTATTTGTCGGATATTGGATGTTTATTGAAGGTTTATTGATTGTTTACTGCATCTGTATCGCATGTTATTTATCGGATATTGGATGTTTATTGAAGGTTTATTGATTGTTTACTGCATGTATTTCGCATGTTATTGTCCGATATTGAATGTTTATTGAAGGTTTATTGATTGTTTATTAGTAGGAAGAACAACTATTCAGTAGAATTTCCTAATCGATACGACTTCCTTATGGATGGTGAAATTAGGGGCTGATGTATATTGCATGTCTATTGCGTATAGATTGCATGTGTATTGCGTGTATATTGCTTGTCTGTTGCCTGTGTATTGTTGTTTATTTCCTTCGTAAGCAATAAACAATCAATACACACGCAATAAATGTACGCTATGCACGCAATAGACAAGCAATATAGACGCAATAGACAAGCAATATAGATGCACCAATATACATTACTTTTATGCTACTGAGCTGCCCAAGACCAATAAAATAAAGAAAATAAACGAATTTATTAACCGATTATAAAGGAAAGAGGGATTCAAACCCGATGGGCGGTACGGAACCAATAGGAAGTTTTTATAGCATTGCAGATGGGAAATGTTTATTGAAGTTTTATTGAGGTTTATTGACAGTTTACTGAATGTTTACTGAAGGTTTACTGCATGTATATCGCATGTGTTTCTATAAAGAAGGCATGGTTGAATAAAACATTGGAGGCGAGGGCATAGCCGCCTATTTCCCTTACAGAATTACAATCAATACACACGCAACCCATTGCGATTAAGTTAAGGCATGGTGAACGGCTTAAAGATTGGGATCTGATATTTGGAATGGTGGCTTGGATAAATCATGACATATTACTTTGCAATAATGTAATACACTTTAAAAAGCCATCAGTCATTGTTCACATATGCAGTCTTCCAATCCCAATTCAATGCAGTTTGGTTAAGGTTATGTAAATGTCGTGAAGGAGTTAGGGCAATATTACAGAGATGTTTGTTTCATTAAATCCAAAAAAACTTTACACTCCAGATGCACATTCTATGTATGGGAATGGCATGTGCCTAACTTCAAAAACGCATATGCCTATCCATTTACATTTGCCCACGTGCACTAGATTTACAAATCCATTTACTTTTCTCCTCACTAAGCCTCTGCATCTCCATTTCAGATTCTTCATTTTTCTGTCTATGCTCTGCATCCAGCTACTATATACATTTAGCATAATATGAGAATAAACGTAGCGTAGTATCACACTAATCAAAATGAAAGCATGCATCCGCTATAATAATATTTTGGTTCTAATTGTTGTCCAATAACTTAAACTTAAAATTATGTACAAAAATACACTAAGATTGAGAAAGACGAAGAAGAATTGAGGAGCAGAGGTAGAATTCGAAAAGGAGCCGTGGATCTGTATTGTGTATTTACATGACTTTCAAATTGGAGATTTCCAAAACCAATTTAATCATTAAGTACCTGAACCCATTTCAATCACTACCATGGCATGTAAGCATCTCCCCGTAATATCTCTGCACCCAACTTCAACCGGAAAAAGGGCATGTTCTGCGCGGTGCAAGTAGCTAACGGAATCTCAGCGCTCAAAAGCTCAATGTACTTCAACACAAACATGCCACAATCGCCTCTGAAGCAAATCAAGAACTCGATCAATTCAAGTAATGACATTGTAACGTAATTGACAATTTCAAGTAATAAAATTAAAGAAAAAGTTGTGCTCACTGATTAGATTGTTGTAGAACATCCACTCGTTCTATTGGCCATGGACACCACCAATCTCTGCTGCAGTCGTTTGCGTAAACACCTTCTTCATAAAAGTCGATGGAGTTGAGAAGATTTGGAATCGTAATTGAAAGCGGGGCGAGTTCTTCCTTTAACATCTCATCTGGAATAAGTGAAACCATTGAATCGTACACTTTGATTTCACACTTAACCAGATCAATCATTAGAGCCACCTAATGCTTATACTTCGTCAACAGACAAGGGGCATACACCTTATGCACGTTCTGCCAATCCGCCCCACACGCCGGAACCTTGCCATTTACAACGTTCACTAAACTGTTTCTAATTTTCCACCCAGCCTGCTCTTTTTTTCTTTTATTATCCACAAAACAAGTATGGATGTGATTCTGTGAAATAGAAAACAATCAATGGTTAAACACCTCCACAAAGCAAGTATGGATAATTTGTAATTATTAACTGCACTTGGTCAAGCCCTATGACATACCATGAAAAATACATCGGTCGTTGTCCAGTTCGATATTTCTACAACCTCCAAATCTTGTTGTCGCTTTCGGATGAGATACAACCCCAAATCAATGTGCTGCACATGTTTTTCTGGTCAATCTCATAATCTATGTACATTAAAACAAATGCATAATCAATTAAACTTACATCTCCTGTCAGCCAACCGTCAGCTTTTACGAGGGAAGCGAAGAATTCAATCTTAGCTTCCACGTGGCCAAATTGCATCACTAAACTGTGAATATAACAAAGTTTTAGATCACAACAATTTAAAAATATATACACTAATGCCTTTTATCTCAAAAAACAAGGGACTTACTTTGGGTTATGGCGCCATTCCCAACAAAGTTTCAGCAATTTCACCATATCATCATGCGGAATCGCCTTCATTGGGTCTAACATCCGAAGTCGGGTTGTCTCTGGCACAGTTTTTTTCACCAATTCACTAGCTTCAATGATCTTGCACATAGGAATAATCCTCTTTCTCTTTCGTAATTGGACCCCTTGTTCCACAGCTTTACCTTTATCATTCAACCGAACGTTGAACTCAGATAGCACAACTGTAGGTTGATCCAAATCAATATCCCCAAGAGTCAACTCAACAGTTGTCCCCGCCGTGCTCTCACCAATGTCATCACAAACCAAAACAACTTCATCATCCGCTTCCTCACATTCCTTTATTTGCACTTCCTTTTCCTCACTTTTTTTTCTTTTCACTTCCTTGTCCTCCCTTCTTTTTCTTTGCGGATCCTCTCCATCACTACTTTTTCTTTGCAGTTCCCCTCCGTCACTGCTTTTTCTTTGCAGTTCCTTCCCTCACTGTTTTTTCTTTTCACTTCCTCTCCCTCACAGCTCTTTCTTTGCAGTTCCTCTCCCTCATTGCTTTTTCTTTTCACTTCCTCTCCCTCACTGCTCTTTCTTTGCAGTTCCTCTCCCTCATTGCTTTTTCTTTTCACTTCCTCTCCCTCACTGCTCTTTCTTTGCGCTTCCTCTCCCTTGCTGCTTTTTATTTTCACTTGCTCTCCCTCTCTTGTTTTCCTTTGCGCTTCCTCTACCTCACTTGGTTTTCTTTGCACTTCACCCCCTTCAATCCCCTCATCGTCCTTTTCCTCTCCCTCATATCTGTTACTTGGCCCTTCATCCCATTCACTATCATCCATTTCGTTAGATCCCTTAAATAGATGTGAGATCGCACAACGATTCGTCCTCTCTTTCAGTAAAGCTAGGTCCCTGTTGTGTCGATATAGCTGCACCAAAATGGATTCAGCTGCATCCTCAACTTGTGATACTCGCAAGTGCACGAGCCGTTTGGTAGTATAGCATATGTAAGTGCGAGGTCGATCCCACGAGGATTGGTGATTGAATGATCCAATTCATTTTTCCTACACAAAACAGAAATGAAAAAGAAAGGAAATAAATAAAACAAGGAAGAAAGAAATAACTAACTCAAGCAGATAAGTTCCCAAGTTCAATTAGATTAATGGATTGATTCTAGCTAAAGTATGATTAAGCCATGGTGTGTGGTCATAACCTTGTGTTCCTAATTCCCTAATTTGATCATTTGTTGTCTAACCTAAAATTAAGCATTAGGAACCCATTAAGCATAGAAGAACATTTTAAACAACCAAGTATGTATCTAATCCCTGTTGTCGAATGTCCATACATACTCTTCCTATTCATAGTTCAATTCGAATTAAAGCATGGTGTATACTCTTAATTCAAACCAAGATAGCTAACATGCAAGCCTAAATGGTGATCAATCATTCAAACTAGCATATTAACTTATAAGCATAATGAATAAGAACAAAAATCATAATTGAAACTTGGAAACTAATCAAACTTGAAACTAAAGAAAAGAATTTACATAACAATGAAAATTAAGTAGAACTTGGAAAGGAGAATTTCAGCACAAATATTTCATTACTACAATTGAAAACTAGAAAATGAAACTAAGAGAATTTGAGGGAGAGAAGGGAAGGGAGCTCTAGAGAAGTGTTTGAGAGCTCCCCCCCTTGGGGTGTGATTACAAGCTTGGGAAACCTCACTATATATAGGCCTAAGGAAGCTGAAAATCTGAATTAAGTATGGCTAATGCATACAACACTTGTTTTATAAAATCTGAAATGGTTGATGCACTTGAATTAGAAAATCTAAATTGGGTGATGCACTTGTATTAGAAAATCTTGAATTGGTTGATGCACTTCACCAATAGATCCCACCAGCAGCCCTAGCTCATCTTCATGTCACCATGACCAAGCTTCCAACCAGAAATGATAGCTCATACCTAGCTCACCATGACCAAGCATCCAACCAGCACATGCTGAGGTCAGCATGACCAGCAACTTCAAGGGCTTACAACTTGGGCTTCTCTTAATCAAATTAGGACTTTAAGCACTCTAAATTGAAGTTCCGAATGTCTTCTTTCCAGCCATATGTTATTTGGGCCAATCCAAGGTCGGAGGAAGAAGTTAAGGCCGAAACAAATTGCTAACTCATTTTCCGCGCTGATAAGATCCATCCTGAGCATGGTTCTGTGTTTGCTAGGTAACGGACTCCAGATTTATCCAATGGGGCTGAATTTTGGATATGTTATAGTACACACCAATTGGAACAACTTTCATGAAGAATGTGGCCTCATTAGAGCTATGTAGGTTGTTGAAACAAAGCTTGCAATATGACCTACGGAACTGGACTGGCAGGGGGCTGTAGCCAAAATGAGTTTGTCTTTTAAGCTCTTCATCTATTCATCCAAATTAGGCCTTAACATGCTTGAATTGCATGAATTATGCTCTCTTGCTCTATTTGCCTACAAAACACACAAAGGGAGGCAAATAACTTAGAAATCTAAGAAACTAAGCAAAAGAAGTAAGTAAATAGGGCATGTATATGTATGAAATTATGAGCTTAACAGTCCCTCCTTACTTCCTGCTCAAACTGAGGACCTAAACAGTGGTCCAAAAATTTTTCCATCCGTATGACCTTTAACTCAAGGACGTCATTTTCCCGCTTTACTTGAAACAACTCGGACCTCAACAAGCTTACCAGCTTGTTCAACTCATCAAGATCAGCACATGAAGAAGGAATTGACTCTGCCGAGACAACAGCAGGGCGATCCTGTGGCCAACTCCAATATGATTGTCTCATTTCCTCTTCACTCGGACGTAGCGCCCGCAACTGAACTGACTGTTTCAGAATACAGACAATATTCATATTCAATCATTCTACTTAATAATTTCATTGAATCTTATAAACAGTTTCAAGGGCTGCAAACCAAACCTCTTTGCTCTGGAAAAAATAATTGTTCAACTTCCTCATCTTGGGCATAGACGTAGTCGTTCTCCATCGCAAAATACGCGGGACAGCTGTTGGATCAACAACCTTGCAGTAATTCAGGTCCACCATTCTAGGAATTAATTCATATACCCAAATCTACACAATTCACAGGACAAAAGTCATTATTTAAGTTTTAAAGTTCACAAAGCATAACTGACATGAACATTATTACCATGTACCTGGAAAGCATACGTGAAACCTTTAAAACTCCACCCACCCCTTTGCACTTCACCATGCTTATGCTTCTTGCCCTTCTCATTTTTCCGGCTTGTTCCCGTTACCTTACTTTTCCCCTTCTCTCTTTCCTCTTCATTTTCAAAGCTTTTCGTATACTTTGTTGGTGCAGAAAATAGACTGTCTTGGGTTTTGTCAAACGACACCGAACCCCACGGATACCTGTTGAACGCATCCAAGTCCTCTACAAGGGTCAGGTAATTTACATTGATGTTCAAATGCTTGTCCCTTCCCAAAACCACTAACTCAGCAAAGTAAACAAGAGCTAGCTTGTAGACGTCATCTCTCTCTTTGCACCTCATAAATGCTTCTTCTAAAGCATTGCATGTAATTCCTTCGTCTATAAAATATCTTTTCTGAAGTCTAATTTCAGCACTTTCTCCACTGGAAACTTCAGGCACTTCCCCAAAACGAAGCCCCGAGATCAAACAGAAATCCTGACGAGTAAACTGAGCAACGTCGCACCCTATTAAGAAACTCAGTCCATCCAAGTCTTTCACACCCTGCCCCGCGACTCGACGCAACACAACTCCATGCACAATTTGCCCGCTAAACTGAATCTTGTCTATATTCAGAAGATGGCCAAAGCATGATGTCTTGAATTGTTCTAATTGTTCCGCACTCAACTTCGCTCGAATTGCAGCTAGGGTTGAATTTGCATGTGAGCAGTTGTTCACCCGTGACGCATATGCCTCTGACTCTGGCCATACCAGCTGCACGTTGGATCCCATTTCCTAAAATACAAGATGAAATAACGTTAACACATATACTACCACCACGTATTTGCACAATCATATTGGTATTTAGTATTTACATAACTAGTCAACCAGGCACATTACAAATTTTATGAAGTACATGCGCATAGGGATTACTGATCACAGCCTTTAACATCATCAAAGCAATATGACAAATTTTGTGCAAATACCTGTTAATGCAATGATTCTGTGAATTACAACCAATAGCATGTGTTTTATTTTTGGATACAAACTCCAATCAATGGTTGATGCATGAGTGAGTGTGAGTGCAATCTAGGCAAGTTCTGCACTTCACACACATGACAATTATTGTCATCTCATACACAACACAAAATAAATAAATAAATAAGAAAGATAGTGGAAGGAAGCAAAGCAAAGCATCTGCTCTGCTATCTGCTTGCTAAGCCATTGCCACATCCTTCTTTCTTTCTAGCTTTTTCTTTAGTCAGCCACTATGATCATGGATCAACCTTCATTTCAAATGCTTTGCACTTTTATTCATGACTTTATTATTATATCTTCTCATTTTTCACAGGCAAATTTAGCAACAAGGGAAATAATATTTATTTCAAAAAATATATATATTCTAGCGCCAGAGATATGTTATTGACATGTTATTGACTTGAGGGTCTCCTCCAATTCAACACCATTATCTTATTCATATCATTATTGATTTGTTATTGACATGTTATTAACATGTTGTTGACTTTATTTTCATTCATTTTTTAACATATACACAAGCAAAAATTAACATGCAAGTGAAGCACAAGGAAGAGATGCCAAATCCAACAACATTGATGGTACAAATTGGGGAAAACCTTTACTCTAACCCTAAACTCAAATTCCATAAATTACTCACCAAATGCTGGTTATTGAACAATCGCAAGGTGTCTGTGCGGGGTCTTTGTGCGGCTTTGCTCCACAAATGGAACCTTTCACTTCCAACAAATACGTCCCCTTCCACTGCTTCACCACTTCACTGTTTCGGAATCCACGCCTTTGTCCCTTCCACTTAGAGAATGGAGTTGCGTTGCGTTCAACCGTTGCCTTCAACCGTCGTTAACCGTTGCCTTCAACCTTTTCTCAGAGCCTACCAATTTCTCAGAGCTATGGGGATGGGTTTTTTCTGTTCAAACTTCGAACTGATTTTTTCTGTTCAAACTTCGAACTTGCCTCTTTTTTCTTTTTTTTTGGGACCAACTTCAATGCTGGATATTAAATTCGGGTTTGGGTTCCTCACATACCCGATTGCAAAACTTTATCTCAATTCTCCCTAGCCTTTGGATTGATCTGATGGCTATAAAGTGAACCCCTTATAACTTACCACTTATAACTTTCCACTCATTATAGTCTAGCCTCAAAGAAAGTGGTGTACAGCCACCTTTTTTTTTCTTTGGTTTTGTTTGTTTTGACTTTTCTTCATGAGATTTTCTATTTAAACCCCGAATTTCTCTTTGTTCACCCCAATACTTAAATTATTAAGCTGTAAGTTTTATTATTGTGTAAAAAGACAAAAAAGGTCATCCAACTTAAAAAATACAAACTATACACACACCCCACACACCCCCCAACTCTTCAAATTAAGTTTTAGAAAAATACAAACTCTTCTACATCATATTGCCAGATTACTTTTCTCTTTTAAAGACGCATAACATTGACGAGCCTACCTCTTTGAAATATGCGCAGGAGCTGATGGAAAAACTTGTTGATTGTTTCGCTGTAATGATCTTATTCTCTTCCCTTTGTTGATTGCTTTTTTTTTTTTTTTTTTTTTTTTGGGTACTCTTGGCTGTTGATTGCTTGGTTGTTTTGATTTTTGATTTAAAATGTATACATGATGTTTTGATAAAGCTCCTCTCTTTCTCTAGAAAAATATGATTTTAGGCGACCACCTGTGAGTCTGAGCACCACCTGCGTATTATGACAGATACAAGTGCAGAAAAATCTCATTTGATACATCTGATTTTTCTGCATATTTAGTGATAAGGCTAAAACCATGTAGATATTAACATTAAGCAGATATTCTTAAGTTGAGACTGCAACTCTAGAGTATCTATAAGTTCCTTTCATTCTTTTTGCCAAGTAAGTTTCTTGAATCTTATAAAATATTATACCAATGATCACATAAATTCCAAGTATATACCCTTCATACGAAATTTCACTGAGATTGAGTATCAAAAACAGCAAGCTCTTGACAAAGATTGAAAGAAACAGAATATGATTTAAAAAACAGAGTTGGAAAAGGGCAGCATGTAGTCATTGTCTACAGGTCAACGGCAGCATATAAAATCATTTATGATGTACATTCCCATGAAGTCTCTCTCACAGTTGTAAATTTCCTCAAAAGATACTATTTTAGCTAATCAAAAATAAAAAACACTGACCAATTGCTTAACCTTGACAAGTACCATTTAAATATCCCAATGCTTTCCAGAAGTTCATGGAGATTAATCGTGTATTTCATCTAATATAAAAGCATTGCTTAACTGAAATTCATTGCTTAATTGTGGGGTTTAAATAGAAAATCTTTTTTTATTTTTTATTTTTTCAGCTTGGGGTGTATTTAAGGGTAGTTTGGGAAAATAGTGGGGTTTACTTAGAAATTGTGAAAATTTAAATTAAAAGTTGGGGTGAACTTAGAACATGGGGTGAACTAAGAGAAGTGTGGGGTTTAAATATAAAATCTCTTCTTCATTTGCTTTTCCTCTTTTGGTTTGTTGCTGCCAACAACACCAAGCTGCCACAAAAAGACGTGGCTGTCATCTTTTTTCCTCTTTTTTTTTTTTTGTTTGTTGCTGGGAGTAAGACACAACCAGGCAGAGTTCTTCTAGCTTTTTGATTTCGTGGTGGGTTCACCCCTACATCCTCGTATGTGCCATCTTCATCGCGGAAATGTCCAAGTCAAAATCAAACCTCTACTCTTGATTTCCTTGCAAAGACACCAGATTTGGTTTGGTTTTGTGATGATTGAAACCACCATGACAATCCTCACAGATTGAACGTTTGTTTAAGATGCTTGAAGGCATCGTAGAGGCCCACTGGTCCTGCTTGCTATTTGGGATGCCTAAAGGTATCGTAGAGAGACCCAACGGTCTAATGTCTTCGAACGTTGAATGCATCCCAGAGGTGCCCAGATGCCTTGAGAGAAGAGAGATAAATCGAGTACATGTTGTTGACGCCAAAAACTGGTTCACAGGCCTTAAGGGTCAACTTAGTAATTTTATGCCTTCGGCGTAGAATGGCCTCGGTAGGGAGCATGATCTGCAAAAAGAGAATACGCTCGGTAAGACCTGGGGCACCGGTGTGGTACCAGCCGAAGGCTCTCCGATGCTTAAGTAAGTACGGGTTTAGAAAGTTCAACTGGCAGATCAATAGGCTTGTATGCCGTAAGTTCTGATCACCTCTGTTTTGGGGTAGTTGGCCTCTTTTATAGGCCTTGGGAGGCGTGCACTTTGTTGATAATTTCGATGTGGGACTGTGGACGTCGCTTGGGAGCATGCCACGCGTCTCAAGAAGGGGCGTTGCCCTAATGGAGCGATCGGTAGGTCAGGTGCCGAGGGCGTCCCTGACCAGGCTCGATTTCCTCCACGTGTCTCGTTCTCATTGGCTGTTCATTTTGGGTATAAACACATTTTCCATGGAACAGTAAGGTTATCTTCTTCTGACATCGAATCCTCCTCTGTTCCTGCAGCTGTTTCTCCCATTGATTTCCTTCCGTTTGGCAGAGCTTTTATTGAATGGGAATCATCCCATGGATTTGCTATCCATATATGTGATTCAAGGGTTGCCACCCAACATGGATTTCATATCCAAGAAAATGATTTGAGGGTTGCCACCCATGGATTTATCACCCAAGAAAAAGATTTGAGGGTTGCCACCCATCTTGGATTAATCATCCAAGAAAAATGATTTTGAGGGTTGCCACGCAATATGGAGGATCTGAAGAGAGAAGCTTCATGCACTACTACAAAAAGGGCAAAAGACGACCAGAAAAAGACGACGGTAGAACAAAAAACCGTCGTGGATAAGTGACTTAAACAACTAAAAAATGGAGATACTATTGAGAATTTTTTTATAACGACGCACACAAATAAAAAAGCGTCGTCTTATTAAAAAGCTTTTCTTCAGAGTTAAAATCTGACCAAAAAACAACGACAGCAGGTATGACAAGCGTCGTCTTTTAAAAATCAAGTGTCCTTTTTTTGGTAAAGACATGGTTGTTTTGAAAGAACTGTCGTCTATTATAAGTAAAGACGACGGTTTTTTTATAAAAAGGGTCGTCTATTATTAAGTAAAGACGACCCTTTTTATATGAAAAGGGTCGTCTATTATGAAGTAAAGACGACCCTTTTTATATGAAAATGGTCGTCTATTATTAAGTAAAGACGACGGTTTTTTTTATAAAAAGGGTCGTCTATTATTAAGTAAAGACGACGGTTTTTTTTATAAAAAGGGTCGTGTATTATGAAGTAAAGACGACGGTGTTTTTATAAAAAGGGTCGTGTATTATGAAGTAAAGACGACCTTTTTTATATAAAAAGGGTCGTGTATTATGAAGTAAAGACGACCCTTTTTATATGAAAATGGTTGTATATTATTAAGTAAAGACGACCCTTTTTTTATAAAAAGGGTCGTCTATTATATGTAAAGACGACGGTTTTTTTTATAAAAGAGTCGTCTATTATAAGTAAAGACGACGGTTTTTTTTATAAAAAGGGTCGTCTATTATATGTAAAGACGACGGTTTTTTTATAAAAAGGGTCGTCTATTATTAAGTAAAGACGACGGGTTTTTTTATAAAAAGGGTCGTGTATTATGAAGTAAAGACGACCCTTTTTATATAAAAAGGGTCGTCTATTATGAAGTAAAGATGACGGTTTTTTTTTAAAAAGGGTCGTCTATTATGAAGTAAAGATGACGGTTTTTTTAAAAAAGGGTCGTCTATTATATGAAAAGATGACGGTTTGTTTTTAAAAAGGGTCGTCTATTGTGAAGTTAAGATGACGGTTTTTTAAAAACAAGATTTAACGGTTATTTCAACTCTGATTTTGATGATTTTTTACAGCTACACTCCTTGACCCTATATGAATACAATGACTGCATTCGATCGCCAATTTAAAATATTTACACTAGTGGATACCACAAAATCTTATGTTATATTTAATGAAAGTATAAATAAACTCTTAATTGTTAGTGAATATATTGTTTTGATGGCATACGCATTCTACGAAACTAGTTTCAACGATCCAACCGTCAAATTTGTTTGTTTACACTTCGAGATCATATACGCCAAAAATCGGAAAAAAAATAAATAAATCAGAGATCAAGTAACGGGACAAAACATTTCGACGGTTATAAACGAAAAATCAAGATTTAACGGTTATTTCAACTCTGATTTTGATGATTTTTTATAGCTACACTCCCTGACCCTATATGAATACAATGACTGCATTCGATCGTCAATTTAAAATATTTACACTAGTGGATACCACAAAATCTTATGTTATATTTAATGAAAGTATAAATAATCTCTTAATTGTTAGTGAATATATTGTTTTGATAGCATACGCATTCTACGAAACTAGTTTCAACGATCCAACCGTCAAACTTGTTTGTTTACACATCGAGATCATATACGCCAAAAATCGGAAAAAAAAATAAATCAGAGATCAAGTAACGTGACAAAACATTTCGACGGTTATAAACGAAAAATCAATATTTAACGGTTATTTCAACTCTGATTTTGATGATTTTTTACAGCTACACTCCTTGACCCTATATGAATACAATGACTATATTCGATCGTCAATTTAAAATATTTACACTAGTGGATACCACCAAATCTTATGTTATATTTAATAAAAGTATAAATAAACTCTTAATTGTTAGTGAATATATTGTTTTGATGGCATACGCATTCTACGAAACTAGTTTCAACGATCCAATCGTCAAATTTGTTTGTTTACACTTCGAGATCATATACGCCAAAAATCGGAAAAAATAAACATTCATAGATTAAGTAATAGGACAAAACTTTTCGACGGTTATAAACGAAAAATCACGATTTAACGGTTATTTCAACTCTGATTTTGATGTTTTTTTACAGCTACACTCCTTGACCCTATATGAATACAATGACTGCATTCGATCTTCAATTTAAAATATTTACACTAGTGGATACCACAAAATCTTATGTTATATTTAATGAAAGTATAAATAATCTCTTAATTGTTAGTGAATATATTGTTTTGATGGCATACGCATTCTACGAAACTAGTTTCAACGATCCAACCGTCAAACTTTTTTGTTTACACATCGAGATCATATACGCCAAAAATCGGAAAAAAAAAAAAATCAGAGATCAAGTAACGTGACAAAACATTTCGACGGTTATAAACGAAAAATCAAGATTTAACGGTTATTTCAACTCTGATTTTGATGATTTTTTACAGCTACACTCCTTGACCCTATATGAATACAATGACTGCATTCGATCGTCAATTTAAAATATTTACACTAGTGGATACCACCAAATCTTATGTTATATTTAATAAAAGTATAAATAAACTCTTAATTGTTAGTGAATATATTGTTTTGATGGCATACACATTCTACGAAATTAATTTCAACGATCCAACCGTCAAACTTGTTTGTTTACACATCGAGATCATATACGCCAAAAATCGGAAAAATAAATAAATCAGAGATCAAGTAACGGGACAAAACATTTCGACGGTTATAAATGAAAAATCAAGATTTAACGGTTATTTTAACTCCGATTTTGATGATTTTTTTACAGCTACATTCCTTGACCCTATATGAATACAATGACTCAATTTGATCTTCAATTTAAAATATTTACACTAGTGGATACCACAAAATCTTATGTTGTATTTAATGAAAGTATAAATAAAAAAGGGTCGTCTATTGTGAAGTAAAGATGACGGTTTTTTTAAAAAAAGGGTTGTCTATTATGAAGTAAAGATGACGCTTTTTAAAAAAAAGGGTCGTCTATTGTGAAGTAAAGATGACGGTTTTTAAAAAAAATTGTCGTCTATTATGAAGTAAAGACGACTCTTTTTATATGAAAATGGTCGTCTATTATAAAATAAAGACGACCCTTTTTATATAAAAAGGGTCGTCTATTATATGTAAAGACGACTCTTTTTATATGAAAATGGTCGTCTATTATGAAGTAAAGACGACCCTTTTTATATAAAAAGGGTCGTTTATTATGAAGTAAAAACGACCCTTTTTATATGAAAATGGTCGTTTATTATGAAGTAAAGACGACCCTTTTTATATAAAAAGGGTCGTCTATTATATGTTAAGATGACGGTTTTTTTTATAAAAGCGTCGTCTTTTAAAACACGCTAAAAAATGGCCGCTTAAGTGAATTCGCGCTCGACAAATTTTCAAATTTTCACCCGTCTTTGAAAACCTTATCTCTCATTAACAAGCGTCGTCTTTTAAAACACACTAAAAAAAGGCTACTTAAGTGAATTCGCGCTCGACAAATTTTCAGATTTTCCCCCGTCTTTGAAAACCTTATCTCTCCCTCCTTGAAACCCTCCTGCACTCTCTAAAACACCCTCATGAAACTCTCTACAAAATCATCAAAAAATCGATATCAATGAAGGAGTTGAGAGATTGAGGTCTTCGCAGATCCATAAGATGTAGAGGGAGGTTCTGTATTTGAGAATCAAAGCTGGTTGAAAGGTTTGATTTGAAAGATCTCGCTCTCAGGCACTCAACTCGCTCATCAAACTCAGCGACTCGATCTAGAAAGACTTATGGAAATCGGTATATATATGTTTGTTCATGTATTGTGCTAATTTCGTGGGATTTAAGTGAGTTTCTCATTTGGGTTTTTTATAAATATGCACAGTGTTGCGTAGATACAGCTCCACCAAAATGGATTAAGCTGCATCCTCAACTTGTGATACTCGCAAGTGCACGAGCCGTTTGGTAGTATAGCATATGTAAGTGCGAGGTCGATCCCACGAGGATTGGTGATTGAATGATTCAATTCATTTTCCCTACACAAAACAGACATGAAAAAGAAGGGAAATAAATAAAACAAGGAAGAAAGAAATAACTAACTCAAGCAGATAAGTTCCCAAGTTCAATTAGATTAACGGATTGATTCTAGCTAATGTATGATTAAGCCATGGTGTGTGGTCATAACCTTGTGTTCCTAATTCCCTAATTTGATCATTTGTTGTCTAACCTAAAATTAAGCATTAGGAACCCATTAAGCATAGAAGAACAATTTAAACAACCAAGCATGTATCTAATCCCTATTGTCGAATGTCCATACATACTCTTCCTATTCATAGTTCAATTCGAATTAAAGTATGGTGTCTACTCTTAATTCAAACCAAGATAGCTAACATGCAAGCCTAAATGGTGATCAATCATTCAAACTAGCATATTAACTTATAAGCATAATGAATAAGAACAAAAATCATAATTGAAACTTGGAAACTAATCAAACTTGAAACTAAAGAAAAGAATTTACATAACAATGAAAATTAAAGTAGAACTTGGAAAGACTTAAAGGAAAATTTCAGCACAAAGATCTCATTATAACAATTGAAAACTAGAAAGAGAAACTAAGAGAATTTGAGGGAGAGAAGGGAAGGGAGCTCTAGAGAAGTGTTTGAGAGCTCCCCCCCTTGGGGTGTTATTACAAGCTTAGAGAACTTCCCTATTTATAGGCCTAGGGGAAGTGAAAATCAGAATTCAATAAGACTAATGCATACAACACTTGAATTATAAAATCTGAAATGGTTGATGCACTTGTATTAGAAAATCTGAAATGGGTGATGCACTTGTATTAGAAAATCTTGAATTGGTTGATGCACTTCACCACTAAATCCCACCAGCAGCCCTAGCTCATCTTCATGTCACCATGACCAAGCTTCCAACCAGAAATGATAGCTCATACCTAGCTCACCATGACCAAGCATCCAACCAGCACATGCTGAGGTCAGCATGACCAGCAACTTCAAGGGCTTACAACTTAGGCTTCTCTTAATCAAATTAGGACTTTAAGCACTCTAAATTGAAGTTCAGAATGTCTTCTTTCCAGCCATATGTTATTTGGGCCAATCCAAGGTCGGAGGAAGAAGATAAGGCCGAAACAAATTGCTAACTCATTTTCCGCGCTGATAAGATCCATCCTGAGCATGGTTCTGTGTTTGCTAGGTAACGGACTCCAAATTTATCCAATGGGGCTGAATTTTGGATATGTTATAGTACACACCAATTGGAACAACTTTCATGAAGAATGTGGCCTCATCCGAGCTATGTAGGTTGCTGAAACAAAGCTTGCAATATGACCTACGGAACTGGACTGGCAGGGGGCTGTAGCCATAATGAATTTGTCTTTAAGCTCTTCATCAATTCATCCAAATTAGGCCTTAACATGCTTGAATTGCATGAATTATGTTCTCCAAAGCCATCATTGTTACCTAAAGCTCAATTAACTGAAAGATAAACACAAAAAGGATTAAAAGCACAAGTTTAACTAAAAAACATAACCAAATCATAAGCTAGAAGGGTAAGAAATAATATACAATTATGAACCGATCAAATACCCCCAAACCTAGATTTTGCTAGTCCTCGAGCAAAACAACACAAAACAAAGTTAAAAACAAAACTAGAAGTTAACTAAACCACTTTCGTAGGTAACTCGATTGCATTTAGCATATGCAACAAGCCTTTAAACCTCTAGGCATCCCTAGTAGGAGGAGTTGTGTCTCCTGAGGGTTTAATAGATACGATACCCACAAACGTTTTTCTAACTCTACAAAACAAAATGGTTAGAAAACTTATTAGATTTGTTAGTCCTTAAGAAAAATAAAAATAAAAATAATTATACAAACAAAAATAAAAACAAAAACCAAAAAATAAATAAATAAAATAAATAAATAAAAACAAAACAAAAGTAAGACTCAAAACAATCTTCCCGAACATTTTCTGAAGAGAAATGACTCATGCACATGACTCAAAAGTTTTTAACAATAAAAACTCAATTTTAGACATTATTCACAAAGCGGCAAAGTTCAAAACATAATATGCTCAAAGTGTAGTAGTGTGATAGCCAAATGCAACAAATTCCCCAATCTTAGTTTTCACACAATTTCAAAAATCATACAAAGCACAAGTTCAACTTCAAATCTCACCAAAGTTGTCCTCTCACAAATGAATCACTCAGAAGAGGGCTATAATGCAACACTCAGTTATAAACATGAGATTAGAGTTAAACCATAAAGACTTAACTCAAAATAGAAAGATGAAGAACTTGCATTAATATGATCTCAAGAAGGATGCCAAACACTTAAAAGCAGAAAATGAATGCAATTCAACCACATGACATTTAAGATCAATTTAGGTCTTTAGTAAAGGTTGTAATTGGGCCAAGGGAGTAAGGTGAGTAAGAAATGAAAGGTATGGATAATACAAAGTCCAAGGAACTC